>NC_057855.1:98454794-98757824 GCF_015237465.2 Chelonia mydas
ATGCAGCTTAATTTTAGGTGAGCATAGCATGATGCTCGTGAATAAGGAATGAGAGAATTCTTTACATAGAAATATTGTGCTCCAGTGTGCAAAATATATATATATATATATATAAAGGAATCTAAATCCACAATTAAAAGACAACAAAAATTTTCACATGTCCTGAAAGTTGAGAAATTTATAAAAAACGTTTAACACATGGTTGCTGACCCATCAGAAACTTGCATAACTTAGATATTCTGAACCATAACTACCGCAAATTCAAAATAGATCACCTTTCTTAGAAATGGAACTTTGTGCAAAGAGATTGCATTTTCTTTTCAAGCTAGACCATTTAGCATTTTTTAAAATTTATTTTCCCCTCCCCCATCAAGTGGCCATAAGCACCACTAAATAAATTAACTCGATTTATGTTCAATTTAGTGCATGTAACCAAAAAGGCACACACATGTGTGAATATATTAACATATTTTCATGCAGAAATCTGTGCATGTTCACAATTATGTAGCAAAACAATGGTATTTAGAAAACGTTGAGCCTATTTGTTTGGCAAGGTTATTATTACACATTCCTTTCTACTCTACAAGCCCAGGTGTTAATAGGTTGAGACTGCTTCCCAAGAGGTCTGATAACTGAGTAGCTTTAAAATAATGATTTTAAACTAAATCAGCCCATGATGCTATTACAGTAGATACTTTGCTTCTGTCCATGTCATCTGTGGAATTTTACTTCCAGGGTACCATATTTTAATGCTATCAGCTACAAATAATTAAGATACATTTTTCTTTTTGTTAATGAAGACTTTGATAGCTCCAGTAAAGTCAGCCGATAAAAGCACTTCTGTGTGATCAGTCTTCAAAGCACCTTAAGGGAAAAGAAAGAATTTAGTTGATTTTAAAAGAAAACTGCTTATTAAAACAAAGCTACCAATTGTAATGAAAGATGCAGTTTTCAACTGAAGACCAGGTACAACATACCTTGTCCTCTCCATATTCCCCATTTGTTATAGTCAGCAGTTGCCTCTTGTTATTTGCCAAGATCATAAGCTCTCTTTGGGTAAGCGACAGTCTTTTTGTTATGGGTTTGTACAGCCACCTACCACAATGGGGCCCCACTGTCCTCAGTCTGAATGGAAAAAAATGCATCTTCCTAACGGGGACTGGATGTCCGTGATATGTTCCTAATGAGGAACTTGGGATTCCTCTCATCTGCACATTGCTAAACAGCTTCTACAGAGTAATAGTTTAATATATCTATTAAAGCACCTCATTAAAAAAATGTCCATACCAATGGATGAAATACAATTTTCCTCAAGAACATTCTGACCAGTCATTTATACACTGTGGATCAAATCTGGCTTCTAATCTTTCTGGCTGGTACCAAATACAGGTGGACATCAGCAACCTACCAGAAGGTATAGTGTCTGATGCTTCAGGATCATCTCCCTTGCTTTCAGTTTCTTGTTTTTCAGAGGTTTCCAATGATACGATCAAGCTGGGGTTTGGGGCAAAAATTGCTGATGTGACAACGGCATTGTGTGCTAAAGAAAGAGGGGAAAATACATTTTAAGATTTATTCATGTCAAGAAACATCAATTTTCTAAAATACAGCTGTGTAAATACAGTAAAAAATACCAAGAATTTCAGAGTGCCCAAAAAGAAAAGGAGGACTAGTGGCACCTTAGAGACTAACCAATTTATTTGAGCATAAGCTTTCGTGAGCTACAGCTCACTTCATTGGATGCATTCAGTGGAAAATACAGTGAGGAGATTTATATACACACAGAACATGAAAAAAAATGGGTGTTTACCACATAACAGAACCACTAACCCAGGAACCTATCCTTGCAACAAAGCCCGTTGCCAACTGTGTTCAAATATCTGTTCAGGGGACACCATCACAGCGCCTAATCACATCAGCCACACTATCAGAGGCTCGTTCACCTGCACATCTACCAATGGGATAGATGCCATCATGGGTCAGCAATGCCCCTCTGCCATGTACATTGGCCAAACTGGAAAGTCTCTACGTAAAAGGGTAAATGGACACAAATCAGATGTCAAGAATTATAACATTCATAAACCAGTCAGAGAACACTTCAATCTTTCTGGTCACTCGATTTCTGACCTAAATGTGGCAATTCTTCAACAAAAAGACTTCAAACACAGACTCCAACAAGAGACGGCTGAACTGGAATTCATTTGCAAATTGGATACAATTCACTTAGGCTTGAATAGAGACTGGGAGTGGATGGGTCATTACACAAAGTAAAACTATTTCCCCATGTTTATTCTCCTCCCCCCCGTTCCTCAGACGTTCTTGTCAACTGCTGGAAATGGCCCACCTTGATCATCACGACAAAAGGTTTTCTCCCCACTCCCCGCTCTGCTGCTGGTAATAGCTCATCTTAAGTGATCACTCTCCTTACAGTGTATATGGTAACACCCATTGTTTCATGTTCTCTGTGTATATAAATCTCCCCACCGTATTTTCCACTGAATGCATCCGATGAAGTGAGCTGTAGCTCACAAAAGCTTACGCTCAAATAAATTGGTTAGTCTCTAAGGTGCCACAAGCCCTCCTTTTCTTTTTGTGAATACAGACTAACACGGCTGCTACTCTGAAACCTGCCAGAGTGCCCAAGTAGCTTAATGTAAGCTGAACTAAGTCATCACCTGCATTTTCAGGGAATTCTGGGGCTAGGCAGGGAATACTGTTGACATCTTAAAAATCTGAGGAAATAAAATGTCTCTGTAGGCACCCATCCCATTAATTAAGATGCACAATGTGAATGACTGCCCAGACAGAACAACATATATACAAGAAACTCCTCTTACTTTAACTCCCCTCCCGACCAAGATGTCTGGGGGGAGAGGGAGAAGATGGGTATTTTGCTGCTCTTACTTTCTTTATATTGATGTCATGTTTTCTTATTTTAAGGAGAGGCAAGTTACAAAGCTTAAAGTTTGAAAACAAAATGAATTGCTTAGAGTCATCTTGCTATTTCCATACAATAGAAACCCCTGGGATTTTAAATAAATTAGACACCAAGCAACACATTCTTCAATGTTGACGACCCTACAGTTCTACAACTGAGCTAATAGCTCTGCTGACCTGCACGAATTATTATAGTGCATCTAGAAAACTAAGTCCAGACCCTGACTGAAGTTGGATTGACCCTTATGGATTATTTGAAAAATTTAAATCCATCTCTTATCACACCACTTATTCAGTTGTACTCAGTCAAATATTCTGAAGGGTCTCTTCAGCTCTGCAAGTGAAAAGTTTCATTATGAACAACGCTCAAAAGTTACATATTACATCTTGCTTCTATAAACTTAATGCTTGTTATATTAGGTTAATAAAATCTGTGTGACTTTCCTTACAGTTTTTAATTGTTGCGGGCAAAAGTAAAAGCCAAAAGACATTAAAAACATTCAATCCCTAAAACTGTACAAGTTTAGATAAAAAACAAAATATATAAAAGATCCAGTAACTTACCTTTAATGCCTTCCCAGAAGTCATTACGATCTCTCCTTACTGAAGTAAACTTGCTTAAGTCATGGTAGGTGCTCCAGATATAAACATATTTATCTTCTGAGCCACTTACAATGTAAGTAAAATCATGGCTGAAGATACAAAAGAGAAAGACTTATTCCCTTAATCTTTGGCTCTTCCACTCAGCACACTGCATTGCCTTCCTGAAAAGGACATGAAATCGCAGAAGAGCATACACCTTTCTGTTCGTCTAGTCCAGAACAGAAATCAGAAATTATTCCAATACCATCTATAAAGCTAGTTACCAGTCAAATCATAAGAAATACATCCTATCAGCAGCTGGATTGTAACAGGTGATTAGACCTGAATCCAGAAAAGGATTTGGACACTAGAACATTAAGGAACTAATGTAAGCAACTGTGGAAAAACAAGTTACAATCAAAGTAGCTCCTTTGCTTCAGTGGCAGCATCACGGCCACCTAAAACAAGAAACCCAGAGTCTAAAGCCAGGTCTACCCCTACAAACTTAAAATGGATAGAACTACATCGCTCGGGGGTGTGAAAAATCCACCCCCCTGAGCGACATGGTTATATCCACCTAACCCTGGTGTAGACAGCGCTATGTTGACAAGAGAGCTTCTCCTCTTGATGTAGCTACTGTCCCTCGGGGAGGTGGATTAAGTACGCCACCCGTCTTCTGACACTGTCCACTCGCCTTCGAGGCACAGTGACAGATATCTAGCCAGCCTCCTCTGCGCAAAATGCTCTCCAACAGCTGACAATGGCAGCTGCAAAGAAATTACTCTCCCGCTGCTACTGCAACTGGAGGAGATTACACAATCCTAGTTCACTACATTCAGTGGGAGGAAATTCATTCATACAGAAACAGTCCTGTTTTTCTTCTGCTTCTGGCTGCAACCTGAAATAAGCAACTTTTAAGATACACAGTGACAGTGCAGCCTATCGTACAATATAGATATTCATGATCTGTCAAACAGATCAGTACCTAGAAGCACAAATTTTGGGTATGAAAGGCTGCAAAAATTACAGACATTTGAGAAATAGTATGTGATCATATGAGGACAGACTGTCATAATGCAGCCTTTTTCAAGGCCTGGCTTGACAAAGCCCTGGCTGGGATGATTTAGTTGGGGTTGGTCCTGCTTTGATTGGGGGTTGGACTAGATACCTCCTGAGGTCTCTTCCAAGCCTAATCTTCTATGATTCTATGATATAGAAAACAGGCTCAGTGAATGGAGTACAAGCAATTCCTAACCAGAGTACTTAACTGTGCTACCCCTCTATTCCTGTTGCATAGTTTTGGATTTTAAATGTAAGCGTATTTAAACTTCACACAATGTACAGGCTTGTTAGCATGAACGTCTCAGCTTTAGGAACTTCATTCATCCCCCTGCTGCCACCACCACAAGGGGATACCTATTATTTTTGTACAGATGTGCACCTTTGACATCAGATAAGAATCCCAGCGCGGATTTTGGGCTAAGCAGCTATTCAAACCTACCCCCCTTCTCAGGTATAAGAACATAAGAGTGGCCAGACTGGATCAGACCAATGGTCCATCTAGCCAGGTATCCTGTCTACTGACAGTGGCCAATGCCAGGTGCTTTAAGGGGAATGAACAGGTCACCCATCAAGTGATCCATTCCTTGTCGTCTAGTCCCCGCATCTGGCAGTCGCTGGGATGGGCTCTGCAACTTGCCTGGCCTGACTACCATGTATGATACATGTAAAGGCCCCCTTTCTTCTTCCTTCAAGGTCCCCAGTTTTTTTAGCAGGAAACTGACACCTCCATGCCCAAGCGGACTCAGAAGCTCAAAGGAGCTTAGTCAGGGAGAGTATATTATACTTATTGGGCCAAATGCTCCTCCCCTCACCAATGCAATATGAGGTGGGGGAAGAAAAGGAGAATTTCCCCCACTTGAGAAATGGAAGCAACTTGCTGATGGACGCACCAATAGCAGTGATCAAGAGCCTTTTGCTTCCCTACAACAGATGGGGAAGGAAGAACCAAGACATCAACAGCCACCAAGAGATTTTCTTCATTAAACGAAGGAACACCTCAGAGAGCCTCTCTTTAAGTACAGTGCTTATTCCAGCCCTAGAGCTTTCCTAGCTTCTGTGTGAGGCTTCTGGAGCCTGTGGCGTGCCAGCTGTAGAAGCAATTATGGGACATGACTCAAGAACTGGGAGTAATGGTGCAGGTAAGGGAAGGAGATTAGCTTATGTACATGAGCTCTCTATCCCTGAGCAGCTCCACCACTCCTGCCTGCAGAGTGGATTTGGTTCTCCCCTCCCCTACAACTCACTTGGGATTTCTAGCAACCCGGCATTCAAGCTGCTCCGTTTCATATTAGGTTACATACAGATATCCTCCAACAAGATGATTTTGTACGTTATCCTTAACAGATTTCTAGGAGATTCACAAAGTGTATTGCTATAACACATTCTAAATTTTCCCACTTCTTACCTGAAGCTGGCTTTGATTTGGCTGCTGCTGTTGACATAACCTTTGTATTTCATGGACAAGGACAAATCTCTTAGGTCATACAGTCTGATTCTGGAGTCATTGGATGTCACTAATATCTAGAAGTTAAATAAAAATGTTGCAAAGGTTTAGAAACAGCTTTCCAATTGAAAATAAACAGAAAAAGGTAAATTATACTAAGCACAAACCTTTCATGCAAACAATGCAGCATACCCAAAAGATCATCATAGCTGATTCAAACCACAGCAGCAGAATATCCAGGTACTTAAATAGATTGACACTTTCCTTGTTGTCACCTACATTCATCCCAGAAGAACTGGTACAATGATAGTTCCATATTTTTTGTCTTATGTCAAACAGCACATACAGGACATCCCCACCCATGTTGGTTATAGACTGAGCCAAATACATTATTTGTATTACTTTATCACCTGGGAGTCCCAGTCATGGACCCCACTGCGCTAGGCGAGGTACAAACACAGAACAGAAAGACAAGCCCTGCGTCAAGGAGCTTACAACTGAAGTATAAAACAAGAGAACAGATTAACAAAGAGACAGATCTGGGAATACAAGGAAACAATGAGACAATACGAGACCAGCATGATAGGCAGCAGTCTCGGCATACCAGTGGCATAATTATTGTCAAGTTTTTTGTTGGATCACGTCAAAGGAGAGGTTTTAAGGAGGGATTTGTAGGAGGTTAATGAGGCAGCTCGGGTGATGTTTATAGAAATCAGAGGAATATTTACAGGAATGGCTCTTCCTAAAGTATGACGGCCAACATGGGAGAAAGCACACAGGTGCCTGAGTGAACATTTGAACACGTGGGAGATGAAGGCTGGCACCCTTGGCTGGTTGGAGGTGGGAGTCCACAGCTCCGTAGCAAAGGAGAGATAAGCAGGGTGAGGACTGACCATGAAGAGCCTTGAAAGTGAAGACAAGAAACTTATGTTTCATCAGCGAGGGAAAGGGGAGGCAGGGAAGCTATTTAAAGACAGGAGTGATATGGCCAAAGCAACGGGCTTGGAAAAGGGTCTTTAAACAGCATTCTGAATGGATATGAATACGGCAAGATTGCATGTGTCAAGGCCAGAGAGAAGGCTGCTGCAGTTATCGAGATGAGAGGTTGAGCAAGCGCTTTAGCTCTGCAGAGGGATAGGAAAGGCTGTATCTTAGAGAGATGTGATGCAGGAAGAACCTACAAGATTTAGACACAGCTTTGATGTGAGGACCCAGAGAGAACTGAGTCAAAGAGGACAGCCAGGTTATGGGCCTGAGTGACAGGCAGAATAGTGCCACTGTCCATAGTGATTGAGAAAGGAGGCAGTGGGAGAGCCTGGGGGAGGCGATTCAGCACTCTGTGTTAACCACCGCATTAGCAAGTGAGCAGGTGCATCTGGTCTATGAGTTTCCTCACACTATGCCACGTGGCAGTTAAAAAGGAGTCCTTGAATGAAATGAACTCTCACAACAAGCCAGGTGTACTTTAGGTGGGGACTGTGTGCTCATCTATTCCCTGTCTGTTATGCTTATAAAGCATCCACGGACCATGCCCAGATCTGGGAGCCTTCAGGACACAGCGCGAGATGTATCTGTTTAATTTGGTTTCTTGCAGATTGGCATCAATAGGTAACTCAGTAGAATATTCTACTGCACCATTTAATATCTGTGAGGTATGCTGTTCACTCAAGTCACATGGTATGGTTTCTGCTACCTGATTGGAAAACCTAACTTCTATCAACAAGAGTTCTTGAACAAATCGTTCAGGCTTTGACAGTCTCAAGAAAACATGGGAGAGAATGACAACAAATTATTGATAAATAGGCCTAGAGAATTTAAGGACATTTTTTAAAACACTTTTCTTTTATTATTTTGCATAAGAGCAGTATATTTAGAGACTTGCATTGACCCCAGATTTCAGAAAATAATCTCCCCTTCAGTAAGGCAGGTGCCTGAAGTCAGATTTATTGGCTGTTTAGTAGTATTCATATTTATTTTTTCTTGTCCCTTTCACGCGAAGTACAGAAACTCCAATTAATTGAACCCTGGTTTTTAAATTCAGATATGTCCTTCACATCAAATCTTGCTATAGAAACATTTTTTATATTCAGATTATTCAAAGGTTATCTCTGGGATATCTGAACAACTGGGAGTAACCTGTTAATAAATGAATGTGCATGTAGATAAGCTCTCATTATTCTACAACTCATGCATAGCTCATCACCAACCTCCCCCCACTGCTCCAATTCATTAACCAGAGCATAACATTGCCCAATCCAGATCCAAAGACTTCTGAGGTTTCTGCACTCCCTTGAGATGGGCTGCTGCTGCGTACAGCATTGGTATACGTCTAGAGTACATCCATGGAAGCAACAGAGCAGCAGGTGATAAATAGTTAAGCCAGAGCCAGGAGTTGACATAGCAGAAAATCAGAGCCCTGATGGAGCAGATGTTCGTGGCAGCTGAGAATTCTCTCATTTTAAGCTGAATAGTCTGTAGTGTTGTTCTTTGATTCATGGTAATTTATCCCTTATGATGAACAAGGGGACCCACTAGGGACACACCAAAGGTAACTTATTCCCTAAAATAGCAGCTTCTAAGTCATGTTTAACAACTTTTCTAAGTAAATTGTATGAAATCACATGTAATTTCAGCAAATTTTCCAAAAATAAACCCAATTAATGGGAAACAAGTTAGGCATACTAAAGGTAAGATATAAGCACTTCCCGGGGTAACATCAGCAGCCAATTTCAGTATTTTAGATTGCTACAATATTCATATTAAATATGGCATTTGTCTCT
This sequence comes from Chelonia mydas, assembly GCF_015237465.2. NCBI lineage: Eukaryota > Metazoa > Chordata > Testudines > Cheloniidae > Chelonia > Chelonia mydas. Next base: position 98,463,600 of record NC_057855.1, read on the forward strand.
CCGCTGTGATTGTGGTACCATATTATCAACTGAACTACATCTCAGCAAACGTTTATACCGCAGTAGTGCCCAGAAACTGTTATTCAAAAAGACAGTGGGGGCAGTGTGCATCCAGGACCTCTGAAAAATAACTATTAGCATAGGCCCTGGGAAGAATACGGAGTATCTGAGACTAACACCTCGCTGAACATGCATGTGAAAGATTGTTTGGACTATATTACAGTACCTTATTTTCTCCAGGCAAAGGTTCAATGCCAGTAATTTTTCTTCCAACTCTGTTCCGTCCTCTGGTGGAGCGCACATGTATCTGTGTATGGTACTTCAAGTGCTAGAGAAATTACACTGAGATTCTTAATTATTGGAAAGTATTAGATAAAACTGCAGGCAGCATAAAGAAGTCTGCTAGAACTTGAAAAATAGTAACTGTTTAGAAAGCTTATATTTCTGTAAATGAATGTTAAAAAAAGGCTTTAATCTAACTTGTTTACCTAATATAATGTAAGTTAGAAGTGAAACTGTCCTATCAATAAATGGAAGCTGTGGCTGTAATTATTAACTCAGTATACAAAACAGAAGAAGTTTTTACCTCTGTATCATAGAAAATACATCGCCCATCATATGTACCAATCACTGCATATTTGCCATTCTGACAGAAGTTTGCTGCTGTGATCAATTTTGTCTGCCCATCCACTTCATTCCATAATGCCACTTTTTTGTCAGGAATGTTCCAAAGTCGGAGTTTCCCATCCAATGAGCCACTTAAAAAGTACCTGTCATCCTAAAAGGGCAGATACCATAAGCTGTGGAGTAAAAGGATGTGTATGCACTGAAATACATACTGGAAACCCCATCCCCGGCCCCACCATTCGTCCCAAACAGGAATTCACTGACAGATCAATTAGTAGAATTAAGACCCAGACACTATTTGAAATATCATTCGATGTACAATGCACACCTGTAGATTGTTTTTTTTTTTTTAAATTTAGCAACATAATCAATGTTTTCTATCCAAAGACGGTCTAACTGTTCCCTCTGAGAGGCGCAATGTGTTACTTAGAGTTCTTTACTCTCGGATATACACTGCTAAGAACTGATGTTTTTCTGGCTGGTTGGACACAGCTGCTTCCAGAGTCCATGATGAAGCTCAAAAGTGCTTGGGATGGATTTCCAGAGAGTGCTGCATTGTGTTCCCACTCCGTTGTCAACATTAGGAAATTTTATCAGTTTGAAACATGATTTATTTTACAATCAAGTTAGCTAAGGCAGTACTAGCCATATATTAGCGGTCAGTGCAGACAAGAACAATTCATGTGCTATATCATGTCAGCCAGCCAACTGGGACTAGGGTTTAGCAATAACTAGTGCTCAGGACAGAATTTTAAGGGCACAGGGAATACTTTCAAGAGGCACAAAGAGCACTCATGTGCCCAGCTTTTACAGAGACTCAATTTTTAGGTTTGACAGTTAATGGGAGGTGCCTAAATCCCCTTTCAAAAATATTCCCCTCTATTCATTTGAAAGAGTATACAGCTACTTACTCTTGGATGGAAAGCTATCGCAGTGACAAAGTCTATATGCTGGAAACAGCAGAGACACTCTCTTCTGGATATGTGCCATAATCTGACTGTTTTATCCATTGAAGAAGAAAGCAAGAAGTAGTTCTGTGGCAGAAATTGCACAAAATAATTCAAAGGTTTATCAGATATACTTGTACACAGCACAACTGCAGTTTGGTATATAATATTTCCTGCTCAGATTATAACATGGATTTCCAGGTAACAGCACTCCAGTAGAAACTCAGTATTAATGAAAGGCCCCCCGCCCCAAATGCTAATGCTCAAACACTTATTTTAATACAATACCTTTTTTGGGGGGGAGGGGGCAGAGGGGGGCTGGAAAGACAACAGAAGTAGCAAGTAGCTTACTAAATGGGGTGCAGAGGCACCTACCAACGACAATTATTTTCTTAAGTATCCTACATTTCTTGAAGAATTCTGAAAATCACTTAAAAACCTTTTCTATATCATACTCTGTCCCCCCCTTTTGTTTATTACTAGAAAAATGTGGACGAAAATTTTAGAGTTTATCTATTCCTGATTATTCCCTACCTTAAAGTCAAGAACTGTTCCCATTTAGGACATCAAAATAACCTCCACAGAAACGAACTGCAAAGTTGCTGTTGCAGGAGAGGAATAATCAGGAATAAACTTTTCCTTTTCACCGAAACTGAAGAAAAATAATACTCTCTCTTTATAATATTTTCAGTTCTTAAACAGAATAATTTTCACAGCATTTGAAAGGTGCAGCCTGTAGGTTTTTTAAGATATTTACCAAACAAGATTACTGAGAGCATGCATATAAGGTTTCATCCTTTGTAAATTTCACACTTCAAGACTAAAATGATACCAAGTGAAGTTGTTTATAAGCTCCCACAGACCACTTAATCGTTTCCTCCTATCATGCTTAACATTTGATCTTTTCATAAAAATGTCATTTTCACCCAAAATACTTACTGATTTGTGCCTTACCTAAATCAGTGCACAAAGAAATTTAGGTAGAATTTATTTTTTAAAATAGGAAAAAATATCAATGAAAGTGGCAATGAAATGGTTATAACAATTAGTTCTTAAAAAAGTATTTGGGGAAAAAACAGCCTGGGTACAAGAAACAAACTCCAGGGTGATGGCAGAGAGACTACTGCCTGGTCTCCTTTGGCCAGATGTCTGCATTCCTAAGAGGTTGCTCTGTAATTTCAGTATAGAGAACTCAAGAAAAGTTAATTTGGTTTTAAAAATGTGATACAAGGCTGAAGGTTGGGTGATTCTCTCATTTTAACTGCAGACATACAGCAGTGGCTTCAAGGACTATACAATTTGCACAAGAACAGTGGATTGTACTGATGACAAAAATAGCAACAATGCAGGAACCAGAAACCACAGAATAGATCAGTGGAAATTCCCCTTCCCTCCCATCTCAAATTCAGGTTTATTTCAGTACTGATTACATATCACAGAAGAGGGGATTCAGGAAAGATTTCTTTCCAGATGGGGTACCCATCAAGTGGAGGGTATCATTGTTTGGGTTCCAGCATGGGGTGGTGGGGGCAACTAGGGGCGTGTGGTTGGAGGGGGGTTTATTTCTGTACTGAAGTAGGTTCTCTCGGGGCATTTGGGTGGCCTGTTCCATGATGCTCTACACTTCTCTGGTAGAGTGTCCTTGTTTGGTGAAGGCAGTTTTAAATGTGTTAAGGTATATATTCCAGACTTTCTCCTGGAAGACTATTCTGTGGTTTCTGAGTGCCTGGCAGTAAATAAGAGATGCCTTGGTTTGTTTGGAGTGGTTACTGGATCTGTAAAAGGTAGGCGTGGTAATCCATGGGTTCCACTGTTGAAGTGGATTGTGGCATCCAGGAAGCTGATGCTAGTGTGGGTGTTCTAGAAAGTTTAATGGATGGCTAGTGGCTGAAGTTGTGGTGGAAATTTATGAGGGAGCTCAAGTCGTCTGTCCAGAGGATGAAAACGTCTGATGTATCTCAGGTATATTACTGGTTTTGTGGTGCATTTGTCTAGAAATTCTTCAAGGTGGGCCATGAAGAAGTTGATATATTGAGAAGTTATCCTAGTAACCATGACTCTTCCCAGGGTTTGAATAAAGTATTTGTTGTTGAATATAAAATTGTTATGGGTGAGGATGAAATGGATGAATTTGGCGATGTGTTTTGGGTGGATATCTGAGGGTTGTCTATTATCTTGTACATAAATTCTGAGGGAGGTTGTTAATTTGTGGAGTTTTTGGAGAAAGTCAGTTTTGTCTTGGAGGAAGCTGGCTCTTTGGGTGGTGAGTGGTTTGAGGATAGTTTCTATGAGTCGTGATATTCCTTCAGTAGGAGTACTGTAGCCAGATATGATGGGTCTTCCTGGGTTCCTTTGTTTGTGTATCTTGGGAAGATCCCTGAGGTGTGTTCTGTACCAGGTACTGAATGTATACTACTGTGATTTTAATATAGGCCCTTAACTGAGTAAGAAATGTAATGGTCTCCAGAAATTAAGGTGTTTGATTTGACAATGGTAAATTTAAAATCTTGATTTCTGAATCTTTATAATCTAAGTTGCTTCCAGACAATCCAATAATAAATATGGAAACTGGGAAAACTTTAACAACTGCATTGGAACACCTTTACTTATGCTATTGAGCCCTTATACACATGAGTAGCTCCATGGTGAGTAAGATCTCATCAACACAAGTCAGTAGGGTTACACAATTAGCTGCAAGAATTTACAACTTAATTTTTTTTTATTAGCTGTTATTCAACCACACTCATTCAACCAGTGCCAGTCAACCTCTGAAAAATAGTAACAATCATTCCTGCCTCCTCTCTGTGTAGCCTAAGCTCTTCAGTGAACAGTCAAAAAGGTTTGAAATAACCAGTTTTCTTCTTCTTTTAAAAAATAGGGGAGACTGAGGAAGAGCAACATTTTCAGATAACCAAACTACAGCCAGTAGTGGTGGGACATTCCATCTTTCATACGATTACGTAAAGCCACAAATGGACTCAGCTTCCTGCCAACACAGACTGAGCCATAATATAATAATTAAAAGGGTGCAATAAACTAAGCTCTTCACAGAACAGCAGCTAAGATCACATTTTAGATATAACACAGACAACACAGCTAGAACTCACAGAGATGGCCAATCTGAAGGTACTGAATATTCTGCGATCAGATCCTCATCTAGAGTAAACCAGCACAGCTTCCCTGAATCCAATGACACTATGCCAATTTACACCAGCTCAGAATCTGGCCCCCTAAAAACTGCAGCGGAGCTAGAATGAGAGATAATGTTCTTATGCTGGATACTCTATGAGAGAAGAGGAAACCAGCTACAAAGTGTTTTAGACATTTATCAGCAAATTCACGAATGGGCTGTGCCTATGTCCACAGGCTAATAATCAGTTGTTTCAATGGTTAGATATAAAGTGCCAAAGGCAAGTGCAAGAAAAGGAACACAGCAAAACACGGGGGGAAAAGGGAAAGTTCTGTATAGTCTACACAAAAGCTGTCTTACTTTAGACCATGAGAGATCAAGGAGATCTGCTGTATGACCTTTGTATTTGCAAAATGGCCGCTGCCGAAATGGTGCATTTTTATCATCAGGGTCTTCATCAGCTCCACTGCAAACCTATCAGATATAAATATATCAAAAATCAATCAATGCAGCAGAAAAAACCCATGGTAACAGAACATATTGTTACTGTTTCTGATATGCAGATGTGCCGCAGATATCTGAGCACAGATATAAAACCTAAGTACCAAGTATTCGAGAAATAAGTGATTCATGTCAGTTATTTGAACATTCAAAATAAATTACATGGTGCTATAAGCAGTGTACTGAGTTTACAACTACACTACTCTAAAACGCACAAAGTTCTGCCATACATCTCGAATTTTTGGTTATTCTAAAGTGTCAAACACTGCAGCGCTTTTCATTACAACAGGGGGAGAAGGCAGATAAGCAATTCCATTAATCAAATACTTTTTTAGGATGCATAACCTGGGGTTTTAGACATTGTGTTTTATTAACATTTCACTGACTGTACTTTTTCACTGCCCAATTAAGGATAAAAAATTCTAAATAAAAAACATGAAGGTTCCTAGTGCTTACTGGGAAGGGGTATTTAGAGACTGCAGTGATACGCGAGCTTTTCAGCAATAAACAAAGGCAAAATGAAAGGAAAATAGTTGGCTTCTGCATAGGACCTTTGATTAAAAGCTAGGTCTCAGAACACACCCCCACAGGAGCACTGATGTGGTCTACGATGCTGGTATGGATTTACCAAAAGATGACATTCCCTTTTTTTAAACTAGAATACATTTTCAGAAAAGATTTTAAAACACTCAGTGCAGTTACAGACAAACTGTGAAACTGAGCATGAACTAATGTTACTGCAGTATACTTAGTTAGTAACTGTGGTAAAAACTCAAATGTCAATCACAGGACTTTAATGCTTATTATTGTACTTAACTGATTTGAATAGATTAAAATGACATTGTCTAAATACATACTGCATATTTAAGGCAGGTCAATTCTGATTTATTGGCTAAGCAGTATTCAGTTTATGTAACTGTATAAATAAATGAAACAATGGGTATGCACACCTATCTATTATAAACATACACCATTCTTAAAACTTCCCTTGTTTTTTGTTCCCTCCTCTCTCTCACTCACACACCCCCCCACACACACACCCGTGAGAATGAAGGGTGGCCCTGGGGCCAGCTGCTCGCACCCCCCCCCCCCCCCCCCGCAGAGCAGCAGCAGCACTGTGGAGCCAGCTGCTCAGGCTGCCCCCCACCCTGCAGAGCAGCGGCGGGGCCCTGGGACGCCCCCCAAAGCGCCTAAGATTTACTCAGAGGTATTTATAGTACAATTCATGGACAGGTCATGGGCCGAGAGTTTTTATTTATTGCCCATGACCTGTCCATGACTATTACTAAAAATGCCCATGACTAAATCTTAGTCTTAAGTGAGAATTAAGGATACAGTGTCAGACTAATTTTTAAATAAAGTTGTGAAAGAAATTGCCAGGTGAGAAATTCAATGTTATCTGTATTTAATTACTTCCAGCATTCAGCTCAAAGATCCACTGAGGGACTAGCTTTAATTAATAACATATCAAAATGAAGATGTGCAGACCGTAACAAGTTATCTAGTTTTGCTTTTATTTTTTGCCTGTATCACATGCACACATTGACTAAACATCTTCAATCAGATCTTAGTTTTTGACTGAGTGAATAAATGTTTGAGTCCTATCACATAGGATCCAAGCCTGCATTCTTATTGAGGGGAAACTCCCGCAGAAGACCATGTAGAATTAGACTGAAGAATTGAGACTTCAGAGTTTGAACTCCTCTGGAGCTGGGGCATGCTTTCTGGATTAAAGCAGTGCAAATCTACAGCATTAGAGAAACACATTGCTTCCAAAACTCATACACTATCTGGTACACATACCCCTGCATCAGTATCAGACTTTGAAGAATTCAGGCTCTCTTGAGATGGGGAGGGAGACACACGACCTAGAACACAGATTAAAAGCCAGCAAGTTAGAAACTATTTAAGTAGAACTTTTTTTTTTCAAATACAAGAAAAACTCTAGACAGTTCTAGAATTTCTAATGCCCTTAAAATACCAGTGAGAAATGGAGAGGTACCTTCTGTATTGTATTTCAGTCGCATGTTATTGAAATAGTCAAAAGCATTCTTTAAAACCCATATTCTCACTACATTGTCCTGTCCAGCTGATGCAAGTAATCGGCCGCAGTGAGAAAATTTCATTGTCCAAACAGCACCCTGTCAAAATAAGAGTTCACAATAAAACAATGTAAGTATCTTTTTCCATACCAGAACTAGCATATTAATAGGCATATATACACACCATCATGTTAAAAGAACATTTTATTAAGCCCCAAAAAGTTAGGAAACACCAGATTGCCTGGGCAATCTTAATTTGTTTCCCCCTGAGCTCATACATTATGACAGTGTCTGTAATTACATCATCACATACTACTTTTTACACAGGACCTCTGCTTCATTCAGTGCATAGGATGGACAGTGTTCACTTGAAGTGCAGCTATTCAATTTTTACTTCTCCTCATTATTCAATATGTGGCCGCATGCCTTATTTCCTGCTTGCTATTCAAACTCCGCGAGGATCACAGAATTAACAACTTCTCATCAGCTTGTCTATGGCATCACCACTCTATCAGAGTGCTTCACAAACATTGGTGAAATTATGTTATACCCTTGGGAGATGAGTGGTTATTATTATACACATTTTACAGAGGCAGAGAGATATTAAGGTCCAAAAGTATCCACTAATTCTGGGTGCCCCATTTGAGATAACTACCACTTGGTTTTTCAGAATATATAGTGTTATACAGAACTTGATATGTTCAAAGCACAGGGAAATTGCACAATTAGTGACCCTCCGTGAAGAGTCTAGTTTAAGTGACTTGACTTGCACCACACAGGAGCACTGTGGCAGAGGCAGGGATAGAATCCAGTTCTCCAGGGCACCATTCAACTGCCTTATGAGACACTCCTTTTTCTTTCTACAGTCCCCTGCCACGTGCACTACACCTCTGTAACAAATGAAGCAAAGGTCTTAGAGACAACAGCCTCCTTCACTACACAACCCTGATTCGTCTCCAGAGCAGTTCCAACCTGTGTACTACATGAGCAGGGGTCCTGCAGGAAAAATAGTATGTGATCACATAATTAGCGACCGTACCATAATGCATGCGCACAAGGGGGCTGAATTAAGGTTGGGGAGACAACCTTAATTCTGACATTTTCCAACTTTTGACTTTCCAATCTTAATGTTCTTGTAACATAGTTTGCATGTAATTTTCCTAGTTTTTAAAAAAGTAAACAAAGAAAACAATTCCATCATGTGGCACCTTATTGACATCCACATGGCTTGTCAGCAGGTCTGGAACCTTTAGATTCACTGCACAAACTTCTGCCACTTGAGCTAATGGAGTTACTGAGGACAAAGTAGGTTCTCATCCTTTGGGTGAATGAGCGCTGCAGGGGACTCAGACACACCCCTTGTCAGTGGGTTTCACAGCCATTTGCTAACAGCAGAGGCCTAGTGAGAGTTGGGAATCATGGGTTCCATGCCAAACTCTGGAGAGGGGGCTGTTGTAGTGGGTACTCTTCTGCCCATTCCCCACTCAAGATTGATCTCCTCTGTACCACCTCCTCCCCACCCCAGGCTCCTCATCCCAATCCCATTCTCCTCATCTAGTGAGTTCCAGTCTCCACTCCTGAGGCTTCTTGTCCCCGTCCCAAGCTCCTTACCCAGGAAATCCTACTCACCCCTCCAGACTCCCTGCTCCCCATCTCAGCCATACCCAGTTCTGCTCACATTCCCCCAGCGCCTTCTCTCCAGTCTCTTTACACAGCCAGTTACAGGCTCCCCTCATCCACTGACTTCTAGGGTCCTGCTTCTCCCTGCTGCCAGGCCCAGCGTCCCCCACCTTCCTGCCTGCCAGCCTCCAGTCTCAGTCTTTAAGGCCTCCTGCTCATCTCAGGCCACAGAATCTCACCTATCTACTCCTACAGTGGGACCATAACCTCTGGCTCAGTTACTGAAGTCCTCAAGTCTTGATTTAAATACTTCAAGTTATAGAGAATCCACCATTTACTCTAGTTCAAACCAGCAAGTGATCTATTCCCCATGCTTCAGAGGAAAGTGAAAAATGCCCAAGGTCTCTGCCAATCTGATCTAAACGAAAATTTCTTCCTGACCCCAAATATGGTGATCAGTTTGATCCTAAGCATGTGGGTGAGACACCCGAAAAAGAATTCTCTATAGTATTCTCAGAGCCCTCCCCACCTAGTGTTCCATTTCCAGCTGCTGGAGATATTTGCTAATAGCAGCCATGGAAGGGCCAAATGACACTGTAGGCAACCTCATCATACCATCCCCTCCACAAAATGATCAAGCTCAGTCTTAAAACAAGTTAGGTTATTTGTCCCCACTACTCCCCTTGGAAGGCTGTTCCAGAACTTCATTCCTCTGATGGTTAGAAACATTTGTTTCATTTCAAACCTAAACTTATTGATGGCCGGTTTATATCCATTTCTCCTTGTGCCAACACTGGCCCATAATTTAAATAACTCCTCTCCCTGCCTGGTGTTTATTCCTCTGATGTATTTATACAAAGCAATCCTATCTCCCCAGAGTCTTCATTTTGTTAGGCTAAACAAACCAAGCTCCTCTAGTCTCCTCTCATAAGGTAAAAAGAAAAGGAGTACTTGTGGCACCTTAGAGACTAACCAGTTTATTTGAGCATGAGCTTTCGTGAGCTACAGCTCACTTCATCGGATGCATAGCATATCGTGGAAACTGCAGAAGACATTATATACACACAGAGACCATGAAACAAAACTTCCTCCCACCTCACTCCCCCGCTGGCAACAGCTTATCTAAAGTGATCCTCAAGTAGAGCCATTTCCAGCACAAATCCAGGTTTTCTCACCCTCCCCCCCCCCCCCCCCCACAAACTCACTCTCCTGCATTGCCAGCAGGAGAGTGAGTTTGTATGTGTGTGGGGGGGGGGGGGAGGGGAGGGTGAGAAAACCTGGATTTGTGCTGGAAATGGCTCTACTTGAGGATCACTTTAGATAAGCTGTTGCCAGCGGGGGAGTGAGGTGGGAGGAAGTTTTGTTTCATGGTCTCTGTGTGTATATAATGTCTTCTGCAGTTTCCACGATATGCTATGCATCCGATGAAGTGAGCTGTAGCTCACGAAAGCTCATGCTCAAATAAACTGGTTAGTCTCTAAGGTGCCACAAGTACTCCTTTTCTTTTTACGAATACAGACTAACACGGCTGTTACTCTGAAACCTCTCATAAGGTAGGTTCTCCATTCCTCAGATCATCCTACTAGCCCTTCTCTGCACCTGTTCCCAATCTATTCTTCTCTGTCACAGTCAAGATTTTCTGTTCTCCGCATTTGCATCAGACAGCTTCTTCCTCCACGCAACCTGGATGTCTGTTTACAGTGAGAGGTCATTGAAAGCACAGCAAGACAAGTTCCCTGCTCAGTTCTAGTGCAGACCAGGGTTGGACCTAGGCAACAGCCCACAGCGGCACTTACAGGGAAATTTCTGCTCAACCTTTGGCTGGAGCATGTCAAGTGCGGATGACATATTTGGGGAACTTAGCTGAGAAGCGCTAGCAAATCTCTACTGAACATGTGCAAACTGCAAGTTTTCAGAAGCTTGTAACTTGGCCAAATTTGGGTGGATTTTCCCAGCGACGGCAAAAGGCACATCCTTGACAGAAAGGCCACCTGAATTTAAAGTCCCTGCTCCAAAACACAGGGTGCGAGAGCATCTCAAATTTAAAAAAAAAAAGTCAAAATTTTAACATGGGTAAAACATGTTTTCCTAGTAGCTTTCTAGGAAACTGCCTAACCATTTTGCCTGAAATTTTCTTTAAAAAAAGGCAGCCTGATAGAGACCCCCAGCATTTCAGCCCAGTTGAAGTTTGGCAAAGTTATAAGCTACTGAAAACAAGGTCTTTAAAAGGGAAGAGTTGGGCAATCATTACGCTATAATACACACACTTGAAGAACTGCGCCAATACCAGTGCGTTACAATGCTAGGCTGAAGACTTAATTCAGTGGCACTCAAATAGAACATTGACCTGAGGCATGAAGGCTCTCCAGGAAGGCTGGAAAGGGAAGGAGATTCTTGCCTCTCAGTTCCCACAAGAACATTCAGATCAAGAGAATGAGAAAGCAGCATAATACTCTTCTAACTGGAGCAACGGAACTGCATTAACTGCTGCATATACAGGGCTACATCCTGCAAATAGCTCCTTGGGGGGTTAGGAATGAGTCCAGACAAATTCATTTGCAGAATCTCACCCATAGATAAGACAGAAGAAATAAGTCTTAAAGGCTCTGTCTCCCTACTCTGTTATTTCATAATCTGAAGATACACTTGGATTTCACACTGACCACACTCAGCAAGCAGAAGTATTCTCTCCATTTACATCAAAGTGGAACTTGACACCAAAAAGATAAACTTACCATGTGTTCACCACTGAGATCCTGAACTACTTTTATTTGTTCAAAGTCAAAAGGTCCCTTGAAACCATGTGCTGCTTTGAATTTAACTGGCCTTGTATATGGCATTCCTTCATCATCACTTGAAGAGGGATCATCCTGGTCAGTATGGAACACTAAGCAGAACACAACACAACTGTGTACATTAGATAGCAATGATCCCAGCAGCGTGCATTTCTCAATCATTTTTCTTGGAACAGAAGATTATTTTGCTTTTGAATTAATTGTGATTCTTTTAGCAATGAGTTCTGAAGATCTTACAAACAGGACAAGGTTATTACTGTATTAGTGTGTCTAAATCTAATCTGAAAGGAAGAACACTAATCTGCTTACACTGCTGAACACCCCCTTGATCAGAGTACAGTAACTCCTCGCTTCACGTTGCAGTAATTATGTTCCTGAAATATGCTACTTTAAGCGAAATGATGTTAAACGAATCCAAGTTCCCCATAACAATTAATGTAAATGGGGGGGGGGAGGGGTTAAGTTCCAGGGAAATTTTTTTCACCAGACAAAATGCTATATTTTATTTATACACACAAAAATTGTTTAAAACTGTGTGATACTGTACACAGCAATGATTGTGAAGCTTGGTTGAGGTGGTGGAGTCAGAGGGTGGGATATTTCCCAGGGAATGCCTTACTGCTAAATGATGAACTAGCTCTTGGCTGAGCCCTCGGGGATTAACACATTGTTGTTAATGTAGCCTCACGCTCTACAAGGCAGCACGAATGGAGGGAGAAGACACCGCATGGCAGTGGCAGCAAACATTCCCTGTGGAAACTGAATGTGATGATGAACCCACGCTATCCCCCTGGAGCGCACCACTCCCTCCACTTTCCAAAGTGCTGTGTGGCTGAGAGTGTGAAAGAGCACGCGAGACACACACACACTACCCCTTTAAGTACACTGACCCCACTCTAAGTACATTGCCTTTTTAAGTAGATCAGCAAGTTGAGACAGCAGCTGCTGCCAGCAAGCTCCCTCAGTCCTGAGCCCTGTTGTGTCCCCCCGGCTCTGTAAAGATGCGGTACAAGAGCAGGGGGAGGGGGACACCCTGACATTAGCACCCCTCTTTCTCCCCCATGCCCCCAGCAAGCAGGAGGCTCCGGGGAGCAGGTCCAGGGCAGAGGGCAGGAGCAGCACAGGGCAATGGGGGAGGGACACCTGAACTGCCGGCAATCGATAGCCTGCTGGGGGGCTGCCGCACAGGGAACTTAGGGGAGCTGACAGGGGGGCGGCTGACCCACCCTGGTTCCAAGCCCCCACCAGCCAGCTCCAATGGGCTGCTCTTCCTGCAAGCAGTGGACAAAGCAGGCGGCTGCCAAACAACGTTATAAGGGAGCATTGCGCAACTTTAAACGAGCGTGTTCCCTCATTGATCAGCAACGTAACAACACCACAACGTTAAGTAGGAGTAACTGTAAGCTCATTAATTAGTTCATTTAATTGAAGGAAATGATCATGCCACAGCCTCTGTTAACCTGAGTAGAGATTCCCCCAGACACTTCACTCAAAACACTGGCTTAGATTAAAATATTAAAACAAGTTTATTAACTAGAGAAAGATAGATTGTAAGTGATAATGGCATAAAAGTCGGAATTGGTTACAAAAGGAAATAAAATGATAAAATCGCAATCTAATTCCTAAACTTTACCCAGGCTACCATAAGCTGCAACACATTTCGCAGGCTGGGACCACCCCTCACACATCAGTGATGCTTCTCTTTGTCTTCTGAATGATCTTGTTTCCATGCGTCTGAGGTGGGGGAGGAGAGGTAAATGGGGAAGCCATTGTCTCTTATTTTAACACCCCCACCCCCTGCTGGGGTGCAGACAGTCTGTGGTGTACGTGCGAGTCGAGACATCTTTCAGGTGAATGGTCACTTTCGTTACACAGAAGGTGTGAGCAAGGACTTTTGAGGCATATTCAGAGACAACATGCAAGGTCTTTGTTGACAGTCCTTTTGTTATCTTTAAGGACCTAGTCTGCGGACGTTCCCCAGACTCACCGCATGTTTCAGTACATTACAGCAAAGTCTCATAACTGCGTATACGATACACATTAACAGGCTAAGGATGCTCAGTAGCTTATGAGTTTTCAAATGATACCTCATAAGGCATGCTTTGTACAGCACATACCAACCATGCAAGTGGTGAACATGAGCTACAGGGTGTCATACTCTGCCACCACCACAGAGAGGACTTTTGTGAAGACCCTGGGTGCTGTTGCCAGCCCAAATGGGAGTACTCTGAACTGGTAGTGCTCTTGTCTTATCATGAATCTGTGAAACCTTCTGTGGGACTGGTAAATATGCACAAGAAAGCATGCATCTTTCATGTCAAGGGCCAGGAACCATGTGTTCTCCAGCAAGGAAATTATTTCTGCCAGGATTACCATGAGAAATTTTGATTTGCAAATAAGATATCTAGTTGATGTAGATCAAGAATTGGTCTTCATCCTTTGTTTTCCTTGGGAACTATGAAATATAGAGAGAGTAGAACCCCTTCCCTTGATGTTGTGGTGGCACTTGTTCTATGGTCCCTTCCTGAAGTTTCACCTCCTGATGAAGAATCTTCTCATGAGTATGATCCCTGAGAAGAGGCTGGGAAGGTGGTTTGTGGTGGGAGGTGAAATAAATTTGATTGTGCTGCTGGAGTGGATGACATCTAATATCCACTTGTCTCTTGCTACTGCCCTCCAGTTGTGAACAAAGTAGGTAAGGCGGCCACCAAAAGATTGGGGGCAGTATGTCATGGCATCAAATATTGCTATACAGTCCTTGAGTGATCCATCAAAGAAATCCTTACATGGTAGGTGGGCCTGGGCAGTGATCACAGAAGTGGAAGAAGCCACGTACCTGGGTCCCTGAACCCTGTCGCTTGAGTGGTAGTTCATAAGGGAGCCGGTGATAAATGCTTGTGGGGGAGGAGGTCATGGCCTGTAGGTTTGCTTGAAGTGTTTCCTCTTTGGGACCAGGGTGTAGGAAAACCCTCCGCTTCCTGCTTATTTAGAGTTCTTAAGAGAGTGTAGTGATTCGTTGGTCTTCTCATTGTAGAGATTAGACTCAAAGGGCAAGTCCTTGATGGTATTCTGGACCTCCATGGGGAATCCTGACGAGCGAAGCCACGATTCATGCCTCATGACTAAGGCTGTGGAGATGGCAATAGACACAGTATCAGCTGCATCCACAGCTGCTTGGAATGATGCCAACAACCTGCCTTCATCAATAAGAGCTTGGAGCTGAGCTCTGCCTTCCTGAGGATATTTGTCTCTGAATTCCAGAAATTCAGAATAATTTAGGAAACTGTACTTTGCTAACAGTGCTTGATAGTTGTGTAATCGGGTGTGCTCATCTGGAGCTTTGGCTCCATCTGTTGAAAGGGTAGGCTCCTGTTCTACCAACTGTGCCGGTGGAGAATACTGTGACTTGCGGATGCAGTAGGGGAGGATCTTCTCTCTCAGAGGGTTTCTTGTGGTGTCGAAATGTCTCTAAGGAGGAACAAGCTGACAGAAGAGGAGATTGTGGATAGGGCAGAGGGAAAAGATCTTCGGGCGAGGAAAAGGTTTTACTCCTACCTGGAGCTCCTGAGATGGGAACGGACAGATCCAGAGCCTCTAATGACCTGGTAATCTGAGGATCCCACTTGGAGTGTGCCAGAACTGTCGAATGGGGTCCAGCGTGAAGCTCCCAGACAGGAGCAGTGGGTGCTGATCTTTTGGCTTGTGGGCCAGAGCCGGTATTGTCAGATCCTTCTTCAGTTGCACCTTTCCTTTTTGGATAGGTTTAGGAGGACCTAATTCCTTATGATCTGCACACACAGACTCACCCAGCTTGTACTGGGATGGGGAGGGATGCTTTCTCTTAGGGGCAGATGCGGATGGGGAATCTGTCCTTATGCCTGTGGTTATACTCCTCACTCTTATGAGAGGGTTTCTTAGGCTTAACTGATTTGGCCTCTACTCCAGGTTAATGCTGCTCACAGTTTGAGACCACTTATAGATATTGAAAGCAGAGGAAGACCATAGTCAACACAGAATTCTGACTCAGGCCGTGAGGTGGTAAGAAGGAATTGGAGTGGCATTGGTCCATGCCACCCTTTATGCCCAGGGTTTGGAGCATGGGGAAACCAACTGTGCATGCACAGATCAAAGAGCACTCCCTGCTACAAATCTCTAGTCCCGGGTGCATGCACACCCGGTGTGGAATACACATGGGGACCAGCACTAGAAGAACCACCAAGCATAATTCTTTATATTTTTATTAAGTATATACATTGATTAAATGTCTTTAAATCCCCTGTATTTCCTGTACATCTACAGGCTAGTTTTTATGCTACACTTAAAATCATTATTCAGCTCCTGCTGCCCTCCCCACAGCTTTTCCTGCCATCCTCCCTACAGCTGTTTGTACTGTGTAAGAAACAGTAACACCACAAAGGAAGCAAACAAAACCACCCCTGAAGTATTCATCTGTCAGATCATACAGAGAACTGCAAGACAGACCTCAGCCTCGAGAACCCGCATTATGTTGAAGCTATTTGGTGGGAGCATAATTCATTTTTAATTTTCCCCTCAAAGGAAAATCCCAGATTCCCTTATACAGCTGGCTTTTGTCCCAAGGGACACACAAGATTCAGATCTATTAGATAATGATTCTATTTCACTGACCTTCATCTCGAACACTTTTAACTTTATTTACAGCACGTTCACCATATTCTTCAGCAAGATGCTTTGCCCTCTTTACTGATTTGCCCAAGAACTTTTTCAGCTGAGTCCTTAAAATGCAAGGATATTTTTTCACCACTCATGCCATGCACAGAAAACCAATCACATATAGTATTTACAATTTATGACCCTAAAACATTTTGGGTTTGAAATAAAGTGTTATTTCTTTCCATTTGTATTTTTACATCTTAATATAAAGAACAGCCATACTAGGTCAGACCAATGGTCCATCTAGCCCAGTACCCTGTCTTCCAACAGTGGCTGGTGCCCAATGCTTCAGAGGGAATGAACAGAACAGGACAGTTATCTAGTGATCCATCCTCTGCTGTCCAGTCCCAGCTTTGGCAGTCAGAAGCTTAGGGATACCCCGAGCATGGGGTTGCGTCCCTGATCATCTTGGCTGACAGCCACTGATGGACCTATACTGGAACTTACCTAATTATTTTTTGAACCCAGTTATACTTCTGACCTTCACAACATCCCCTGGCAATGAGTAACAGAGGTTGTCTGTGTGTTGTGTGAAGCAGAACTTCCTTCTGTTTGTCTTAAACCTGCTGGTTCAGCTTTTTTGCTCGTAAGCATCAGTAATTTAATTAGGGTAAAATATAGGTACCTATTTTTAATATGTAGTAGTAGTCATAACTGATTTCAGATCCGTGTCCTGAAGTCATTTTGAAACATGAAAGGGGGGGACAAGTTGTGACCAGAGTACAGATTACATGAAAACAAAACATTTGTACTTCTAAAGACACTGGTAGTTTACATAAAACAGTGAAACAAGAGGCCTAAAGTCTTACGTTTTTTGTTTTAACCTTCCTCCATCAGAATCAGTTTGCTGTGTCTGCATTTTGTCCTCATCATCAGATTGTGCTGCATCATTGCTGTGAAATATACACTGTTATATGCAAAATACCGTAACAGCTCTTAACACAAATTAAAGTGTTAGCATCATTCTATTAAGCATTAAACCATATCTTTAGATTCCTACTTATATCACACATCTTGATAGCTCTTGATTTAGGAGTCCATTAGTAAGTTCAACATCCTCCAATAAAGTTCAGCATCGTGTTCAGCAAGCAATAGCTGTAGTCAGCAGATACAATGCATTAGGTACCTTGATTAAGACAAACTGCATACACATCTCTCTCCAGAGCGACCAATTCAAGGTACATGTTATCTATTACCTTATGTACATTCAAATATCCTGAAAGGCCACATTCTTTCTCGTCTGTGTTTTGAAAAATGTCTGAAGCAGACTAAATACATGAATTGGCTAACGAATTATTTGTACGTATAACAACTTTTTATTGTTTCACAACATGTTACGGATGCTTCTGTTCCATTATGGTACTTTGTTTCCAATTGTAGATGTTAAGCAAATATGTATCTAAGAAAGCCAATACTGAAGGAAGAAATAATGCAAAGCAAAATTTCGCACACAAGTTTATGTGGCTGTCTGAAAATTATTTTGTCCAATGTTATACGTATTTATAAACAGGACAAGTGTTCAAATTCCTGACATTTATGCTAAGGGCTTAGAGATCTCTGCATTAAAATATGACTTGCTGATCAGCATCAAGTATTTAAGTACACAGTTAAATACACAGTGTATTTGTGAATACAAAGTGTATTCAAGTTAAACACTGGAATGCGTTACCTAGGGAGATGGTAGAATCTCCTTCCTTAGAGGTTTTTAAGATCAGGCTTGACAAAGCCCTGGCTGGGATGATTTAACTGGGAATTGGTCCTGCTTCGAGCAGGGGGTTGGACTAGATGACCTTCTGGGGTCCCTTCCAACCCTGATATTCTATGATTCTATGATCTGCGACAGTTTACCATAAGGTCAACTGACAATCTCCGAACTTATTCAAGAACTCAAAGGAGAAATTATAAACCTGCTTAAATAGGATGGAGACTGTAGAATACTCAACTGTAATTGTGCCCGTAGAATTTCAAAGCATGAATGACCTCTTAATATTTATTCTCCCATAAATTTATTTTAACTACTTCTTAGGCACCTATTATTGGGATATAATAAAATGCATTCAGTTCAGGTCAGAAGCAAAACAACATTATGCATATTTACTGCTGTTTGGTTTGGAGTTAAGGCTGATTTTCAGAGATGCTGAACACCTGCAGATCCAGTCAGAGATTTATTGTCCAGTAGTTGGTTATCCTAAAAATACAGTATTTCATTCGATATCCTCTGTTACCTAACTAAATAAGCTAATGTCAGAGAGAACCAGGTAACAGCATTCAAATTATACACAACACAAACAGATGGATGGGTTGAAACATACTTCCTTACTTCCGTTAAAAAAGGCTTTAAACAAAATAATGAGTATAGAAACAAAACAGCAATATTAGAATATATCACAAGCTATCCAAGATGAACAGCTAGAAGCCATTTTCATTCATACCTGACATATTCCTTAGTTCTCCTCATGATATGTAACGTCAGGGGGTTAATGCCTGGTGGCAGTTTTTCTTCTGCCAAGCTCAATGGTATTTCTTCACCGGTATCAAGGTTCTTTATCATTACACTCGCTAGAATTTCCTGCAGTAAAGAAAATATGAAGAATCTGACATTAATGGGTGCCTTAAGTCCTAAGACTTAAACAATGATTTTAGAGGATTCTAAAGAAAAAAGGACACCTTATATACCAGAATATTTTGTATGTGGTTTTTACTGGGAAATTCTGCAGTACACTCTATGCCTTACAATACTGCATTATATGAACCATTTTTTCCTAAATTGTCTTGATTTAGACATGTAGAATGCTAATGATAGCACTTTAAAGAAAGGACACAACTAACTGGATTATACGGGTAGAGTTACAGATTTTAGATATGCGAAGGGAAGCATTCTATGTGACCTCTGCAGAACACAGACCTAACTTGTCTTCTGTTTTACAACATGCAAACTCAACTACCTTCAATTTCTGAATCGATATTTGGTAACTGATACTGCCCTATTTAATAGCCAATTGTACCACTATACAGTTAGAAAACTGAATAAGGGAGCAGATTGGATAAGATGCAAATTCCAAAATTCTGAAATCCTTCTCTTCAAACTTTACTTTAGGTTTATGTCCAAATGGAAAAGAGAGAGGACCATCTTATCTGCCTACTACCAACTTCTATTCACCAGGGGGCCCTGTGGGCTAGAACAGTTGAGTCCTAGTCAGGACAAAACAAGGACACCTTTTGAAAGGCACTTTAACCTACTGATGTCCTAGACATGGGCTGTCATCCCATGACAGCAATGATTAAGTTCTAGGTTGGCTTATTCATGCCACCATTCATTTTTTTAGTTTATTAATAAGCCATATGTTTCCTAATGACACTAGGAAGATGTTAATTTGATCTGAAGAAAGATTTTCCTCCATCTTTTTTAGATGTATGACAAGTTAAACTTGCTGGAAGTCCCACTCATGATGCTACTTTGTTTGAGAATGGAGTGGGGGAAAGCAATCCAAGAAAGAATAATTTTAAAGACAGGTCCACCTATCGCTATTAGCCAGGATAGTCAGGGATGCAACCCCATGATCTGGGTGTCCCTAAACCTTGGACTACTAGAAGCTGGGACTGGACAACGGGATGGATCTCTCAATATATTGCCCTATTTTATTCATTCCCTTGGACGCATCTGGCATCAGCCACTGTCGGAAGTGTCCAACTGCTGGAAATGGCCCACCTTGATTATACTTACAAAAGGTTTTTTCTCTCTCCTGCTGGTAACAGCTCACCCTACCTGATCACTCTCATTACAGTGTGTACGGTAACACCCACTGTTTCATGTTCTCTGCGTATATAAAATCTCCCCACTGTATTTTCCACTGCACGCATCCGATGAAGTGAGCTGTAGCTCACGAAAGCTTATGCTCAAATAAATTTGACAGTCTTTAAGGTGCCACAAGTCCTCCTTTTCTTTTTGTGGATACAGACTAACACAGCTGCTACTCTGAAACCTGTCGGAAGACAGGATACTGAGCTAGGTCGACCATTGATCTCACCCAGTATGGCCATTCTTATGCTCTTATGAATGGAATCTAAAATTTTGCTGCAATAACTAGTACAAATTTAAGGTATGGAATGAAGAAAGAGATACATAAGGGACAGGCATGAAGAAAACACAAAGCTTACAGTGTTATTCCAACAACAAGACAGCTAGTGCCTATTTATGAGGGGAGGGAATCCTATAACGTCAGAACGGACAAGAATACACACAAGAATATAAGTCATAAGTAAGGCTAAGATTTTGTCATGGTTATTTTTAGCAAAAGCCACGGACAGGTCACGGGCAATAAACAAAAATTAAGGGAAGCCATGACCTGTTTGTGACTTTTGCTGCTGCAGCTCCATGGTTTCCCCTGCCACCATGGTGGCTGGGAACTGCAGGGTTCTTCCCCCTCCCCGCAAGGCTGTCCCCGGTGAGTCGCTGGAACCCTGAAGAGGGCCCCCCATCACTGAAACCCTGCAGGGAAACCCTGAGGAGGCTGTTGTCTGTGGCTGGAAACCTGAAGGGGGACCCTGAGGAGGCTTTTGCCTGTCACTGGAACCCTGCCGGGGCCCCGCTGGCTGCCAGCTCCTGTCCCGCAGCCCCAGGGGCTGAAGCAGAAAATGTCACAGAGGTCTTTGGAAGTCACGGATTCCATAACATAAGCATACCCTTAGTCATAAGTATAACAGAAAATACTCTATCTTCTAATAAAATATGCAGCCAAACACTCTTGGAATTCCAGTACGCTCAACCAGAAACATTTAAACACTTTGTGAGCATTCACAGCCCTTGATTCACTGGAACGCCTAACCTGTGAAGAAAAATAGTGTTGCTCTGCACCATTCCTACCGCGCCTTCCTTTTCCCCACCTCAGGATACCATGGTTCAACAGTGCATGAGCAGGGGTGATGAAACATGACTATTCTAACCCATCTCTGAAATTGCAAAGAAAAAGCACACATAAGAAAACTGGGTAGAAGTGCTAGTAATACCTCATCTGTGAGTTCTCTTCCAGAGTTAGATCTGGGTCTTTGTGGTCCAAGCAATTCATTTGGTATTGTTTGTCCATCAGCTGATTTTCCATTTTCCTGCAGTTGTGTGTGTGCATAGATATATATATATGCATATTAATATATGTATTTACTTCAAACATTCTTTCAGTATATTAGTTTCACTATAATTCCAGAAGTGCAAATCGGCAATTACATTACAGGATATTTCCAGAAAAATAAAGATAATCATTTTCCATTTGAAAAACGTACATGTAATGTTTATAAATAAAGTATTCTGAAATTAAACTCTGAACGAAGAGCTATACAGATTGCCTGCCACATACACAATACTGGTATTTGCAAGTGCTGAGCACCTGCAGCTCCAACTGACTTCTATTAAAGAGGTGTGGATGCTGAGCACTTGTGAAACATGGGGCCCCAAGATCGAATAGCTTCCCTTGCCTTTATCCCACCCAAGGGTGATTGTGCTTATATTTAAGTGACTTTCCGATTCTCTCATTTTCTCTTGCTACGTCCTGTGGTGAAAGTTCAGGATCAAACAAATCCCTGGGCAACTTCACTGGCTATAATGGAGTTAACTCTAAGGTGAATTTGGACACAATTTCAGCTGCAGCAACTTTGTCAAAAATCTACTGTATAATCAAACAAAAGGTGGATTGGGAGACAAAATTATTCAGACAAAAAAACCCTTCACTGGCAAGAGATGTACTAAAAAATATTGACGAAGTCAATGTATTTTCTATTGTAATTGGCTCTCCCCAGGACTAGTTGGGATGAAGGTAGGTGGGGTTAGAGAGAACCTGGAGAAGGAAGGGAAAGCATTTAAGTGCGCTGCTACCTGTAGTCAGCTCGAGGACACAGGAGACACTTGTGGGAGGCTCTATCTGCATTAAAGGACTGTCAAGAATTAAAAACATGCTGTCACTATTATTTTAATTCTCCTTTTGCTGCATTGTATTTTATACAATATTAGCTTCACATATGTAGACCTTTGATTCCTCCAAGTTTGTTATGATGTGAAAGTGCCTATTTAAATGAACCCATTCGGTATGATTTCTAAATACTTTATTAAGGTCATCCAAAGATTTTACTTCATTTGCAGGCAAGGACTATCTTTTCGTTTTGTCTGTGTACACACACATGCAGTGTCTAGCACAATGGGGCCCGGATACATGAATGCGACTCCAGATAACCACAATGCATAATAATAAAACAGTTCACTAACCTGTGCAGTAACTATTTTATCTCCACTGGTTGCGCTTGCCAGATCCAAAGAAGGCTGAGAATCTTTGGCCATGCATTCTGTCACTGTATTCAAAGCAAAGAGACCACCAGTTGTTAAATTCTCTCTAGGAACTATAAAGCAACTGCAGGTTAGAAAAAGGTGCATCATGATAGTATTATATGCCCTAGAAATTTTTTTATTTAAAATTGCAATACCAGGATAGAGATAATTTAGTCAAAGTTACATTAATACACCACCTTTTTCAAACTGAAATAAATATCAAACAGTATTAGTAATCTGTATTGCCAATTAGATTTCTTATGCAAACAAATCCAACACCAGTAAAGGGGATCATTTAAGCCTGAAAATAAGTTTTGCTACTAATCTCTACTCCCTCTACCGGGGTGGGGAGGATAGCTCAGTGGTTTGAGCATTGGCCTGCTAAACCCAGGGCTGTGAGTTCAATCACTGAGGGGGCCATTTAGGGATCTGGGGCAAAAACTGGGAATTGGTCCTGCTTTGAGCAGGGGGTTGGACTAAATGACCTCCTGAGGTCCCTTCAAACCCTGATATTCTATGATTCAGCATGTGTTTATGTTACTGTTTCCCCCAACGCCCCCCCCAGGGCCTGAGCAGCTCTTGTCTATTTATTAGCATGGAGATATAGATTATACATGCTTCAGCTGCAATGTGCACAACTCTGGGAAGCCTGCTATAGACCACGCTGCTGAATACACCATATTCGCTGTTCTGTCCCTTGTACAAGATGATGTTAGGAAACTATTTCTACTGAGGAAGACAGGCATTGCAGGTGCAGACACCGCACTCCAGTGACACAATAATGTAGCAGCTACTTTAAACTTAGAATCCTTCCAGATCCCTGCACTCATGTCAGGACTAAGTATTATCTACGATCATGCCCGACAGGTGTTTGTCTAACCTGCTCTTAAAAATCTCCAATGACAGATATTCCAAAATCTCCCTAGGCAATTTATTCCAGTGCTTCGTCACCTTGACAGTTAGGAAGTTTTTCCTCATGTCCAACCTAAGCTGCCATTGCTACAACGTAAGCCCGTTGCTTCTTATCCTATCCTCAGACGTTAAAGAGAACAATTTTCTCTCCCTTTTCCTTGTAGCAAGCTTTTATGTACTTGAAAACTTATGCCCCTCTTCCCCCCAATCTTCAGACTAAACAAACCCAATTTTTTTAATCTTCTCGCATGTTTTCTGGACCTTTAATCATTTTTGCTGCTCTTCTCTGGACTTTCTCCAATTTGTCTACATCCTTCCTGAAATGTGGCACCCAGAACTGGACACAATATTCCAGTGGAGGCTTAATCAGCACCGAGTAGAGCGGAAGAATTACTTCTTGTGTCTTGCGTACAACACTCCTGCAAGTACAGCCCAAAATGATGTTTGCATTTGTCCTTATGGAATTCATCTTATTTACTTCAGGCCATTTCTCCAGTTTGTCCAGATCATTTTGAATTTTAATCTTGTCCTCCAAAGCACTTGCAACCCCTCCCAGCTTGGTATCGTCCACAAACTTTATAAGTGTTCTCTCTATGCCATTATCTAAATCAGTGGTCTCCAAGGTGGGGTGTGCTCACCCCAGGGGGTGCGCAAGACCATCCCTGGGGGCACGTGGCAGGAGAAGCGCCGCCAGCACGGCAGGCAGCAGTGCTCCTGGACCTTTGATTCTTCAGCAGCTCTTTTCTTTTTTTTTTGCTTCCCTAGAGCTGGCCCTGGGGGGGTGCACGATTCAAAAAGTTTGGAGACCCCGATCTAAATCACTGATGAAGATATTAAACAGAACCAGACCCAGAACTTATACCTTACAGTAGCTCCAACGAGGCTGTATTTCCCTAGTTTCTTTATGAGAAGGTCATGTGAGACATTATGAAACTTTAGTAAAGTCAAGATATACCATATCTACTGTTTCCCGGCTATCCACAAGGCTTGTTACCCCATCAAAGAAAGCTACCGGGTTGGTTTGACAAATCCATGCTGTTACTTATCACTTCATAATCTTCTAAGTGTTTGCAAACTGATTGCTTAATTATTTGCTCCATTATCTTTCTGGGTACTGAAGTTAAGCTGACTGGTCTGCAATTTCCCCCTGGTTGTCCTTATTTCCCTTTTTATAGATTGGCACCATATTTGCCCTTTTCCAGTCCTCTGGAATCTCTCCCATCTTCCATGACTTTTCAAAGATAATCGCTAATGACTGAGGAGATATCTGAGCCAGCTCCTTGAGTATACAAGGATGTATTTCATCAGGCCCTGGTGACTTGAAAGAACAAATGAAACATTACTTAGATGTCTGCCTTATTTTAGCCTCTGATCCTACATCATTTTCACTGGCATTCACTACATTAAACATCCAATGCTAACAACCTTTTTGGTGAAGACTGAAACAAAAAAGTCTTCTAGCACTTCTGCCATTTCCACATTTTCTGTTGTTTCCCCCCTTCATTGAGTAATGGGCCTACCCTGTCCTGGGACTTCCTCTAGCTTCTAATGTATTTGTAGAATATTTTCTTGTTATGCTTTACGTCTCTAGCTAATTTAATCTCATTGTGTTATTTCCACTTTTTGCAAGACTCTCTTGAGTTTCAGATCCTTACTTCCTAACTTTCCTACACAGTGGGATAGTTTGATCTTATTGTCCCCTTAATAATGTCTCTTTGAAAAATTTCCAACTCTCTTGAACTGTTTTCCCCCATAGTAATCTCTGAAAATAAATATTTATTATAGAATATTTTACAGGTCATTTATAATTTTAGAATTAGCAGGAACTGAAATAATCTGTAATGATATAAAATTATACAGTTACAATATGACATCTCTAATTCCTTCTCTTCATCATACAGTGGTTAAAATTCACCCAAAAATTTATCTAAGTTGACTTCTGGCATACTGAAACTACACCATTTCTTTATTTGCTGGAGCAAAGGTTAATTTTCCTCCTAATGGAATGTTTCATCAAAGAGTTTCATTAGGGCTGTGCCCTGCTTAAAAACCAAATCCTCAGACAATACATATGGGGAAAATCATTACTGGAAAACTAAAATTTATGATTTATAATTATATGTATATACACAAATGCATGTGTACTATGCTGGGTGTTTTACCTTTCACCACAAGAGTTCTATCTTGCTCAAAGTATATTTTATAGCCTATCAAACTTGCAGTTTTCTGTCCTACACTATTCTCAACATAAAAGACAGCCTTCTTCTATGCAGAAATAGTTGACAGAGTGCCAGAAGATCAAGCTTCTTTTGGTTCGGACTAAAAATTATTTTTGACAGCCATTGCATCAGAAATTTAGTACTGAAGGTTTAATGTGATCTTTGTGAACTGATTACTGTTTCTAATCAGCTGTCCTCACTGTTGCTGGGCAATTCTCTGGGACAGTACATAATTACTTAGTATAAAGTGGCATGGTGCTAGATTCAGGACCGCGTCTCATGTTTACTTCTGACACTCCAATACATATGCACATCCAACCATCATTAGTAGAAGGAGATAGTAAGATACCTACAGTATGGGCAACAACCATAACTAAAAGTCATGTGTACAGAGTTTTAAAAAGTCCAATATGAATACTAAAGAAAGACATTACTTCTAAAGATCTAGCCATAAACATAGCCATCTAGCCAAAAACAGAACTGAATGCCACATCTAATCTGTGGCTTTATAATCACTACTTTTTAAAAAACATTTAGACTCCTGTTGCTGTGCAGAAGAGACATAAGCAGGGAAAAGATAAAGGAACAGTGAAACTGATCACAAAATGGTGCAAACACAGAAAAGAAAACAGAGAAAATATTTCCATTGCTTTCTCTTGCTCTGTTTTTATTTGTTCTGAATAAAAGCAGGTGAAAAATTCTGACAGAAGTATGGAGTGAGACTTTCAAAAGAAAATATGTGAGTTAACAGCCCGAATCCTGTTGACTTTCAAAGGGCCTCGGGGTCCTAACTCACGTAGATATCTGAAAATGCCATGTGATTGTTCAGTTGATTGCTCCTCTTTAATTCAAGGATAGCTAGCCAAAAGAAAAGCAAGAGGTTCAGTAACTTCTGAAAAGCAGAAAAATGGCAACTGTCTAAAGACAGAAAGTTGGTGCTCTAATCTGGACAGAATACCTTAGGGCAAAGCATATACTTGCCTTCTAAACCAGATAATTTTTGCACCTCAAACTCCAATTCACTCTTTTTCTTCCGTGGTGGTGGAGCGGGCCGAGCAGGTGGTGGTGGTCTAGGAGGAGGAACATTTGCTGGAGGCGGTGGGCGTGCTGGAAGAGATTTCTTAGTGCTAGCAACTATATCAGGTTCTACACTAAGTTGCCTTGGGGGTTTGGCTGGAGGCATTTCTTCTGTTGTAAGATCTTTGGTAGGTAAGAAATCGGAAGTCACCTGTTCTAAAATATCTGTCTGCTTCACTTCTGTTACTTCCTCATTTTTAGATGTTTCTTTCGGTGAGTAAGATTCAGTGATTTTAAGCTCTTCAGCTGCATTTATTATTTCTGCTAGTTTATTAGTGGTTTCACCTTCTTGATGCTCAACAGTATGGTCAGAAGGCAAAAAAAACCCTCTGGATTCCACTTCTGCCTCCTTACATGTACTCTGAGTCACAGGTTCTTGAGTATCATCTTGTAATGCTGATTCAGTAGCTAGTAGTTCAGGAATATTACTAAGGATATCTGCTCCAGGAATCCAAGTATTTGTATCTGAAGTTTGATCAGTTAGTTCTTTTCCTTGGGAAGCCAAAGGATCATCTTCTAGCTGTTGTACCTTTTGGCTTTCTTCTATAATACTGTCAATAATCTAAAAAAACCCAAAACATATGTTTGCCAAGACATACAAATATAGGAAGGAAGAGTTCCTAAAGCACACTTGTCAGGCAGTCCATGCCAAGCATAGGATAAGTCTCAGTGTCTATGGAAAAGTTACCTCACTTTTATAATGAAAATAAGGACATCAATAAATATAATATATTAAATATTAATATTAATGTATTAATATAATTATTACCCTCCAGCATTTTTTAAACAAAATTATGGGGGCTAGAAGCTGGATACAGAAATACACCCACTCGAGTGGTAATGGGGTCAAGTGACTTCAGAAAACGTAAACTGCATTTTCTTGCTTTTTAGTGTTGTTTATATTTTTAAAAAGATTGTAACAAAACACAGAAAAATCAAATCTGATTAATTTTTTTTTACATTTATCATCCCCCTCACTCCCCTTATTTATTATACCGTAAAGTAGCCAAATGATTTAGTGACCACAAATCCTGATTTTATTTGAACATATTTAGTTTGATTTCCCCTAAATGAACAGCATTTGGGCTGTTTACAATAACTAATTCTAAAAACTTTATATTAAGGTAATTTAAAACTTACTGATTCCAATTTCAATATATTGCTAAAAATATTAAAAATTAATTTTAAAAATATTTTAATTCAGCTAAGAAGACTTTAAATCTAAGTTTAGACTTTTTATACACACTGCTAAACAGATGTTTAACCAACCTCTTTAGAGTCATCTTGTTTTACTTCCTGTATCAGGGCCTCATTTGCAACTCTGTGTATATTGCTGTCTGTTTCCTGTAAAAACAACCATCAGTAATAAGGAATGGAATAAAATTCCTCCATATGAAAGGTAATTTAGCAAAGATACAAATTAAATGGCAAAGCAGCAAAATATCCCAAGGGGGCAAACATGCCGCGCTATATTTGAAGACCAGTTTTATTGCTGTCATACTGACAAGCTTAAGTAGTAGTTCATAGAGTAAACTGGAGAAGGTATGTCACACTGGAGTTATCACAGAAATAGACAACATACACTATGCTGAGAAATAAAAAAAGTCACTTAATTTCAGTAATTTTCTATTCTCTTGCTATTTTAGGTGTGCTTGATAAGATCTCTGCCTATCACAAGAAACTCCTTCCATCTAAATGATCCTACACAGACATTAGAATCTTGTGCTTATGAAACCCAGTGTTTTCCCATTGAAATGTCACAAAAAATAATATTCTGACTTGGTTGCTAAAATAACCAAATTGAAGATAATGTTGAGTTATGAGAAAGAAATGCAAGCATATTTAATCTGCAATAAATGAAAATTAGGAAAATTAAACATTTATAAGAAGGTAGGTAAGGTAATATCTTTTACTGGACCAACTTCTGTTGGTGGAATGTACAAGCTTTTGAACCACACACAGTTCTTCAGGTCTAGAGAAAAAAATCAGAGTGGGACAGACAGTAAGCATAAGGGGTAACATGTTGCAGGTCACTTGAGATTAGTGAGCAATAAGGATTAGATTGTTATGCAAAAGGGGTTTGAAGTGGACCAGTAAGGGTTAGCATGCAGGTGTATGTTGCAAATTGTTGGAATGAGCCATGAAAACAGTGTCCCTGTTAAGTCCATGTCTTTTTGTGTCTAGCAGCATTATGAATTTAAGTTCCCAGGCTTGCTTTTGAAGGTGTTGTGTATGTGTCAGGATGAGGAACGAGAGGTCAGATATGAAGCGATCACTTTGTGAACTGTTCGCTGATGGATGAGATGGCATTGTCGTCTTATTTTTCTGGGAGTTCATTTAGAGGGCAGACATGGTCTAGTTTCACCCACATAGTTGTTACTGGGGCATTTGACACGAGATGAGGTACACCACGTTGTAACAGGCACGTATAGGATCCATAAATCTTGAAAGGTGCGTTGTGAGTGGTATTCATCATCATAGGAGTGGAGACATGTCTGGAGGTTTTGTAGCCATTGTACTGGCAAGTTCTGGTGCCACTTTGATTTGGTGTGTCCTGGTCCGTGGGGAGCTTACTAATGTTTGGGAGTTGTCTGAAAGATGGAGAAGGGGGTTCAGGAAAGATTTCTTTCAGGATATGGTCCCCATAAAATATGGTTTTGTAATTGTTTGATGATGATTCCCCATAAGGGCTCCAGTGTGGGGTGGTAAGTGACAATTAGGGGTGAGCCGTCAGTGGCTTTCCCCCCCCCCCATCTACTGAAGTTGGTTCTCCCAGGGTATTTGGGTGGCCCTTTCCATTATGCGACCTACTGCTCTTGGTAAAGGTAGTTTTAAGTATGTTTAGGTGTGTGTATCCCTGACTCTCTCTTCAGAGCAAATTCAGTGGTAGCTAAGTGCCTGGCTGTAGATAACAGATTTTTTTGGTGTGTCTGAAGCGGTTGCTGGATCTGCGAAGGTAAGTTTGGTGATACATGGGTTTTTGTATATAGTCATTTGTAGATTCGTTTCAGTAAGAGACACTACCTTACCTCCTTGTGTTTCCACATATACTGGGATCAACACAGCTATATTTATAATAGTTTACATAAAGTTTGTCTTGATTATGCAAAACTAGCTCAATACAAGTGATCTGTAGGTACTTGCAGAATTTTCACATTTTTAAAACCTAGTACTACCATCACTCACAACAGCAAATGTAATGTGATTAGCAGTTGCCAGGTTAAATCACATCTGGCAATCACAAATAAGTCTCTGAGCTCTTGAAAATTCACAACTTCGTATTCTGTCCTAATTATAACTGCTTAACACCTGGCATAGCAATACTAGTTAATACAGCTAAATACAAAGGTATGTTCACTCAGATGCTTTTGGAATCTAATGAAACTGCAGAACAGTATATTACACTCATTTCATTACGAAGTTTAATGAACACAAACAAGAAAATACTTAAGCAATTGTTTACCACTCCACAGACAGACAAAACTGCTCCACCCTAAAATGAAAGTCATTAAGTCATTGGGGAGAGGGATAGCTCAGCGGTTTGAGCATTGGCCTGCTAAACCCAGGGTTGTGAGTTCAATCCTTGAGGGGGCCATTTAGGGATCTGGGGCAAAAATTGGGGATTGGTCCTGCTTCAAGCAGGGCGTTGGACTAGATGACCTTCTGAGGTCCGTTCCAACCCTAACCTTCTAAAAAAAAAAAAAAGTGTGATCCTTATGGGATCACAAATATGGGATATTTGCTTGTTACAAAAATAAGAAATGTTGTGGTTAGAAAATACTTTCACAGGTAGGGCAGTTTGCATCTTGCACCATTCATCTGAATAGCATTTCCACTGGTTATATTTTAACTTTATGAGCAAATCTTAAACATACATTGCAACCCTTAGAGCACCTTGTTTCACCCCCAGTCACACTTAGCCAAGAAAGTACAATGTAGCATAAATTTTAGCAAGTTTACATAGCAGCAGCTCCATGAAAACAGTGTAATTGACACAACGAAGTTATATATTAAGTGTATTAAATACACTAAAACTTAAAGCAAACATTTGGAACCCAATTCTAAAATATTAGCCACTTATTTAGGTCAAGTAACTAACCTTAATTTTGAACATTTTAGAGATTGGGTAAAGACCTACAACTGAACGTTAAAAGTGTTGACTTTTCATACAATGACAAAAAAAATGACCAATAGAAAAAGTATTTCTTTAATTTAAATATGCTATTCGAGTTAATTATAGTCATTACATTTTGAACAGCATTTCTAAATAGTTACTGGCTGTTCTGATATGGCATTCTCTGCAGTATTTTCAGGAGACCACCACCATTTGTTCAAGCTTAATCCAGGGAGCAAAAATGAACATTTTTCAGGAATAGAAAAAAGATAATGACATCAATTTTCCAGTATAATCAGTCGAAGTGTTCCTTACACATCTGCTATTGCAATTTATTAGGAATTCACTCTCTCCTCTTCAACACCACTAAGTGGACAAAAAAAGCTAGTTTTCATTTGAGCTGACAGAATATTGATCATATGCTGATCCGTAAGCTTTTAGATACTCTGCAACTCACATACTATATGGCTTACAATGGTGTGGAAAAAAAGAAAGAGTGGCACTGAAAGCCCAAACCCACAGGCAAAGGCCAGTATCAGCTATTCTTACACAGAAGAGACAAATCCTGGCGCACGACTGGCTGAGAAGAGTCATCTGACAAGCCATTAATTTAATGATTAACCTGCAAAGAGGTAAAACGAAGGCAGGCCAATGTAAAATGAACACACTTGATTCTCTGAACTCGGATGCAGTCAACGCTATTCTACGCCTCTGGTCTGAAGACAGAGCAAACGAGGAAGCAGTGATTTTCATGTGAATTGAACAGCGCTCCCTCCCATCCCCATCCAGGCCTCTTATTTCATTAAGCCTTCGAACTGTTAGAAGTTTTCATCTGGAATTCAGAGCCAAAGTGAAAAGATTTCTGACATTTCATATATATTAACATGTACATGCACTTTGCATTTTACAGCACCTCAATATTTATTGTTTCTTGACAGAGGCTGAGGCCCTTTATTTTGCAGACTACTGTACCTTGATAAAGATTTGAAATGACAACCATTCTGGTATGAATTTGCAAGCAGATTTGGTCTGTTTTTTCTAGATTTTAGTAACCTAGTACAGTAAAAGCTGTGCTATCCGGCACTTTACCAACTGCAAAGGTCGAGAAACGGGCATTTCTGATACCTCCCAACACAAATCTTTCATCTAGTAACCAGGACCAATGCCGGAGCTATTCGGAACCCGAGTATTTCCGAGAGCAGTAGGGCTTAGCCAAGAAGAGCTGAATGCTGTTCTGTTTGCATCCGCCATTGCGATTGGTTGGTTTATTACTTGGTGTATTGTCCTGTGTCTATCGTAAAATATCACCACCATTATAGCATCCAAAATACCAGTGAAAAGCAAAGGAGAGAAGCCTAAGAGAGTTGTGTTGACATTAAAACAGAAAATAGATATTTGTCCACATCTTGTAAAGGGCAAGAATAGGAATGTTTACTCATTTTATTGTATTCCAATTCTTTGAAAATTGGTAATCCATTGGTAAGTATAACTCTTAGTTAACTGGCTGGCACCCCCCATTCCCACAACATGCCGGATAACAAAGCTTTTACTGCAATATCAAGTTTGTCAAAAAATTGTAATATCAGACCAAATTTTAACCGCTGAATGAGAGCCAGTTTGGTCTACAATTAAACCCCTTAACTAATCTCAGTTAAAAATCAGAAGTCAACATGTTTATGGCCGGAGAAGGAACAGGGAGAATTGTCTATAATACACGCCAACAATCAGAATTGGAAAAGTTAGAAAATAAGGGCAAATTCTTGAAAAGTAGGAGCCTGATTTCAAGCTCCCAAATCAGCTTGGTTACACATCAGAGGTTACTGAGCGCTCAGCAGTTACCAGTGACTTCAGCGGAGCTCAGCTGCCTTTTGAAACCCTAACTTTAGGCACACACATTTAAGTGTTGGCCCAGAAATGTGCATTAATATACAATAAAGAAGCACCTGCCGTTATTCTATCAAAAATTAATTAATGAGCAATATTACTCAACAGGAGAGTATATAGGCATTTTCCCCATAACAGAAATATTTGTATATTTTAATGTACTTTTTCTAATTACTCTTAGTGACAAGACATCATATAATAAACTCCTACAACATTTTAATTTAGGCTATTCAAATGCATACTGACAAGGTGACAAGAAGCAAACACATTTTGACACAAATACATCCCACTGTAGTCCGTGCCTCAACAAGCTTGCTAGATTAATTTCCACTTTTGTTGACATTAACACAGTAGACTTTGGACTTGTGAAAGATCCCAAACTCCTTCAACTGTACGGCTGGTCACAAGTTTAATGAACTGATAATGGTACCAAGTGGTGAAACTGATAGTCTGCTTTTATACAAGGCTGACTTTTGAAGGTGAAGTGATTTAGGAAGATACTCCTTAATGAAAAATGAAAATTAGTAACATGGTGAGGACCCCATAAGCAACTAACAGTAGTGCCCAGCCACTGCATATACTTAAAAATTTAGATTATAGCCAAATATTCTCACTCAAAGTTTAGCCAGTGATACATGGAATCCAACTCAATCCACATCCACATACTACTTTCTGTCAGAATTAAATGGAACTACATTTACTGAAAAGTTTAGACATTTAACACCATATTGTCAAGGAGACGTTGAAATTAAAGCAGGATATCAGGTGAGACACCTATAAATGTAATGACAGAATTAAGTCAATGACTTTTCTAAATCTCTCCTCCTAAATCACATTACAGTGGAATGAATAAAGATATGCTGTTATCTGTGGGACAGTGTTATGACTTACTTTCTACCACTGTTGATGAATCAAAATATTTCTATTTTCACTACGGATTACCCAGCACTTCTGGGACAGAAAATGCCAGTCCTGCTTTACTCCACATAAAAGATTATTGCATAGCGTCGCCTTTGGTCCTTCTCCCAACCCGTATAATGAATTGTATCCGTACATATACCAATTCCTGACCTACTTAATAAATGCCAGAGGTTCAGCTGCACTGTCATTGTGCAGAGAAACAGCATACTAATTACCTGCGTGGGAAGTGGTGATGCTGCCTCGATAAGCTAAATTTAGAGTTTTGCTTTCATGTAACCTGAAGTGGTAGCTTTTGAAGCATAAAACACTTTACTGCCTTCTGTCACCAAAATACAAATAGAAATTTTAGTCAATGATTTGAAATAAGTCAATATAATCAAGGTGACCAAAACTCTGACATACTCCTGTATCTGAATATAAAACAAAAAAAAGATGGGTCCAGTTCCTCTACATACTTTTTGAGTAATTAAAAACTCTGCAAATTTAAGGATACCATTTATTAGCTCTTTAGTCAAAGCATGCGGGTCCATTTTTCTTTTCTTTTTTTTTTTAAGCCAAAGGAAACAAGAAAAGTTTAAACTTAATAAAAGTGGAAGCATAAAACGTCAACAAACCCACAACAAGGAAAGTATGATTTGGGAAAAAGCTTCATCCTTAGTTTGCCATTTTCTGCCTACGCATGCAACTATATAATATGACCCAATATTATGGACTTAAGGTCAGGCATGTTACATAATCATTTGTCAAATTACAAACATTTAAGATTATATAAAGAGAGACACACCTTTAATACATCGGACCCAACTTTTGTCGGTGACCTGCTAGAAAAAAAGGAAAAAAGATTTAGATGAAAGTATGCAAAAAAATCCCAAAGCTCCAAAAATGAATCCTTCCCTTGATAATTTAGTGGAAGTTTCACTACACAAAAATCACAATGACAAAGGTCTTCTCTAAACTGGTGGTTTACTCTGAATTTTCAGTTTAAAAATATTGTGTCTGCCTCTTCTACACGAAGACCAAGTGATTATACCACAGGTTCCTCAACACTCACAGTGAAGACTTTTCAGAGAAGCTGAAGGGAGTTAAATGCTCAATTGTCACTTGAAATTTGACAGCAGCTGGGAAAATAACTCCCTAAATCTCCTTTGAAATGCTCAGCCAAAAGCAATTTCTAAGAACCGAAATAGGATTCTCCTGCCCTCCATCCCTTCTATAAAACTGATGCTATCCCATCTCTGTGGCTATCATTTCTAATCAGAGGGATTTTAATAGAGTTATTGCTCATGAAAGATGACAGAGAAGCATCACTGAAAACTGAAGCCCTCATTAAAAGGAAAAGTAGTGCAAACTCCAAGAGACAGCAGTCAAGTGCCTTAGCCCAGAGTGTGTCATCTCTGACAAGTCCATTCATTCTTCAGCCTCTCCATAAAGGCAGCAACCAAGAGTTCCAACTAGCATGGACTGTGATAAGAACACCTTCCCACCAGCCACAGGACTGAGACAAGCAGCTTGGACAATTGGCCTCTGGAAGTTTACATTCAG
Source organism: Chelonia mydas (assembly GCF_015237465.2). Lineage (NCBI taxonomy): Eukaryota > Metazoa > Chordata > Testudines > Cheloniidae > Chelonia > Chelonia mydas. The sequence goes on from NC_057855.1 coordinate 98,498,936, forward strand.
AGCCAGAGAGCTACATTAGCTTCCAATCTGAAGCGCAACTTCTAATAAACCTAATTAGAGAAAGGGATTGGGCACCAGAGAGCTATTCATCTTCAAGTCACTGGTTTAAAAATACTTCAGGCTGACAGCAATGGAAAGTTCACTGGTTTATTTTACTTCTGCAATGTACCCAAATTCCTGAACCTGTTCTTGATTTTTGGTGTTCCAGAAGATACTCTTATATTGAATAGTGCTGCGTCAGTGTTTTGACTTCAGGGCCCTTAAAGTTACATACACCATAACCTCTGCCTATTATGGGCTGTTTGCCCATAGTTTGCTTCCTCCAATGAGAGTATCAAAGTTTGAAGCAACAGTAAAAAGACTGCTCAAGAATTTTAACTGGCTGCAGAGATCAGTGACCACACCTTTGATGAACCACATACATCATCAAATCCTTGCTTGCTAATTGATTAGGCCTAGTTATGTCAGTTAGGAGTGTGAAAAAAAATAATTACATCCCTAAACCAATCTAGCTGTGCCAGCAAAAGCCCCATTGTAAACATAGTTATGCCTGCAAAAGAGTTATTTTGCTGGTAATAGCTTATTTAATTCAAGAAACTGGCATAACACCTGCAGAAGAATTCTTGGCAGTAAAAGCTGCAACTCCATTAGGAGGGTTTGCTGGTACAGCCATATCAGCCAATCCTTTCTATTGTAGACAAGACCTAAGAACAGTTTTTTCCAGACCCTTTTCTTCATCTTTTTTCCAGAATGACAGTTTCAAGGGACACTATCAACTTGAAAAACAAGTAATTACCATCTTTTTTTGGTTCGTTTTTAAAAAGACTACCATTGTTACACCAGAGACAACTAAAAAAATAAACTGAAAGGTCAGAGAAAAATATTTACTCGGCTTACTTCAGTCAAGTTTTTGCTTTTAGTTAAGAAGGCCCTTCAAAGAATGGACTGGGATTTCTGTGGCGTTTTTTATTATTATTATTAAAGTAAGGTACAGTACACAAAACTACTTTCAGCTCTTTTTAAAAATTGGCTAGATTTCAAGTTGACAGCATCTCTTTAATAGGAAAAAACAATATGCTTTTGAAATTCATCTGTGCATTGGAGAGAGATTTCCAGAGATATACAGAATATTTGTAGTAATATAGATAGTAACTTATTTCAGTGATTATGATGTACAATTACTAGAAGTAAATTTTGACCAAGGTGTTCAGGTCAATAAATCAATACTTCACTCAAATATCAGTATGTGCCTTTTACTGCTATTCTTAACATATTGCTTGGGAAGATGCTCACTCACTCACTTCCCTCTCCTCCCTCACTCCCTCTTCCCAGCAGCTATCCTTAACCACTTTGTATTTCCAATTAGTAGGACTTTGTACTATAACCCCTTGATTTTAAGTTGAAAAGGAGAAAGGAGCATTGACATACGCAGTACCATGTCACTACAGCCATAAATCTTAAGAAGTATTTTGTTCCTTAATATTATTATTAAACATGTTTATTGTGGTAGTGTACAAGGACCAACCAAGAATGGGGGGCCACTATGCTAAACACTGTACAAACACAACAGTAGACAGTCCCTCCCCTGAAGAACTTACAATCTAAATGACCATTCTGGCCAAAGATATTTCGGACACCCTACCTCTTACAAAGTAATACTAAACAGAGTTATATATGTATGTAACTATCAGTGCTAACATTGATTATTTCTAAGCAAGGACACACACCAGGGAAACACCCCCCTCACATTCCTTCACTAGTTATATGAAGTAAGTAGTACAGTAAACCAATTTAATTCTTCCCGCCTTCCGTGGGTAGATTTTTTTAGATTCAAAATAATTAATTGCAGTTTCTCGGGAAAACACACACAAGTTCCATTTAATTATTTTCCACTTCTGATGTATTACTGAAGCGTACAGAATGCCTACAAAGACAATACAATAAGAATGTCAAAGGTATCACAAGGTATAACACAACAAGTATTTGATAAGGCTACTGAATAAAAGTCACATTAAAGATAAAATTTTTTTGTTGCTGTGGCATCTATTCAACATAATAAGGCATTCAGATCTGCCATAATGGTTCTTGGTTGTGGTGGCATAATTCTCAGAGCAATCTGTGGTGCACTAAGAATAAAAAAACCTGTTCATTAGGCTTGTGTGTACTTCGTTTCAATTATTAATTAATGTCAGAACTTGTCCCTCCAGGGCATGAGTGGGTCACATTTTTAAGCCTTTATAACTCAGCGTAACAAGTACAATCACAAAAAAAACTTGTTAGTAGGCACCTTTACCAATAAGAGGTTTTGTTAATATTGTTCTGTAATGGGTTCCTTCTTTTCCAGCCCCCTAAAATTAACTATCCATTCTATTTCATCAGACACTGATTTTACAAATTCTGTATCTGAACAGCAGCAATTTCATAAATACATGTACGGAAGACATGAAATTTATTTGGTACAAATATTAATCAATTATAGAAGTTTGAGCCATCATGAAAAATTCAATTAGGAAGTCTCTTTATGCTATATTAACAATGAAATGTCATGTACTAAACAAAAGCATAAGGCAAATGAATACTGTTGTTATGAATGTGCTGTTGAATATAATCTGATATTCCTCCAGGAAATTTATCAGCTCTATAATCCCATTATCTGATATTTAGCAGTTAGAGGCTCAGCCCCGCGTAACAGATTTCATAAAAATTCTTTCCAACAAAACTGATTTTCAGTTAAATACAGATGAAATGTTTAGAGAGTAGCTTAAGTTATTATATCACTGCCATCGTCACTACACCTAAACAAAAAGGGTTTAATAGGCAAAGCAGGAGTCAAAGAATGAGCCAGTGGGACAGCCACAAACATAACCAGTTTATTAGAATATCTAAAACTGAAAATACCAGCTGCCTCCTACAGAACTTGCTCTTGCATCCATTCAACCTACCTATTCATCCTAAAACTGACCAGGCTACAGAAGGCCTCCTCCTCCCTGTTTCCCCTTATTGGGCAGCTCCAAGCTAGTAGACTGTCAAGCTAAGAGTGGAGACTTCATGAAGATTAACGTCTTCACCACTGAACAGCTTCGTGACAAATTCAGTGCAAGTGAAAACAGGAGACATTTAGGCCTGCATTGTCAATGATACATCACCTTCTTTGAGAAGATTACTGCATTTCCTTTGTCTAAGAAATCAAGTTGATCTAATCTACCTGGATTTCAGTAAGGCATTTGGTACAATTGCACATGGGAAATTATTAGTTATATTGGAGAAGATGGGGATTAATGAGAATTGAAAGGTGGATAAGGAACTGGTTAAAGGGGAGGCTACAGTGGGTCATACTGAAAGGTGAACTGTCAGGCTGGAGGGAGGTTACTACTGCAGTTCCTCAGGGACTGGTCTTGGGACCAATATTATTTAACATTTTTATTACTGACCTTGGCACAAGAAGTGGGAGTGCGCTAATAAAATTTGCAAATTACACAAAGTTGGGAGGTATTGCTAACACAGAGGAGGACTGGAACATCATACAAAAAGATCTGGATGATCTTGTAAATTGGAGTAATAGAAATGGGATGAAATTTAATAGTGCAAAGTCATGCATTTAGGGACTAACCAGAAGATTTTTTTCCTATTAGCTTGGGGGCATATCAGTTGGAAGTGACAAGAGGAGAGAGACGTGGGTGTTTTGGTTCATCACAGGATGACTATGAGCTGCCAAGGTGATGTAGCTATGAAAAAGGCTAATGCAGTCCTAGGGGAGGTATTTCCAGTAGAGACAGGGAAGTGTTAGTACCATTATACAAGGCACTGGTGAGACCTCATCTGGAATACTATGTGCAGTTCTGGTCTCCCATGTTTAAGAAAGAGGAATTTGAGCCGGAACAGGTGCAGAGAAGGGCTACCAGGATGCTTCAAGGAATGGAAAACCTGTCTTATGCGAAGAGACTCAAGGAGCTTGGCTTGTTCAGCCTAACCAAAAGAAGGCTGAGAGAGATATGATGGCTCTCTATAAATACATCAGAAGAATAAATACCAGGGAGGGAGAAAAGCTATTTTAGGAAAGTGCCAATATGGACACAAGTACAAAGGGATATAAACTGGCCATCAACAAGTTTAGGCTTGAAATTAGGCGAAGGGTTCTAACTGTCAGAGTGACGTTCTGGAACAGCATTCCAAGGGGAGCAGTGGGGGCAAAAAACCTAACTGGCTTCAAGATTGAGTTTGATAAGTTTATGGAGGTGATGGTATGGCAAGCGGTGCCTACAATGGCATGTAGCTAATCTGCGACGGCTAGTAGCAAATCTCTCCAACGGCTGGTGATGGGACACTAGATGGGAAGCCTAGGTAAGAGGAAGATGAGGCTGGAAGGAAGAGGGAAACAGAGGACTGGACTGAAGCCACAAGACCATCTTGTACAGGAGGTATATGTTTGACCTCAGTCAGCCCAGTCCAGTCATCATATCCACTGCTGCTCTTTGATTTCCATGTGACACCAATGACATGTAATGTTTTCCTCCTTCCTATGACCTATGGCTGGTAGGAATAATTGCAGCCTCTATCTGCAGATCTTACTGCAGTAGTCTACACCTTTGTAATCACAAGGATACATCACTCCTACGCACTCTACCGGACTACCCTTGAAAAACATTTGGAAATGTCAGTTGATAGAGAACAAAGAAGCTTGTCTCAGGAAGGGCGAGCAAGTACAAGGATATAATTAATGCACCATACACTGCACTGGCTACCTCTTCACTGAGTGCAGTTTTAGATACTGGTTAAAATAAGTATAGGAACAAAGGAATTCCCATACATGTCACATCAGCGTTTTACCTAGTCTCTAATAATGGTAAGTACGAGATGCTTCAAAGATTAAAACTCCAAAAATAGAATAGCCTTGGGATAGTTAGTAACCCCAGAAAACTAGTGGTTGGCTTACATCCTAAAAGCATGAGCGCTGAAACCCTCAAATATTTACCCTACCTAGTTAATGTAACAGACGATATTTTATAGTCCATGGAAGTCAAATCCCTTTTTAAAATCCTACTATGCTCCACCCCAATCTCCTGTAACAAGAAGTTCCAAGTTTCTTGTGTGTAGATCACAAGAAGTATCCCCCTATCAGTATTAAGTCTGCTACTGTTTCATTTCATTGGGTGACGCCTTTTTCTCATGGTATGAGATAAAGTCCCTCACAGGCGTTTATTACCCTATCTATACAATTCATTATCTCTACCATCTCACTTGCCTCTTCTCTGAACTGAAGAGCCTGAATCACTTTCCTCTCCTGAAAATCTTCATGTCTCTATTACTCTTCATTGCCATTCTTGGAACCCCTTTTATCACTATACCCTTTTTCAAAGGGGGTGACCAAACCTAAAAACTGTAGTCCAGATAAGGGCATTTCATCTGTTTATATAGGGTCATTACAATATTTTCAGTTTTATTCTCTGTTAATACAGCCTATCATCTAGGCATTTTGACCCTAGCTGCACACTGAGCAGATGTTCTCATAGGCGATGACATGGTCCAGGACTCAGTCCAGGACCCAGTTATCTGAGAGACTGACTCTCTCCATATGTCCCATCACAGAAGCATAGTTACAAATAAAATGAAAGAAGATATACTTTGGCAATGAAGCATATAGGCTCAGCTAGAGGGAATGCCTTAGCTCCCTAAACATCTGGTTTAGAATATTTAATGTTACTGAAGTCCCCAATCCGGAAGGGCAAGTTTAGCACTTAAATCCCCAGGATAAATTGCATTCTATGCAATTACTTGTATGGATTTTTATCCATATTAAACATTTACATAGCACCATTGTTTTGCATGATGCTTCCCAAGGGAGTTGAGACGGATTGTCAGAGGGGCCTTAGGCATCCAACTCCTACTGACTCGCAATGGGAGTTGGAAGCCCAAGTCTCCTTTGAAAAGTTCAGTCTTACAATAGAAGTTAGGTCACAACAAGATGACAAAGGGAAGGGCAAGGGAAAGGAGAGACAAAGGTTAAAAGAAAAAATTTGAGCAATTATATAGTGGGCAAGTTACAAATTCTGATACACTTGCAGATGCCATTCCAGACATAAGGAGCAGCACGTCAAGAAGCACAAAGGCGAGAGTGGGATGAGGTGACAAAGGGAGCGACAAGGCCTGAAAAGTGTGCAGAACACAGCAGGAGAGGTGGGAGCAACTTTGGGCAGGTCACTTACTCTATGCTTCAGCCTCCTTGTCTGTAAAATGGAGATAACACATCCCACAGCGGTGTTGGGAGGCAAAACTGATGTTTGTCATAGAAGAGTGTATAGAATCACAAACTATTACCCACCTTAATTGATCTCGTTACAGTTGGTACGGCAACACCCATTTTCATGTTCTCTGTGTATATATATCTTCCTACTGTATTTTCCACTGCATGCATCCGATGAAGTGGGTTTTAGCCCACAAAAGCTTATGCCCAAATAAATTTGTTAGTCTCTAACATGCCACAAGTACTCCTCGTTTTTTTACTTCATATACTGACCAGCACTTTCAAACTCATCTCAATAGATTTCTCACACAGAGAATTAGAAATGTTACATCCATTTTAACTCAATACTTCCCAGACTGGTTGGGTTTCCTGAGTCTGCAGTCATCAAACCCAGTCTATCCTTACTGTTAGGTTCCTGTACTCTGCCACATAAATCACAGTGGACATTGTTTAAGATATTCACGGTTGCATGCAAAGCAAGAAATGAGGTCTGAGATGACCCCAGTTGAGTGTTAAGACAACATGGTGCTTAAAACAGCAGCAGTTGCATTCCACAAAATTGCTAACAGAAAATTGAACCACTATCATCAGTGGTGGGAAATTTTTGAAAGATATTCCTATGCACACAGGGTCTTAGTGATATTGGAGTAGACAATTCTTTAAGGACATCACTTAACATTTGGCTGCAATCAGAAGGTTTTTCTTGAAATTGTGTTAAACAAAATGACAGCCACAAGATTTTAAAAGCCATGAGTCATAATATTATTTTTTGAGGGAATAGTAAGGTTTTCAAGTAACACTGCCACCAGTGTATGCAGCCCATAAGTGAGATTCAACTGACTATGCACAATAGCGTAGTCATACAAAATCCTCCTTGCTAATAGTCAGGTTTCAGAGTAGCAGCCGTGCTAGTCTGTATTTGCAAAAAGAAAAGGAGTACTCTTGGCACCTTAGAGACTAACAAATTTATTTGAGCATAAGCTTTCGTGAGCTACAGCTCACTTCATCGGATGCATTCTGTAGCTCACGAAAGCTTATGCTCAAATAAATTTGTTAGTCTCTAAGGTGCCAAGAGTACTCCTTTTCTTATTGCTAATTGTGATTCCTGTTAAAATCATTTATGCTGTTACTATGAATATCACTACGCAACAGATAAAAATACCAAATCAAGTCACTATTTTGAAGAATTTACAGTGTAATAATGGCCTTGCATACTCAGACTCCTCTTGTATTTTTGCTTTCCCTGAAGTGCTGGCTTTGTGCTTCAGAGTCATACATCCCAATTACTGGCTTTTGTGGAATGTTAGATGCTCCTCCCAAATCATAAGTGAAGACATCTGCAGAAAAGTTGGCCTATCAATAAGAGCAGCAGTATGGGGTGTTTAAACCCAGCCTGCCCAACAGTGCTGCCAGATGTGGAAAAACAAGTTTTCCATTCTCCAAAATACAAACTACTCCTACATAGTACTGCAATAAGAAGCTTGACAGCTGCTTAAACAAACAGCTCTAAAAATAACTACTCCGATATTTTCAACAATAAAACAGAAACTTTGTGCTATTCCTCAAAGCTATTCTGCTTATACCTTAGTCCAGACCATTTTTTTAAAAGCTACATGAGGCATTCTAGGCAATACAATAGCCCTTCCATTACACTAAGATTTAGAGCTCAAAAACAAAATTAACACACCAAGCAAGCTCACAAGTGAAAAATAAATAGCTTGAACTCATCTTTATTAAGTTATTAGATCTAAAGAATTCTAGCTTAGCAACACAATTTAATCACAAGTAGGACTTGGGGTGTTTTCTTCTCCACCATCAAAACTTAAAGGGTTTTCAAACACCAGTGGTTGTCACTAGACTAAGTTTCATTGGTAATGACAGAAATTAATGTCAAAGTCCAGTTCAAGTAGGGGAGCAGTGCTAAAGCCACTGCTCCCCAAGGCCCAGCGAACTGAGGGAAGGAGCTGGTTATATGAAACAATCAAACGTTAAGTTTATTGATTTACACATATTTCTTCCATCAGCTCCAAGTTTTAGCTAGACACTTACACACGGACACCCTTAACAGTGAAAAACCTAACCTGAGGCTATTACGGCAATCTGACCAAACCAAACTTTTGCAGAGATTACACTGCAAGCACTCAGCAACAAGAACTGTCACCTGTGTAGTGGGGTGTGCAGTCCACACAGGTGTCAAACTGAAAACCAATGCCCAATTTATAACACCCCTTCCACAGGTAGCTTTTTCCCCTCTTTACATCCTTTCATCTTCAGCACTGGGATCAAACTAAGAATAATGGTATTAATTTAGGAAAAAAAGAATTAGGCTCAGGAAAACTTCTAAAGATCAGTCTTCTTAGCTATATGATGGAAACCACATTGCTTGAGCCATTTCTAATTAGTCTGGAAAAAGCCATGAGAACACACACATTGGGAAAATCTTATTCAGGCCTCAGGGAAAGAAGTAGGTGGCCTAATACATTTTTCCCACCTCTAAAGTCAGTCTTATTTTGCTGACATGTTCAGAAGTGAAATTGTTAGCAATGACATTTAAACCACTATTAAACTTGAGAGTCAATATTCAACTGATATAAGTGGTGTAGTCTACGTATCTGAGCTACTGTTTGACCTTCTGTCTGCTGTCTCAGCAAGACAGCACGACTCTGGTTCATGTTCAGAACATATCCCTGTAACCATAAACACTAACTTTTTTTTGTTAATAAATCCTGCATATACTGATGGGTCTCCCCTCAGAAGCACTGGAATACCATCCTAACTTTGAGCCTGGGGTTTGAATGCACGTGTATGAATGAACATGCAGTTAATCAGACCAAGTCATGCTCCCCAAGGACAACTCCAACCCTCTTCAAATGTATTCCTACTCTTGGCAGAAACAGAATACAAAGGAACTGTGAAAAGGTCTGTCCCAGCAATGATACGGGTGCTCATGAATGTTTTGCAATGTCTAAATTAACTATTTTGGGGTGGGAGGTTAAGTCATTTCCCCCGATATGAGGATATTGCCCTTACTGATATGCTATTAAAAAATGGAACATGAAAGTATACAGCCACTCTCTCTCTCGTTGTATATAACATTTACATAGGTCTGTTACACTTACACAGGTTTTTAAACAATTTTTAAAAATCTAGTCATATAAGCAAGATGTAAATAAAAGCATTCCTAAATTGACTAAGTACATTAGGTCATATAAAAAAGGTCAATATGTCAACTTGATATGACATGTTATTGATGACATGGAGTAAATTTATCTAATGTTGATGTCCTATTTGATAAGAAGGCTAAAAAACAAGAGATACGGTCTACTGGAAAGGCAATAAAATCACAAAGTTCTGCACAGCTTTACAAGAGGATTTAAATATAGCTGTCCCAGTGGGTAAGTTAGTGGCATTAAAACATTGCCATTTGTATAGACAGACGTGATGTGTCTGCTTCCATTAAACCTCTATTTTGTTAAGTTGTTAAATTCACGTTTGTGTTTAAGTCAGACTCAGCAGTGACCATTTACTTGTCCACTTTTGTTCACATCAGGCCCAACTTTATGCTATGTTTGACCTTTATAAGCACAGAAAGTTGTATTAGTAACAACATTTTAAAAAAATTCAGGTATGACACATTAAAGTTGTTAAATACACACACCCACACACACCATGCTGAAGGATATACGTACACATTTAGATCTGTAAAGCACTGCAGAATATTTTGTGTGTAAGTGTGTTAAAGTTCTTTCCAAGGATCAAATGAACTAAGTCATGAAAAAGTTTTTAGCAAAGATTAGCAAGAAAAATAGCCTGAAGTATCAGTCTTCAGAAGCTGTCACAGGACTCATTATGCTGAGCAGAGAACTCCAACAAAGCATCAGAGGAACTACCTGGGCGTTGTATGTTCGTACTGAATGGTTCTGCTAACCTCTTCTTCTGCGGCCAAACTGCTATGATTAGGTGCTAGCTCAAGCAGAGCTAGTGCATAGATGTCTACCTGCACTGGGAACCACAACTCCCAGCTGCTGTGTAGACATACCCTGAATGGGAAGAGCCTCCAATCAGTTCTTACGCTCTCAGTATTTCTTTGGTGGATCTCAACTCAAATACTGTTCCTCCCACATGCACAGAAATCTCCAAGAGCAACAGGGACAGCAGAACACTACCTAAAACAAAATATGTTTATCCAACCTCAGAAGCACGTGAATCATATAGGTAGCAACAAAAAATGCTGTGTGAGCCAGATGGAGTGGGCCCAATTTCAAAAGATGTTACAATTAATTCTAAATTATTTGTGCCCAGAGAGGGTCAAACATAATGGCAGGCATTTTGACTGCTAAATACAGTGGGAATATTATTTGAAAATACAGCTAGTTAACAAATCATACTTGGTTTTGCTAGTAATAATACTTAGCACTTTAAAGCTTATTTAAAACAGTCTTCACAACACTCCTGTGACCTGGGCAGGCAGTATAATCCCTGATTTTCAGACAGCAAAGCAGAAAGGTTGTGTGACTTGTCCAAGGCCAGAGGTACCATATCAGTAAGAGGATTAGAATTCAGTCCCATGTTCTACTTATTAGGCTATGCCTCTTGTTTCCTGCTGCTAAAGAAAAACCATGTATTTGGAGTATTCCACCATGTAAATTAGTTCCTGTTTTGCACTCCTGAGCCCAAGTATTAATTACAAACATTAATGACAGATCATAGAAATTGTGAGAAATCATATTTCTCCTTTATTTTACTGTTTTGCATGTTCCTTACCTAATGATAGAGATGGAATTAGAGCTGGGTGGGAAACTGTTTTTACATCCCATAAAATTTTTCAAGAATTTATATTTCTGCATTGGGATGAATCCAAGATCTTTCACAGATTTTTGCAAAAAATTGGAGACAAGGACTTGAACCTGGATCTACCACATTCCACTTGAGTGCCCTAACTACCAGGCTATGGCCTATTCTGGACTGACTATACATTGGTCAGTCTCTCTTGAATCCAATCTGGGCCAGAGAAACCTTCCCAAAACTGATAAGTCCCTGTAAAAAAAACCTTAGTTCTGACAAATCAGCATTTTCCAATGAAAACCCATTTTGTCAAAAATTTTCCAACCAGCTCTACATGGAAATCATACAGCAACTGGTTACTAAATTAGCAAGATGGGGTAAGACCAGTAATTCTCTAGGTCTCCCAGTTATTCTATAGAGGCTTCCTAAAGGTGGCCACTAAATTATACATCCAGCCTAGGCATGACCATGGTTAGTGACATTAGAAAAATCACATACCAGCTCTAAGAGCATAAGAACGGCCACACTGGGTCAGGCCAAAGGTCCATCAAGCCCAGTATCCTGTCCTCTGACAGTGGCCAATGGCAGGTGCCCCAAAGGCAACGAACAGACAGGTTATCATTAAGCGATCCATGCCCTGTCACCCAATCCCAGCTTCTGGCAAACAGAGGCTAGGGACACTATTCCTGCCCACCCTGGCTAGTAGCCATTGATGGACCTATCTTCCATGAATCTATCTAGCTCCCTTTTGAACCCAGTCATAGTATTGACCTTCACAACACCCTCTGGTAAGGAATTCAAGAGGTTGACAGTGCGTTGCGTGAAAATTTTTTTTTTGTGTTTTAAACCTGCTACCTATTAATTTCATTTGGTGGCCCCTTGTTCTTGTATTATGAGGAGTAAATAACACTTCCTTATTTACTTTCTCTATACCACTCATGATGTTATAGACCTCTATCATATCCCCCCTTAGCTGCCTCTTTTCCAAGCTGAAAAGTCCCAGCCTTATTAATTTCTCCTCATACGGAAGCCATTCCATACCCCTAATCATTTTTGTTGCCCTTTTCTGAACCTTTTCCAATTCCAATATATCTTTTTTGAGATGGGGCAACCACATCTACACGTAGTATTCAAGGTGTGGGCGTACCATGGATTTATATAGAAGCAATGTGATATTTTCTGTCTTATTATTTATCCCTTTCTTGATGATTCCCAACATTTTGTTCTCTTTTTTGGCTGCCGCTGCACATTGAGTGGATGTTTTCAGAGAACTATCCACAATGACTCCAAAAGCTCTTTGAGTAATAACAGCTAATTTAGACCCCATCATTGTATATGTATAGTTAGAATTATGTTTTCCAATGTGCATTACTTTGCATTTACCAACATTAAATTTCATCTGCCATTTTGTTGTCCAGTCACCCAGTTTTGTGAGATCCTTTTGTAGCTTTTCGTAGTCTGCCTGGTATTTAACTATATTGAGTACTTTTGTATCATCTGCAAATTTTGCCACCTCACTGTTTACACCTTTTTCCAGATCAGTTATGAATATGTTAAATAGGACTGGGCCCAGTACAGATCCCTGGGGGACACCACTATTTACCTCTCTCCATTCTGAAAACTGACTATTTACTCCTACCCTTTGTTTCCTATCTTTTAACCAGTTACCAATCCATGAAAGAACCTTCCCTCTTATCCCATGACTGCTTATTTTGCTTCAGAGCCTTTGGTGAGGGACCTTGTCAAAGGCTTTCTGAAAATCTAATACACTACTTCCACTGGATCTCCTTTGTCCGCATGCTTGTTGACCCCCTCTAGTAACCCTAATATACTTCTTTATGACATTAAGATAGCCCAGGACAGAGTGCATGTAAAAAGCTGATATTGCAGAATGCACTAGCTTTGACAAAAGTACATGGGTGTGTGCGCGCGCGCGCAGACAGAGTGGACTCAGTATCAATTGCTTTGCTCTGGAACCTGGCTGCTTGTTGATATACAGACTGTTAAAACTAAAACCCTAACTCAAAGTTTTAAAAATGGAATTGATTCCATATCTTACTGCTCTTTCAACAAGTCTTCCACTGCAAGGTCAAAGGGAGCACGGCTTTTGGTTCAGACTGTGTGCAAAACAGAACTGATCCAGCTAATAACTATTTAAAATATAGTTAAAAAAAAAGGTGTTTGTGACAAGTAACTGTAATAAAAGCTTACTTAGCTAAAGCCACAACTACCCCTGCTGCAGATAATACACTTAATTTCCAGATGGTCATTTTATGATTTTACATTTAAATAAAATTTTTATTTAATCCATAAGATGGTTTATAATGCCTGAACAGCACTACACCAGTTTATAGAAAGATTTGGTATACATCCGTGGTATGAAGCACCATGCACATTGTAGTTCATATAGCATAAAACTAACTTCATAAAAAAAGCCTCATTTTCTACATAATTGATTTTGCCTTACTTCTATGGTTCACTGTGGTTCCTAGATTATATATAAAAGTAATGCCTACCACCAACTTCTACTGGATGTAATAAAAATATTTCTGTCCTTATATAAGGCAATGCATTACTTGGCCAGGGCACACAAACATGATTTTATAGAGACGATTCTCAATATGCATGTAAAAAAATATGTAATGGATATTAAGAATAGGGTTAGAGTTTTTTGATTTCCCATTTGTCATCTGTGTGATATTTTTCTCCCCAACAGCAATTGTGTAATCAAGTGCAGCCAATTAAAGAGCTTTTATATTCAAGATAAAAATGAAAACTTTATAGGTTTTGGTAGAACAAAAATGCTTAAAGTTTTCAGTAGCAGAGAACGGTTTCTGAAGCACAGCAAACCTATAAGACCTATGAGTTTTTCCAAACAGTATGCAGCTGTAGCAATTTAAAAGAACCCCGCGATACAAACAAGCAGAGGTTACAACTGTCGGCAACCTGGTTTTACTGAACAGTAATGGTTTGAACTGTAACACTGATAACGGTACCCTCTCTAATTCAAGACAATAGACACTGAACTAGCATTAGCAAGAGTATATCCTATGAAATAAGTAACTAGATGACGTAGCACAAACATTCTAGAATGAAAGATGACATCATCTAAATTGCAGAGTCTTGCGTGGCTTGTTTGCGTGTACAGGCATTCTTAAACTCCAGGTTCAACATAAAAGAAAAGTAACAAAAAAGCATAAAACATGATATCGAAGCAGGTCAACAAAACCTGTAGCTTGCCTCAAGAACTCTGTATTTCCTGGGTATGAGCTCTGTGTTTATAAACACGAAACTGTTTTCACGCTCTGCATCTCAGCTCATAAGGCGGCCTTAAATTGAACACTATGAAGTTAAAAATTATGCATTTAAAAACTAGTACTCATGTTATTAATTCTTACATGGTTATTAACCCTTCCATGACCTTTATAAATATCTAATTTGCTTTTCACATGCAGATTCTCTCTCAGTTTGGACAATGAATACAAACCAATCAGTGCCATTTTCATGATCTCATCTACTGGCACCATGCTGCAAGGGTTGACTTGCAAACATTGCAGGGAATTTTTTTTTTTAAATAGCTAATTTCACCCCATTTTTTATTTTGTAGGAAGCCATTTCTATTGCATTTGTTTTTACTACTGCATACATCTGAATCACCAAAGCAAACATGACTGGTTCTTCAAGGAACAAAGGACCTTTTGACAGAAGAGTTTGGAAGCAGCCTCAGTTAGGAAAATACATTTTTAAAAGTTTGTAAAGTCAGATCCTTATCTAACATCCCAGGGCCATCCAGCTGTGACCACCAGCTACTCCCCCAAGAACCCGAGGCGTCCCACCCACTGACGAACAGATTGAAGACTTGGGGCTGTTTCCTCCCTCACAAAAACGCTTGGCTAAACCCTTCGGCATCTCCCCACCGGCAGCCGGCGGCGCAGGGGAGCTAGGGGACTGCCCCGGGGGACCCGGCCCCCCCCGGGCTGGGGCGGTGCAAAGGGAAGCGCACCGCTCGCTGCGAACGGGTCCCCCCGGGGGAGGGGCCGCCCCAGCCCCCGCCGCCTGAGGGGGAGGGCACCGGGCGGGGGCGGGAGTTCGGGGGAGCCCCAGGCGCCCCCCCCTTCAGAAGGGCCCAACGGGGGGGGGGGGAGCGGGCGGTAAATGGGGAGCTGAAGGGCCGGGGCAGCAGGGGCAAGGGGAAGGGGGGGCAGGGCGGGGCTGAGGGGAAGAAGCCCGGGGAAATGGGGCCCTACTCTGGGGGGGGGGGGGGAGGGGCCGTACTGCCGGCGGCGGGGGCGGGGGGAGGAGAGGGGAGGGCCGGTATTCACGGCGCGGGGGGGCTGGCGGGGGGGCGCTGGAACAGGGGCCCGGCACTCCGGGGGGGGGGGAAGCCCGCTGGGGCGGGGGGGGCGCCGGGGGCCCGGCACTCCGGGGGGGGGGGGCGGGCACTCACGGCGCGGGGGGGCTGGCGGGGGGGCGCTGGAACAGGGGCCCGGCACTCCGGGGGGGGACACTCACGGCGCGGGGCGGCTGGCGGGCGGCCGCGGGGCGGGGGGGCCCGGCGGGGCGGGGGGGGCGCCGGGGGCCCGGCACTCCGGGGGGGGGCGAGCACTCACGGCGCGGGGGGGCTTGCGGGGGGGCGCTGGAACAGGGGCCCGGCACTCCGGGGGGGGGGGCCGGCACTCCGGTGGGGGGCCCCGCTGGGGCGGGGGGGCCCGGCACTCCGGGGAGGGGGGGCGGGCACTCACGGCGCGGGGGAGGCGCCGCCCGGGTGCACGTCCTCGGGCGCATCGTAGAACTCCTCGGTGTCGCTGTCGGACGCCATGGGCCGGGCCCCGGCAGGCAGCGGGCGAGGCGGCGGCGGAGGCTGGCGGCGGCGGCGGCGGCAGCGGGAGCCGCACAAGTCTCGCGAGCGGCGCGGGCGCGGCGGAGGCTCCGCCCACTGCCGGCGGGGGCGGGGCCGCTGCGAGTCGGCCAATGGCGGGGGACGCCGCGGCGTAGCCCGAGCGGGGGCGGGGCCGTGCTCCCCGCAGAGCCTGGGCGGGGCCGGGGCTCTCCTAGGCTCGCCTGGATCCCGCCTGGGGCTTTGCTGTGCCCGTGGTCAGGGCCGGGGCTGCTGCTCACTGGGGTTGGCACCAAGCGACCCCGGCTCGGGCAGGGCTCCGCGGTGCCGGGCGCTGTACCAACACCTAGGCGCTGTGCTAGGCGCTGTACCAACACCTAGGAACGGTGCTAGGCGCTGTACCAACACCTAGGCGCTGTACCAACACCTAGGAACGGTGCTAGGCGCTGTACAAACACATAGGAACGGTGCTAAGCGCTGTGCTAGGCGCTGTACCAACACCTAGGAGCGGTGGTAGGCACTGTACAAACACGTAGGAACGGTGCTAAGAGCTGTGCTAGGCGCTGTACCAACACCTAGGAACGGTGCTAGGCGCTGTACCAACACCTAGGTGCTGTGCTAGGCGCTGTACCAACACATAGGAACGGTGCTAAGCGCTGTGCTAGGCGCTGTACCAACACCTAGGAGCGGTGCTAGGCACTGTACAAACACGTAGGAACGGTGCTAAGCGCTGTGCTAGGCGCTGTACCAACACCTAGGAACGGTGCTAGGCGCTGTACCAACACCTAGGCGCTGTACCAACACCTAGGAACGGTGCTAGGCGCTGTACAAACACATAGGAACGGTGCTAAGCGCTGTGCTAGGCGCTGTACCAACACCTAGGAGCGGTGGTAGGCACTGTACAAACACGTAGGAACGGTGCTAAGAGCTGTGCTAGGCGCTGTACCAACACCTAGGAACGGTGCTAGGCGCTGTACCAACACCTAGGCGCTGTACCAACACCTAGGAACGGTGCTAGGCGCTGTACAAACACATAGGAACGGTGCTAAGAGCTGTGCTAGGCGCTGTACCAACACCTAGGAACGGTGCTAGGCGCTGTACCAACACCTAGGCGCTGTACCAACACCTAGGAACGGTGCTAGGCACTGTACAAACACATAGGAACGGTGCTAAGCGCTGTGCTAGGCGCTGTACCAACACCTAGGAACGGTGCTAGGCGCTGTACCAACACCTAGGAGCGGTGCTAGGCACTGTACAAACACGTAGGAACGGTGCTAAGAGCTGTGCTAGGCGCTGTACCAACACCTAGGAACGGTGCTAGGCGCTGTACCAACACCTAGGAGCGGTGCTAGGCGCTGTACAAACACGTAGGAACGGTGCTAAGAGCTGTGCTAGGCGCTGTACCAACACCTAGGAACGGTGCTAGGCGCTGTACCAACACCTAGGAATGGTGCTAGGCGCTGTACCAACACCTAGGCGCTGGGCTAGGCGCTGTACCAACACCTAGGCGCGGTGCTAGGCGCTGCACAAACACGGAGAGAGAGGCTGCCGGCGCTTCTCGGCAAGAGGCTTCAGGGCTCTGGCACAGCACTGGGTGCTTACAGAGGCTGGTGCTTATTTCTGTTGGGCAGGGAGGGGCAGGGCTCCACTGTTCGCGGAGCTGTACAAACACCTACGGGAGAGAGAGGCCTTTCCCTAAACCACCTTGCACCCTGAGTGATCGGGAATGATGAGACCTTCAGAAGGGCAGTGGTTTCATTCACTTTGTTCCTGGGCTGACAGGGTGCTAGAGATTGCATCGTTATTAGTGGCCTGTCAAGCTACTCGCTGCAGCCCTGCCTCAGCTAAATTCGCATGACTCAAGTTAAATACAAGGTCCCAAAAAAGGAAAATAAGCAGTTAAGTCAGTCAGCGCTCCACTCATCCATTCCCCTTCTCAGCTCCCCACTGCCTCCCTTTCACCAAGCACGGCCTGCACATCCCCCCACTTCCACCCTGAACAAGCAGCATGGAGCTAATGCACCAGTGCACACTCAGGTGCAGATTGCAGTGCTGTCATTTCTGTTTAAACATTATTACCAAATTCAGATAGATTATTACCCACCTAAATTATCCATTCATATAAAACCATCTCGCAGCTCCCACGTAAAATGGGATACTATCCCTCCCTGACTGGTGAATGCCAATGCAAGAGCATGTACAGAAATATGTTGAGGTTGATGTAGGAAATCCCCACTCACCCTAGACTGATTGTTAAAGCATATGGCTCAGTAACCCATACATGTGGTTGGTTGTGCAGGATGAGGGTGGAGCTAGGTGGGTTGTGAAAAAGGAAGGTAGCAACGGTTGAAATGAGAACTGAAGGGTGTCTCATAATAAATGGAGCTGTTGAATGACTCAGCTACTTGTTTCTTTGCTTTTGGGAGGGTTGCTTTGGTGGCTTGTTTATACAGCTTTTATAGGAAAGACAGTGACTACAGAAAGAAGATCCACAAAACTCTGTCTCTGAGCAGCCATGATCCCGAGTTACATGATTGAGCGATAGAAGCTGAGGAACAAATTGATAAATAGTAATAAGGCACCAGGACCAGATGATATTCACCCAAGAGTTCTGAAGCAGCTCAAATATGCAATTGCAGAACTAACAACTATAGTATAAAGAAAAGGAGTATTTGTGGCACCTTAGAAACGAACAAATTTATTAGAGCATAAGCTTTCGTGAGCTACAGCTCACTTCTTCGGATGCATCCGATGAATTGAGCTGTAGCTCACGAAAACTTATGCACCAATAAATTGGTTAGTCTCTAAGGTGCCACAAGTACTCCTTTTCTTTTTACGGATACAGACTAACACGGCTGCTACTCTGAAACCTGTCAACTATAGTATGTAACTACCGCTTAAATCAGCCTCTGTACCAGATGACGAGCACAACTAATATAAGGCAGGTTTTTTAAAAAGTCTCCAGAGGTGATGCTGGTAATTACATGACAGTTAGCCTAACTTCAGTACCAGGCAAATTGGTTGAAACTATAGTAAAAAACAGAATTATCAGACACGTAGATGAAAATGATATGTTGGGGAAGAGTCAATACAAGTTTTGTAAATAGAAATCATGCCTCTTCAATCTATTAGAATTCTTTGAGGGAATAAACAAGAATCTGGACAAGGATGATCCAGTGGATATAGTGTACTTGGACTTTCAGAAAGCCTTTGACAAAGTCCCTCACCAAAGGCTCTTAAGCAAACTAAGCTGTCATGGAATAAGAGGAAATGTCCTCTCATGAATCAGTAGCTAGATAAAAGATAGGAAACAAAGGGTAGGAATAAATGGCCAGTTTTCACAATGGAGAGAGGTAAATAACGGTGTCCCCCAGGGGTCTGTACTGGGACCAGTACAATTCAACATATTCGTAAATGATCTGGAAAAGGGGATAAACAGTTAGGTGGCAAAGTTGGCAGATGATACAAAATTACTGAAGACAGCTAAGTCCAAAGCTGACTGTGAAGAGTTACAAAGGGCTCTCACAAGACCCGTGGCTAGGCAACAAAATGGCAGATGAAATTCAGTGTTGATAAAAAGTAATGCACATTGGAAAACATAATCCCAACTATCCATACAAAATGATGGGGTCTAAATGAGCTGTTACCACTCAAGAAAGAGCTCTTGGAGTCATCATGGACAGTTATCTGAAAACATCTGCTCAATATGCAGCAGCAATAAAAAAAAGCTAACAGAATGTTAGAAACCATTAGGAAAAGGATAGATAGAAAATACAGTAACATAATTCCACTATATTTCCACAGTATACCCATACCTTCAACACTGCATACAGTTCTGGTCACCCCATCTCAAAAAAACATGTATTAGAATTGGAAAAGGTGCAGAGAAGGGAAACAAAAGTGATGAGGGGTGTGAAACAGTTTTCATAAGAGGAGAGATTGAAAAGGCTGGCACTGTTCAGTTTAGAAAAGAGACGACTAAGAGGGGCTATGGTGGAGGTCTAATAAAATTGTGAATAGGGAAGCGTGGTTTATCTCTTCACATAACACAAGAACCAGGGGTCACCTATTGAAATTAAAGGCAGCATTTATAAAAAAAAAAAAAAAAGGAAGTACTTTGCACAATGCACAGTCAACCTGTGGAACTCATTGCCAGAGGATGTTGTGAAGGACAAAAGTATAACTTGGTTCAAGAAAGAATTAGATAAATTAGTGGAGGATAGGTCCATCAGTGGCTATTAGCCAAGACGGTCAGGGATGCAACCCCATGCTCTGGATGTCCCTAAACCTCTGACTGCCAGATGCTGGGATTGGACAATAGATGTTGGAAGGGAATCATAGCTGATCACAGGCTAAATATGAGTCACCATTGTAACACTGTTGCAAAAAAAAAAAAAAAAGCAATCATTCTGTGATGGAGCAGGAGTGTTGTAAGCAAGAAGTAATTCTTCTGCTCTACGCTGGGCCGTTAAGGTCTCAGCTGGAGTATTGTGTCCAGTTCTGGGCACCACATTTCAGGAAAGATGTGGACAAACTGGAGAAAGTCCGGAGAAGAGCAACAAAAATGATTAAATGTCCTATGACCTATGAAGGAAGATTGAAAACATTGGGTTTGTTTAGTCTGGAGAAGAGAAGACTGAGAGGGGGGACATGATAACAGTTTTCAGGTACGTAAAAATTGTTTCAAGGATGAGGGAGAAAAATTGTTCTCTTTAATCTCTGAGGTTAGGACAAGAAGCAATGGGCTTAAATTGCAGCCAGGGAGGTTTCAGTTGCAGATTTTTAAGCGCAGGTTAGACAAACACCTGTCAGGGATGGTTTAGAAGATAATAGTTTGTCCTGCCATGAATGCAGGGGACTGGACTAGATGACCTATCGGGGTCCCTTCCAGTCCTGTGATTCTATGATTCTAAAATAATGTTTTCTTTTGTTTTTTGGAAATGTAAATGTTCTGATTTAATATTTTTATTTTGGGGGATTCCCCCTTTCTCTTCCTTTTTTACTTTTTCTACTGGAAACGGGGGGAAATGATAAGAATGTGTGGGAAAGTGGGGAAAACACTTTTATATTTTATTAGTTTTTCAAGTGTCAAAAATGGATTTCCCACATTTTCTTACTGTTTTTCCCTGGTTTCCAGTGGAAAAAAGAGTGGAATGTAATAAAAAGAGAAGCAGGGGGAAATCCAAAAACAAACCATAGAAAACCAAAATGTTTTCATTTCCAAAAGCCAAAAATGAAATGACACTTCAAGATGAAATAAAATGCAAAATTTCCTGTAAAATATCCAAAAATTTTCAGTTGAAAAAATTTTAAAAGGGATTTTTCCTGTTGAAAAAATTGTTTTTTTGTGACCAGCTTTAGCAATGAACATTTGAATTCAGCAAGAGACAAATTCTTTGGTTCCTCATTTTATATTATCTATCTATCTATATATATATATACATATATATATTCCTGCCTATGAGATTTATCTTATGTGGACATTTTCCATCCACCACCAAATAATCAATGAATAAGGCAACAACAGTTCACTGTAGGGATCTAACTGCTTTCTGACACATTAAACATTCCTTTCATTTTGCATCTGTACAATAATTTTATAAGTACATGTTACTGAACCAAAGCAGAATAATTTATCAGCACTTGCCAAGATGACATGCTGATCATAATTGTCTCATTACCTTGTGCTTCCCCTGCATCTATCTGTTAGGTCCACCTGTTTTCTCTTGTTGTCTTATACTTAGGTTGTAAACTCTTTGGGCCACCTTGTTATGTGTCTGTGTCCAGCACCTAACACAATGGGGATGGGAATCCAGGTACTACTGCAATACATTAATAATTAGTTAATTAAATGGCAAATATTTCTGGCCAGGGGCTTGAAGCTGAATTGTGGGTCTTTGTCACTTAGGCTAAACTTCTAAACTTTTGGATACTTGGACAGATCCTCATTCCTGAGGAGTGGATAGTCTTCTCTACTTCAGAGTCTGCAAGTAGTGCATTTTAAGATTATGACAGTCCTTCAGCTTTCCGTACAGTACCTTAGCCCTCAATCCTGCAAAGATTTGTGCACATACTTAATTTGATAGATTTCAATGGGATTACTCTCAGTACCTCAAACTGAACGTGGGCATGAGTCTTTGCAGGATTGGGATCTTAAATGGGACTCCATGTTAAGGAGGATTTTCCTGTTAAAATACATTGCAGGTCCAGGAACAAGCTGAATTAGATTCATTATTGGTAGTTGTAATGTTATCTAATTAAAATATCATCAGGCAAATCATTATTGCTACCACTGTTATATAATTGCAACAAATCTTATACAAAGTATAACACATGGCCAGAAAGGGTTAAATAGCTTGCAGGCTAACTAACCCAGAGCCAACCTGTAGAGACATGTTAGAAATAGTAATTAGGGCCATTCTATAGTAGATAGGCTAGAACTTTGAAATGCAAACCTATATTGTTAGAAGTTAGAAGTGATACTAATTGTGGACTCATAAATGTTAGCCATGTAAACAGACAGTTCCTGTCTGTCACTATAGCTGTTGATTTAGAGATCAGAAGGGAATATTAACATTTAGATGAATTTTGGGTGCAATAATGTCATTGTTTATATGTCTCTTTGAAGTTTGTGATAGCCGGCCTAATGGATAAATTGCCCTATGTTAATTTGTGTAACATGACTGGTGATGTTTCGGAAACAGAAGGTTACATCAAAAGCCTGTTGTTTACCCAGGACTGTATGGTCAAGTGGATGCTAAAACACTGTATAAAAGACTCTTGGATCCTGATCCTGTCATCTCAGATCTGCTTAAGCTTCATCAGGGGAAGTTTGAGTCGCAAGACTGAGATCCTAGCCTAAGCTGGAACACACCAAATATAATATTGGACATTGAACTATAACCTATGGATTAAATTCTAAAAGAACTCGTTGCAACTATGAAGCTCACCATCTCTGCTATGAATCTGAATTTCAAGATTGTGCTTATGTCTATATGTATACTGATTTTTAACCATTTTTCTCTTTCTTTTCCTTTTTAATAAATTTTAGTTTAGTTAATAAGAATTGGCTGTAAGCATGTATTTGGGTAAGATATTAACCTGGGAGGTAATGTGTCTGATCCCCTTTTTTATATGATAAATAAGATTTTCATTAATCCTCATCATATCTGACTTGGGTGTCTAGGCGGAGCCCTGAGGCTGGATCACTTTAAGGGAACTGTGTTGTTTGGACTTCTGAGTAACCAGTAAGGTAACAAAGAAGCTGTTTTATGCTGGCTTGGTGAATCTAATTATTGGAATATCCACCAGTTTTACGGGGATTGTCTGCCCCATTCTTTGCAGTTCACCCTAATTGTGTGACCTTAGCTGGGTCCCCTGGGAATCTGGTCACAGTAGTCAACTTTGTCAAGAGGATTGCCTTGTAACAACTGTTTAAAAGCCTTGGTCGGTGTCACCTGGCCTGCTCAGCACAACTTGCGGTAGTCTGCTCTTTCAACTTTGTTTTGTAGGACAGGAAAAAAAATCTGATGCCAAAAATGAGGTTGTGACACTATTAGGGATGTGCAGCACTGCAAGTGATAGGTGCTGTGGAAACGCACTCATCTGGCAGAGAGCTGCCAACGCATTCAAAGGAATCTCGATGGAAATCTCTTTGGTAACACATAGGAAGAGACAAATTTCTTCTAATGAGCCTCTGGGACTCAAGAACATAGTTAAAACTTGACTGTAATCCATCACTTAGTGGGGAAGATTGTGTGGGAAAAGCACGGACCATCAGTTTTCAGAAACAAAACGTTACTCAGAACAAGATAGAATTTGAAATCAAGAGTATGAAAGCAGAGTGCTCTGCAAAGCATGTGGGTTTAGGCCAGTCTACACAGGAAGCTACATGGCATGCTCATGGCATACACGCAGGGGAAGGGCTGGGCCTTCAGCTCCAAAAACACACACCTCTAGCATTTCAGCCAAAGGACACACCTAGTAGGTTCCCATTCTCTCTGAACGTGCCCGTGACTACAGGGTGACATCCCTCACAAAAGGGCAGTAATGGGTGAAGAGTGGCAGCCAACCAGATGACGATGGTTGTGGGGGGTTGGGGGAAGATGAGAGGGAGGGCACCGGGCACATCCTTTTGCTGTTTTTGTACTTCTTCTAATAAATAGGTAAGGTGGGACCTGGCTGGCACCTTGCACCTTTATGTAGCGAACAATAGGGCAAAATATCACATGCAGCAAATTACTGACTAATGATTCAATGTTTAATACATAGTTCATGTTCCTATTCTGCCAGTCAGCATGACACATAGATTCCGTTAAAGACAATAGAGTGGTCTCTAAATTATTAAAGCTAATGATGTAATCTTAATTGGAAAGACAGACCTCTACAGAAGTTGAAAAAACATGAAGAGCTTCTTGAATTTAGTACTTTGCCAATAGCTGACAGAAATTGTAAGGCTGAGTATATTGTTGCCCAGAGGAAATGATATAGATAACATTAGCATTTTAAAGATCACCAAGAGCCCAAGTCTGGATTTTACTCAAGTATAACTCCATTTACTTCTGCTTTGTACAAGCTTAAGATCAGAATCAAGCCCAATTTCCTATATGTAGCGATCTTTGCCCTCACATTCTGAAAACTCTCATCCTGTAAATGTCTGAGAAGGTTCACAGCAATTGTTAGACACTATAGGAAGTCAGTAGGATAATTACCACAGCACTAACAATCAGCAACCTAAATTTCCTTTATCAGCTTGGACAAGTATAATGTTGCATACTATGAAGGATTTTTTAGAGATGTCATTAAGCATCAGCAAATCTATTTGTTGATCGGAAGAGGCTAGAAAGGGAGGCGTGCACAAGATTTGGCAGCCACAATGTTATGTTTCTGCCAAGCTCATAGGAGCAAAATAGAAGAATGTCTTCCATGGTTTTAATCTCACTCATATTTCTTCAGGGTGTGGTCAGGTGTTTTCAGGTCGCTTTAAAGGTGAATATTGTTAACTTTCCTGTTCCCAGCCAACCAGAACAGCGCAGTATGGGTGTAGCAGGCAGGGCTATCTCTGGAGGGGTGCGGGGCCCGGGGCGGAAGTGACGAATCCGTCACTTCTGGGACAAATCGTGCTGTCCCCCACAAAGCGCGGGGCCCAGAGCAGTCGCCCCAATTTGCTGTACCCTAGGGACAGCTCTGGTAGCAGGAATACAGTTTCCAGAGATATAGTGTACAGTTCGTGACTGGTATTACAAATTATTCAGCCTTTCTCCCCCACAACCCAAACAAATCTTTGCAGATAAAACTTCCCATTGGCATTGCAGACGGCTGTGCAGAATGCTATGGCAGCAGGTAAGGAGAATAACGATATCTGTAGTAACTGAGAATTAGATTGTCTGGTTGAGGCTGGATTAACTACAAAGCAGCCTCAATCTGGCATGAGGCTATGACCCCAGCTATACTGGTCCTACCCCAGCAACCAGGCTGCAGCAAATGGCCACAGGGCCCTGCTGCGAATGGTACATTTCATATTCACAGAATACTCATAGATGGCGAGGGAGTGGCACTCACCGAAGCCATAAGTGAATTTGGCCCAAAAGAAGCAGAACACCTGTGTGCTCAAAGCAACTGTCACTGCAGAAAAAAATTAACAGGCCAAGATTAATAATAGGGTCAAAGTGTCCTTGGTAATGCCAGTAATCTTAAAAATGTTCCAGATCAGTCAGCTCTCATGTGGCTGTGTGAAAGGGGAGCTGCAAGCCAAAGGCACAGCCCGGATGGAGAAAATGGAAATGAGTTCCTTGTGGTAAGTGCTGCGTGCACAAGACTTGACTAAATTTACAGCCCTGGCGTTCCTGTCCTGTCAGTAAGAGTTCCCGGCTGAGTTGGTGATGACATTCTGGTCTAAGGAAATCAAGCAACCTGTCTATACTGCCTTTCTGTGGACATGCCTGAAACATATCAAAGGAATGCCAAAGAGGGCAAGGCTCACATATCTGGATGGGCTGTACCTGCCGTCTGTGTGAGGAGTGAACTGGCAAAAGCCTTTTAATGAAACATTTATTTTTTTCTGGCTATTAAAAAAAAAGTGAAACACCGGCTCCGGTTCTTCCCTACAATCTGGCTGCTTCATATCACTCCGGCTTAACAGGTTACCTGCCCCCAGTGGAACAGAATCAGGATAGTGGTTCTACAGCATGCCCACTCCTGCCCAAGCTCGAGGAGTGTGGCCAGGTAAAAGGATGTATGAGTGGCGTGCTGTTGAGTTCTGGTGTTCCCTGAATGTCCTGGGTGTAACCTAGAGCAGCCCTGAGGCAACTCCAAATTGTGCAATGGGCCAACCCTGTCACCAGTCAGCCCCAGGGCCACAAAATTAACATAAAACCATCTTTGTCCCTCCCAGTCCTGGAATGAGCACAGCTCAGCAAGACACAGGAAATCTGAGCCACGGTTTCTGCACCCTCAGGACCAAACTAAGCTCTGGTATTAGCAGGTGCAATTACCATTAGCGTTAATAGGTGTTGCAGCAGCTCACCCCAGAGCTGTATTTGCCTTCCTGGTGTCACCAGCAAAGAACCGTCATAACAGCCGCAATTGACGGGCAGTCACAACCAACACCAGCTAATGATTGTTGGTGTCTTCCCTCGGGTTTCCTTACTCTCCCCCTTGGTATTGCTCTGCGGTCTCCTCTACTTCCCATAAGCCACACCCCTGTACCTAATTCCTCACTTCATTTCTAGAATGTGCCATCTTGGTTCGGTCCAAGTAGTTCCTATATGGGGGATGGGGGTCAACTGCCAATGTTTGGTAAAGAAAGAGCCCCTTGGAAATGGTAACCTATAATTTCACTGGGTTTTCCATGGAAAGTGGAGTCTTTGTAGGGTCATCGATATGCCGGGCCTGGAGTAGATGTCTGGCTTCCCGGTTAAATGATGATGATGGTTTCTTTAGTGCCCCAGAATGTGCTCGGTGCTTTAGAAATGTATCAAAAATCTCTAGTCCGGCCCCTACCCAAACAGCTTACAATGGCCACAGGCAACACGCAAACACAGGGGTGGGCAAAGGGCGGGACTTCTTTTCTTTAAATAGCCAAGAGAGGATGCTGTCTGAAGCACTGTGGGAAGAGGACCAAAGAGAGGTTGTGCTGCCTACAGGTGGAGGAGGATATTCCAGGTGTAGGAGGCACCATGGAGAGAGGACAGAGGTATGGCTGTCTGTCTAAACAGCCCCCAGGACAGTAGCTGCTGAGCCACTCACAATGGTTAACTGATCCACACAAACCCCTGGGCAGGAGGGAAGTGCTAACATCCTCATTGCACAAAGGGTTGCTCAGTGCAACTTGCCCCAGGTCACACAAGAAGTCAATGGCCAAGAATTGAATACAGGTCTCCTGAGTCCCAGTCCAGTGCTGGCTGGTGGGTTTCCTCTCTACCCCTGCAACGGGAGCAGGGGATGAACCCACCAAATCCTGGGAATCATGGGGACCCGCTAGACCCTGGAGTACCCTATGCCTCTTCAGCTGTCAAGGCTCTTGTCCCTTACCTAGCTATCAAGGCCCCAGGTTGTGGCTGCCACTGGAATTCTCCTTGTAGAGGTGGGAGTGTGTGTGCGCGTGCAGGGGAGGAATTCTGACACAGAGTGACCAGAGTCGGGGGAGGGATTCTATCCCCATGGGTGTTGATACCTGAATGCCCATCTGCTTTCCTCTGCTTTTTACTAACATGGAAAATCTGAGCAGAGGAATTGATTCTAATCTTTTCCTGCATAAATCACTGGAGTTGTAGATAAACACTTTGGAGTATGAGAGCCTGGCGCAACACAGGAATGCAGCTCTCCGCCAGCTTGGGCATTACATAGGGCACAGGGAAACAGAATGCCTTATGGGATGATGGAACAGATGCTTCAAGAACAGGAACAAATGGGCTGATCTTAGCAACGCTGTCAGTTGCACGGATGCCTACTGAAAGTTTTAAGGCAATAAAAAGGTTGATGCAGAAATGGGCTTTCTTGGAATGATCAGGATTATCATAAAACACTGACATAGTCAATTAACACAGCATTTTCCTGACCACCTGGTGCAGTCCAGCTTCCAGACACTTGACAATCTACATAAAACATGACACACGAACAGAAGATGAAACGTCAGACAGCCATGCAGGAGAGGCACAGGGCGAGAGAAGGGAGAAAGATTTCCTGAAAAGGTGGGTTTTAAGGAGGAATTATTGCAGGATAAAGTGGATGCTTTGAGGCTAAGGAGGGGAGACCATTCCGGGGGGCCGGGGGAGAGCATGATGGATGGCACAGAGCTGAGAACTTGAGGAGGAGGGGAAGGGTGAAGCAAGGGGAGCGGCTTGGGAAGAGTGTAGAGGGTGGAAGGGGTGTGTGGAGGAAAGAAGAGCACAAATGTATGTGGCCCGATAGGCAAGGACAAGGAGCTGGAGTTTTCATGTGGAAGCCACCACAGCCATTCCAGGGGATGAGGGCACATGACTGGGCACAGCCCCCGGTAAGGGGGGACGAAGGTGGCTTAGGCTGTCCAGATTCTGGGCTGCTCCAGGGCCTGGAGTGCTGGGGCTGTTCTAATGGACAGCAGCCATTCTCACACTGCCTATGGGCTGCACTGCAGCCTGGAGCAGTGCACCTTCTCCGCAGTGCTCCGGGCTGTGTATGCATCCCCTCCTCCCACAATGCCAGGGCTACCGAGGGGGCAGTGTAGGGACAGTCAGTTGCCCTGCCCTGCCCCTGTGCCGCAGGAATACTCTCCCAGCGGCTTGTGGTTGCTTTACAGCCCATCCGCCTCCAAGACAGTGCATGAGGGCTGGAGCGAAGACAGGTTTCTTCGTCATTTCCGTAGCACACTGCAGTAGTGGCCTGGAGCACCTCATGCGTTAGCTGCCCATTAAAAATAAAGATGATCTGATGGAATATGCGTGAAGATACACACCACTGGATGGAGCAATGTCATCCATTCACTATCCTCTAGGAAATGTCACAGCCACCCAAGAGCTCCCATCTACCCCAACACTTCTCCCACAACCCCAGCCAATATATATATATATATAAAACTAACAAATAAAAACCTGTAACACAATCAACCCATCCAAACCAAAAAGCCACAAACAAAAAAATACCCCAAGCAGAGCTTTTACCCCCAAAAGGGAGGAGAACCAGAGACTCTGCTAAGGCCCCTGGGGACTTTGCTATTGCTACTCATTGCACATAGAAGGCACTCAGACACTAGCCTGATGGGTGGCAGCATAAACCCTAAGATAGAGTTTTGGGGCAGGTATCTGGAAAAGGTGCATGATAGGCAGCATGTCACAGCACAGGGCAGGCCTGTCACTTCATGGACACCGAGTATCAAAACACTGCAAAATGCTACCCTGCCATATCCTGGATTAGAACCGCAGTTGAATCAGAAAGTTGTTGAGAATGCTAACACCTGGTGTTGTATGCCAGGAGTACCGCTACCATGCTGCTCACCCCAGGGATCGCATGGTGCTAAGGGCAATGCCATTGCAAACATTTCTCCGCCTATTTCTCCTGTGAACTAGTGTCGGTTGGGCTAGAGGATCTCTTTCTCTGGAACCTCTGGTTCTTTCTTCGAGGTTTGAGAGGTCTCTAAAACCCTGAGAATTGCACCAGGTGGGATCTTTGAGCTCTTTGTGATCTACTGAATTTCCTTTTGTTCGCAGGGGTGTAGATCCCCATGAACGCAATGTGGCTCTAGAGTCTTTTAGAGTGCGGAGCAACTCATTGGTATTCTCCGTGAACACCTCCAGTCCGTCAAACGGGAGACCCTCTGCTATATCCTGGACTTCTCTGCCCTGTGCATCACCGCTCCTCTGGCGGTAGAACAAGCCATGGCACCTGCAGCATGTAAGAATGCCTGAAGGACTGGCCTGGCCAGTAACGTCCCTCAGCAATAACAGCCTGGAATCGTTCCCTTTCTTCTGGAGGATGATTTTTTAATAAGAGAATTAAGCTCTGTGTAATTTGTGAAATTGTATTTGCCCATTAGCACTTGATAATATGCAATGAGGAAGTGTAGAGATGCAGATAAGTAAGATTTTCTCCCTAGAAGATCCAGACGCTTCTGGTGTCGGTCATATGGGATGGACTCTTCTCGTTCATTCGCCACGTCAATCACCAAAGAATTGGATGGAGGGTGGGAGAATAGGAACTCAGAGTCCTTGGAGGGAACATAATATTTGTAACAGCCCTATTACGTGTAGGTGGTTCTGTGGCCAGGATAAGCCAAGTTGTTTTTGCAGGCTCCAGGAGAACCTCATTGACAGGGAGGGCGACTCTGGATGTAGTGGCAGAGTGGAGAATATCCAGCAGTCTGTGCCGTGATTCTTTGACCTCCTTGAGAGATATCTGTAGGGAGTCTGCCACCCATCTGATAAGTTCTTGGAACTGCCAAAAATCATTGGCCATGGCGATGGGGAGAGCATTACCGCCCATTCAGGTGATGGTAATCTGAGGGGTAGCTTCTTTGTCCACCCTAGCCCCTTCCTGTTGAGGGGTGTGTCCGGGAGGAGAAGCTTGTGTCCCCCTATTATCCCGATGGGAGAGGGTTGGGTCCTGGACAATTGTTGGCAATAAGCTGCCCATGGATCCCAGTATGGCCATTGAGGTCCATATAGGGGAGGGGGTGGCATCCCAGGTTTCCACCAAACACTCCCCCAAATTAATCCCTGTCTCCTCAGGAAAGCAGGTTCCTATGTGGATACGCAGGGTAACCACGGAGACCAAAGGGAGGTCCCCATCATCATCCTTTTCTTCCTCTAATGGAGGAGCTCCAACTGAATCGGGTGGCGAATCAGGTGGTACCACAGATGTGTATGGGTCTGGGTACTGAGAACCACTCGGTCTCTGAAGACTCTCGGTACCACAAAGCAATGGAGACTCGGGCTCAGTAGTCACTGATACGTCCTTTGGGTACCTGAAGTCTTGCGGTACTGCATGGACTTGCGGCGCTGAGTGGATTTGCGGCGCTGAGTGCGCTTATCCCTGCAGGACAGGACCAAAGGTTTCGAGCGCCCTGAGATAGTTACTGATGTAGATGGGGGCTTGGTCACACCCGGTACTGAAGAGCCCATTAAAGAAGATACCAGGCGAGTGGTTATGTCTGGCAGTACCACTCTTCGATGCTTAATCTGTCCAGCTCTTCCAGATGGTACCAGTGCCCTCTCGGAGCCATGTTTGCTCTTAGAGCTACAGGGTCTCTTAACCACACCAGTACCAGAGCGACCCTTAGCCTCCGCAGTACAGTGCCTTGAGGTGGGAGCTTCTGAGGCCCTTGACCTGCTCAGAGAGCGAGGTCTTTTCAAAGTGGATGCCTAAGAGTGGGGTTAGCGCTCCTCTTCTTCGGTGTCTTTCTGGGGGAGTGCTGAGCTGAGGTCGAAGAGGCGTTAGATACCCCTGAAAACTAATGTACAGGGGGGTTCTCCTTACCTGGCTCTGAAGCAGATCGAAGGGAGGGCCCCATCATTAGCAGTTGCAGCTTGATTTCCTGGTTCTTTCTTGCCCTGGATTTGAGGACTAAACAGACGTTACACTTCTGTGGGACTTGTGACTTTCCTAAACAGCTAACGCACTTAGAGTGTCCATCACTGACCAGGACGGCCTTGCGGTACACGAGGCAGCGTTTAAAACCTGGGGAACAGGGCACCCCTCTCTCAGTGAGAAAGGGCTCTGGTGAGGGAGGAAATAAACAATTATCCAAATAAAAGTCAACCAACTAATAACATGAAGCTCAGCGAAGCTCAGCAAAACAAAAGCAAAGTAGCCAAGGCACGCTCAGTGCGGACAGGCTAGGCTCCATCTCAGGCCAATGCAGCTGAGAAGGAACTGAGGGCAGTTCACCTGCACAGCCCTGTATAGCCACATGCGGGAGGAAGCCCAGGTCTGGATCTGAACTTTGTGGCTCTGATCCCTCTAAAAGAAACAGTAGGGTCTGAAGTGGCTCAGCAGAGTCTGGGTCAAATGGCTGAGGTTTCCCCAGGCTAATTGAACTTGTGAACCAAACTGCTTTGTCGGGAGGGAAATATGTTTGTTTCTTTTGGCAAGGAACTGCACTAAGCGTTAGAATAGCATCTGATGCAGGCCCCAAATGCTGCACTGAAATCTCAGTGCTACTCGCTTTCTGCTAGACAGAAAAACAAACAGTGGAGAGAACTCTCAGCGGAGCTACCCATCTGCCTCGTCAGCTGTCCTCCCAAAACTCAGACTGCAGAACTATTTATGTTTAAAGAGTTTTCCTGCTACTTTATCATCCTCGTCTTACAAATAAAAACATTTTAATTACACAGATTTGATGTAAAGACTTGATCTTTATTCATTATTACTGGCGTGCTGCCAACTTCTGCATGTGCGGATGAGCTATAGCTCAATCTTTGCAAATGCAAATATTTTGTTGTCAGAAGTGCCATTTTTTATTTTTGTCTGGAACAGTCCAGGTGTGTGCGTGTGTGCATGTGTGTGTGACTATATAATGGTTATGGTTTTGTTTTCTGTGTCCTACTTCTTTAAATATCTAGGAATCAGCAGCCATTTTACGAAGCAGAGTTGATACATCATTCTACAGCAGCACCACACAGTGTGGTCTCTCCTGGAAACTGCTTTTGTTGGTCCTTGTCTGTTTTCATTAAGCTAAAACAGACGTTCTTCACACGAAGACGGAAATGAGGTCACTGTTTATGCATGGAAAATTTGTGATACAGACAACTTTCTTTTAATCAATGTTGGCAGGTTTACAAAGTTATAAAATAATCCAAAATTCATGAAGAAATTCAAAGAAATTTTTATAAAATAAAGGAAATATTTTCTAATATATTTTTTGTAAAACAATCTCAGGCTTGAGAAAGAATATTAAAGATTAATAAAATAATTTAAGCAACTGATTTTGTCCACACTATCCCCACAGGACCCCCCCTCAAACCAAAATGACTGTGTTTAAAAAATTCTCATGAAAGTCCGTTGAACACTATGATTGACACCACAAAGTATTTTGAAATTATTGTAACTTTATATGTTATAGTCCTATAATGATCAGCATTAAGAAAATGTCCCAGTTCCCAATTGTCACAAAAGTGTTCAAGGACATTGTAGATGTTTGTCTGGGACTTGCCTCCTCCAAAAGGTGGGTGGAGAAGGGGAACCAGGCTTTCTTGGGTTACAATTGGAAGTTTAGACAAAAAGCTTTTCACTGCGGTTTTGGGCACCACCGATGGTCCAGTACCACTTCATACTTCAGACTTCTTCTTCTTCTTCTTCAAAACAACTGGACAGATGACTAAATCTTCTGGAGAAGATGATTTCAGTGCAGCATTTTACTTGGAGAAAAACATAGCTGTTCCTGTGATGGAGAGAGATCTGCTAGGCCAACAAGAATGAGAGGACTTTACCGTGCCACTTTGCTTCAGATGACACAATATTTGGGCTGTGTGCAGAGCCATTAAGAACATGACGGCCATACTGGGTCAGATCAAAGTTCCATCTAACCAGTATCCTGTCTTCCGACAGTGGCCAATGCCAGGTGCTTCAGAGGGAATGAACAGAGCAGAGAATCATCAAGTGATCCATCTCCTGTCACCCATTCCCAGCTTCTGGAAAACAGAGGCTAGGGACACCATCCCTGTCCATCCCGGCTAATAGCCATTGATGGACCTATCCTCCATGAATTTATCTAGTTCTTTTTTTTAACCCTGTTATAGTCTTGGCCTTCACAACATCCTCTGGCGAAGAGTTCCACAGATTGACTGTGTGATGTATGAAAACATACTTCCTTTGTTTGTTTTAAACCTGCTGCCTATTAATTTCATTTGGTGACCCCTAGTTCTTGTGTTATGAGAAGGAGTAAATAACACTTCCGTATTTACTTTCTACACACCAGTCATGATTCTGTAGACCTCTATCATATCCCCCCTTAGTTGTCTCTTTTCCAAGCTGAAAAGTCCCAGTTTTATTAATCTCTCCTCATATGGAAGCCGTTCCATACCCCTAATAATTTTTACTGCCCTTTTCTGAACCTTTTCCAATTCCAATATATCTTTTTTGAGATGGGGCAACCACATCTGCACACAGTATTTAAGATGTGGAGGTACCATAGATTTATATAGAGGCACCATGATATTTTCTGTCTTATTATCTATCCTTTCTTAATGATTTCCAACATTCTGTTCGCTATTTTGACTGCCACTGTATATTGAGTGGATGTTTTCAGAGAACTATCCACAACAACTCCAAGAGCTCTTTCTTGAGTGATAACAGCTAATTTAGACCCCATTGTGGTGTGACAATCATCCACCCTCTAGTCTTTCAACTCTTTCTTCTAAACACACCTTTCACAAAGCCTATCACTGAAACCATCACCCTAAGCAGCTCTGTTCTTCATCCGTATGACCCACACAAGCTGCTGCACTGGCGTTTAACGAATGCACCTCCAGGTCATGCAGAGCACCATGACTCCCTTTTGTGTGTTGTCTTGGACAGTAAGCTTCATAGGAGTGTGTGTGTGAGGGAGTTCATGGCCCTCCCTCCCCATCAGTCTCGGAGGGAGACGACGCCCCCTTGCTAGAGTGTGGTATTCGAACCTATATAGGACAGATTAGCTTCATTTTCAAGGTGCTATCAAGAGCAAAAAATAATGTAAGTAGTTATAATTAACTACCTGTTTGTACAGCTTGGTCACTGAGCTGTGTGACAGTCTGATGTAGAGCTGCTGCACTCTGGATAAATAATGAAAGGGTGGTTGGAGCAGGGGGGCAGGATCCATAGTCACCTCGCTCCCATGCAGGGTGGCTAACAGCTGGGCTACAGAGTCATTCTCAGGCTCTCTGGCATAGTGACCACTGTGGGCAAATGGTTAAACAGTCATTGAGCCATTGAGCCAGAGAAAGAGAGTGAAGAACACTCTGGAGAAATGGGTGGGCAGAACACAGCTCTGAATGTCACACATTCTAATGCGAAGGCACAAAAGGATGGGTTAATTCTGAATGGGCAGATTTTCCTGGGTTTAAATCAGATCCTGATCGTTACTTTCCTATGCCATGCATCCGCCTACTGGTTTAATTTTAGTCATGTACAGCTAAATGTTAACTCAATACTATATTATTAACTAATTTAAATGTCACAGTCCTAGATGAAGCACTCAACAGTGGAATTAAATTAAGGGTTTCTGCTTTTGTCATGGCCTATGAAAGCACAGTTTGCACGTTCTACGGTAGCAGCAAAGCCAGGATTACACCCTGGGTATTCTGCCTGGGTGCACAACTGACACTAGAGACAGCAACAGTCCAAACTTGGAAAGGCTGAAGCCAAGAAACAATGGAAATACTGTAAGTGATTTTGGACCTAGCTTTGGAGGTAAGAGAAGGAATAGTTCCCAGTGTTGCCCTGGGATCTGCCAGTGTGGACTCCTGTTCCTGTGCAGAGTACCACTGGGCCTCTGTCTGGGCGTAGAGGTTCATGCTAGTGTGAGGCACTGCTTAGTGTGTGGTACACGTCCCTCTTGGCACGTGACGCCCAGAGGAGCTGACGTTGCTACAGCTCCCAGCTGGAAGACTCCCCGTGGGAGTCCTTTACAGATTTGGCCCTTGGTGTTTTAGTAGCTCACATTTTGGGTCAGGGAGCTGCTGGGTTCACTCCCCAAGTGTGACTGAGATGATCGTCACAACTCTGGCAGATTGCATGGCAGGATCAGGGTGTCAGTAAACGTTAATTTAGCACAGACAAGGGATCCAAGCCGACCCCGTGGACTGCAACGATCCAAAGTCCTTTTCACGCAGGGAGAGGAGAAGCACTACGGTGGTGGTTTGGGAGGAAAGCTAGAGCTGCTTCAACAACATGCTGGTAAATACACCCGTGCCCCCCCAACGCTCGTGCTGCCCTGGTGGAAAAACACCAGTGGGAGAAGAAAAGGAAAAGGCGAGCGTCGCTAAGGTTGTGTCTGTCCTGCCACTAGAAGGAGGCCCCCTGCCGTTGTCATCAGCCTCATCTACCCACCTGGCGGAAACACCCTCTTAAGAGGGAACGTGTCATCCTCTGGGGAGGAACGCATGGCTGGTTTGTGTGACAGACTGATCTCACAATAGCTATTGGGAGGCAGCATGGCCCAGTGGATTGTGTGGTATCCTGGCCCTTGGAGTCTAAGTTCTTCCCTTGACTCTGCCCCTGACCTGTGTGAACCTGGACACTGTCTGTCTTGTCTGCTTAGCCTGGGAGCTCTTTGGGGCAGTGACTGTGTTTGCCCAGGACAATGAGGCTCCAGCCTTGTTTGGCGTTACGCAGTAATGCAAATCATAGGAAAGTGGAACTGGATAGAAAATGAAGCCACTCAGCGCATGATGGGAGGGGAGAAGATACACCACGCACACATTAGTTGCCCCATTTCAGTGTGATGATCACACAATTAACGTGTTTAACCGCCATACAATGTAGCTGTGAGCCTGTAGCATTGTTTCCAGCCCTGTCCATTGTCCCCTTTCAGTAAGTTTTTAACTGGGCGATGGTACGGCTGGCTGTGAGGATAGGTCATGGATGCCCCACCTCCCCAGCTACCTTCCCAGACCTGCTTCAAACACACAGAGTTTTGTTTTTGTTTTCAACCTTCAGTCCACAAGGATTTTAAGTGCATCTACTTTTCTGCTTCAGCATCAGCAACCGTAAAGTCCTCCTATCTATGAACAGGATTCTTTCTCTACAGTAAACCAGCAAGGCCAGCCTTTCCCAGTCACTAGCAGAGAATGTTCTAATCCTCAGAGCCAGCTGGCTGCATTTAGCACTAGCATATATTATCAGAAACGTACCAGCCGTCTGCTCCTCCTTCCACCTGCTGTCAAAGTGGAAACGTTTAGCTGTATTACCACGGGAGGTCTGCCCTGGGATGTGGCCTGTTAACCGCTCTTTTCTACAGTTTGATACAATGTAAGAGCCAACCAGGAAGCTTTGCAGTTCTCAAATTGCCTTTGCTTTTTTTCTTATCCTCTTAGCCACATTCAGGACATAATGAAATTCCCCTTCCTTTCTTCAGCTAATACTTAAAAAGGACAACAAACAACAATGGGAACGTCTCCAAGCAGGTATCATGCGCACGCGCACACACCAGCTTGCTACAGCAATGCTTGAATAGGCCTTCACTCCTGAATATCTCATCCCCAAACCCCTTTGGCAGATTCTGTAGCCCCTTCACTTGTTCTGCAGATTATTCCTTTTAGCGGGAGCTAGTCAGAAAATGGAAAGTGTTGGCTATGGAAAAAAATTAAAAAGAAACATTTCCCCCCCAAAAAAATTTGCATAGATATTTTCCAGTTTTTCCATTTAAAATATTTTATGGATTTCAAAAAAGTTTTAGGCTTTTTCAATGAAAAACCAGGAGATTTAGAACGTAAACGTTTTCTGAAAAACTTTTGCTTTTTTGTTGTCAAACATTTTTAAAAGATTTTGACCAGCTCGCCTTTAAACAGGTTTTGTTTTCTCTGCACTCTTCTAGGCCAAGTCTGCCCGGAAGTTGCAATAGTGTTGCTAATAACAATTACAGGGGTCCTAGCGCTACCTCACCAATGAGGTGAGTAAATGTTAAGAAACTACATTATAGTCTATACAGTGGTTGCCATGAAATTCCATACAACTGTTGCTTGCAAGTCATTAATGTTACTTTGCTATTTACAGAAATATTGTGGTAATTGGACAAAAACCAGGGTTTAAAGGATTTTAATGACAACCTTGGAAAGACACCTTGTGCTATACGGTAACACGCTGTGGGATGCACATAACACATACGGCCACAGCCCTTCTTAAACAAGAGACATTTGTTAAGGACAACAGCATCATTCTACAGACAAAACATCTCATCTTCCATCTTTTATCCATAACCAGAGCCCGCTCCCTTTCCTGGAGCTCCAAACACAGCAGAGATATGTCGTGGGTGACCTGCAAAACTGGACTGCCGAACAGCAGGTGAGTAGTGTTCCTTCCCTCTGACAAATGGCAGCAGCAGAAGTCCAGGGCTTTGCAGGTTTGCTTCTTGCAGGAGGAGAAATGGCTGATGCAGGGTCAGAGCACATGCTTTGTGCAACTTCTTTTATTTACACATACCCACTAGTCGTGGAATGGGGGGTCACACAGCTGACAGGCAATTCCCTCTTCCAGAAATCTCAGCCCAACGCCAATGCCTGGCTCCCAAGGAGCGGTGCTGCCCTAGAATTCACCATCCTCACTCAGAGAGATTAAGGCACCGAGCAAACTCCCTGGCTGCTGGCCGTAGCTCTCCCCAGAGGCACAGCCTCAGACAACTACCAGCACAGTATTTCTCCAGGGACTGAAAACCTGCTCCCTCGCTAGCAAAACCTCCAGGAACCTGCCATTGGGTGGCCCCTGCTGCACAATGTCAGGGCAGAAGCCAGGTCAATCACACTGGGAGGAAGTGTTGTTATCGTCATGTCAACTGTAATGGTGACTGGGCCGGAGGTGGGGTCTGGGCCATTTTACTGCACCTGTCTGGTGTTGTCCGTGGTGAAATTCGCACGGGTGCAGAGGGCCACCAAGCTGCTT
Source organism: Chelonia mydas (assembly GCF_015237465.2). Taxonomy (NCBI): domain Eukaryota; kingdom Metazoa; phylum Chordata; order Testudines; family Cheloniidae; genus Chelonia; species Chelonia mydas. Next base: position 98,537,347 of record NC_057855.1, read on the forward strand.
AAACCCCACGGTGAAGAGGGCGTCTGTCTGTCTGTCTGCTGGTGCAATAGCAGCATGCCAAAGCGGTGTCTGCAGCTGGTCCCCTGTAGGGTCCTTTCTTGTCTCGGCGGTGATGGGGCATGTGGATGGAGCAGCTGCAGCAGCTGTGACTGGACACTCCAGTGGCCTTCGCACCAACCCTCTTGTAAGTGGCACGAACAGCAAGTACCGGACTCACTAGAAAAGCAGCAAGACACGCGCATTCCACAGTAACACACCAGCACCTCAGCCTCTCCTGTTAACTCCAGTAAATACGTGTTACGGCAGCTTCCCTGTCGTTTCTTGACTGCAAGGCGGCTGTTAAGAAGCTGTAACTGAAGTGTAATGTACGCGGGGCAATGGCTATATGCTGCCTCAGTGTTTGAATACTTGCAGTTAGCCATGCTTCGTCGGCTGGAGAAGGGATCAGTTTATCAGGTCTCAGAGGTAGGGAGGCAGCAGAGATCTCAAGTTTCCCCACAGCGTTTCTAAAAGTTCCCCTTGGCATTAGGCTACTGCAGCCTTCCCACTAATAGTAACTGATCGTTTAAAGACAAAAACCAAGGAGTAGGGTTTACAAGACATCTCGGTTGTCACCAGTGCAGTCATGGCTGCCCCTGCAAGTATACACGCCTAGCAGCGGGAGATGCTCCCGTTGATACAGTCACTTTGCAGAGCAGGGCTGCGCTTCCGGAGTTTACTCAAGTCCTAGACATTTTAGTTCTCAATTCATGATCAGTCACCAGGGCTTTCAGACCTCTTCCCGTCGGCAGTATTGTCAGGCCTAAGTGATCAAAAATCATGAGCCAGACCCCAAAACTCATGAGTGTGGCTTAAAAAATAATAAATGGCAGGCTCTTTGTATTTATTTTTGGGGTTTTGTGCTGTTAAGGGCCAGGTTTTCAACCTTTTCGCCACAAGCACCAGGGCTAGAAAACTTTCATTCTTTTTTTTTTTAAAAGCCAAGATTCTCACATGACTCCAGGAGCTGGGGCTTGAAGCAAAACACAAAATATCCAATGTGCACATGACCTGGCAGCACTCTGTCTGGAGATCAAGACAATGCAATGCTTGTCAGGCCAGCCCATCTGTTTAAGGGCAGGCTGGCATTTTGTTAGGACCTAAAAGAAAGTGGAATAAATTACAGGTCCAACTGGGCCACCACCAGCAGCACATGCTAGGGATTAGTGCCTTTCTACATGCCTAGCCCCCTGAAGGAATACCACACCCTGCCCTCCCTCCCAAAGTCTTTTAAAAACAATTTTCCAGAGCTGGCTCACCAGACGTGGGCCTCCATGGTTACTCAGCAGGTGTGGGAGAGACTTGAGATTACTCATCTCCCTTCCCAGGCTGCGGGCTAAGCACTCTGCATGCTAAGGAGAATACGGACTGTTGGGCAACCCACCTGCAAGCTTGGGTGAAGGGGCCATCTTCGCAGAGGCTCTGGTGTCAAGGAATCGTGTCATCTTGGCGGAGGTGGTAATAGCACCCTGCACCTTTGGGAAAGGATCCCAAAGCACATGACTAAATCCTGGCATGTGAGGTAGTGTTCGGGATGCTGCAGCCTCTGGGGAGATGTTGGGCTAGGGCATTAATTACCAGGGAGCCCGGGGGAAGCAGTCCCAGCTGGCTGCTATTTAGACTAGGTAGGCTGTCCACCCACAGAGCAGGGGGCATTGCTCTCAGACCCAGACGCCAGGGATGGGACCTTGCTGGAAACATTTACCAACATGTACACCTGTTCACACTATGCACCTGCACCAGGGAGAAGACAAACAATAGCAACAAAGCAAACAGTTAATACCTCCCATCACAACTCCAGCCAGCCCCCGTCATCCAGTCCCTTCTCCACCACAGCCAGAGCAAACAGACAGCTGGGGGTTCCAACTAGGGCAGGTTCCCAAGTGGAGGGTCTCCTCAGGAAGCCAGGGGCGGGGTGGGGGCAGGGACTCCAGCTTGCATGTAGCCCAGGGAGCAAGATGGTCTCTCAGTGAGGCAAGTGCCAGGCCATTTAAGGCTTCATCGGTCAAAACCAGCATGTTAAGCTCTGTCTGAAACCAATGGGCAGATGCCAGAGCATGGAGCAGTGCTCCCGTCACATTGCACCCCATAATGCTTTATAGAAATATGCTTATGAATGTAAATATGACATAACTGGAATATGTTTTATGCTACATCTGCCATGTAACATATATTTGCAAAGGTCATGTTCTACTGAATGTATTCATCCTATTCGTATGCATGTACCATTTTTATATCTGAAGTTATGAGTGTTGGCTCTGTGCTTGTATTTAAAGTGTTTGCTGTAGAAAGCACTTAAGGCAAATTTGGTCAACATAGCGTGAAGGGGTTATTCAAGTAAATGAAAGTACTTGGTTAACAATGGACCTTGATAGACACCAATCCACATCTGAGCTTTCCTGGGAACGTCCTGTAGAAAACTGAGTCATGCATGGACATGTGACTTGCCCATGTGACTCCACAACTCCATTTTGTAGCTGGATTCTACACAGGGGGAGAGAGGGGTTTCCAACCACAAGAGAAAGTCTATTTAAGTCCCTGGAAATTCCTCCATTCTGTCTTCAGCTGGCTCAAGAGATAGCCTCTCCACCCCCAAAGGACACCTGAAAGAAACTGGAACAAAGGACAATAACCACAGGGGTGTGAGTGATTGCTTGACCCAGACTAGTAGGAGGCTAGTCTGTAAAAGAAATTTATTGGAACATCTCTGAGGGTGAGATTTCATCTGTAATCACTTTCTGACTGTATTAGGCTTAGACTTGCGTGTTTTATTTTAGTTTGCTTGGTAATTCACTTTGTTCTGTCTGTTATTACTTGGAACCACTTAAATCCTACTTTTTGTATTTAATAAAATCACTTTTTACTTATTAATTAACCCAGAGTAAATATTAATACCTGGGATGGGAGGGCACAAACGGCTGTGCATATCTCTCTATCAGTGTTATAGAGGGCGAACAATTTATGAGCTTACCCTGTATAAGCTTTATACAGGGTAAAATGGATTTATTTGGACCCCATTGGGAGTTGGATATCTGAGTGCTGGAGACAGGAGCACTTCTTAAGCTGTTTTCAGTTTAAGCCTGCAGCTTGTGGGGGACGTGGTTCAGACTTGGATCTGTGTTTGCAGCAGGCAAGTGTGTCTGGCTCAAACCAGGCAAGGGACTGAAGTCCCAAGCTGGCAGGGAAAACAGGCCCAGAGGTAGTCTAGGTACATCAGGTGGCAGTCCCAAAGGGTTTCTGTGATCCAACCCTTCACAGCTCCCACTGGGACCCGCTGCTTAAATGCAGGGGAGGGGGGAGGGGGGCTGCTGCCCTCTACGCCTGCCTGGGTTTGCAGATTTTCTGAAGGAACAGCCCCACACAGGGTCCTCTGCAGTGATCAAGCCCAGAGGTAGGATCACAGCTGCAAGGCATAGCTGGTTTCTCAACCAAAGATAGTGAAGGTAGTGGTGCCAGAACAGGGGGGATCAGGGGGCTAGGGCCCTCCCACTTTTTGAAAGTGGACAGGTCTGGCCCGTCCACTTTTCGCTGGGGTAGACCCCACCCCTTTTTATTCCCCCCTGAAGTCCCACCCCCTGTCCAGGCCAGTGGGGAGCTGGGGGGGGGGGCAGGGACACAAGCAGGGAGGGGGCTGCTTTCACCTGCACCCCACCCTGGGCGGGCTCCCCGCTCCAGCTTCTGGCTTGGCTGGGGGCAGGGCCACAGGGGAAAGAGGCGTGGCAGGGATGGGGCCTCAGCGGGGCCCCTGCCCCCTCCCCTTTTGGGAAGGCTCCAATGCTCTTGAAGTCCTGTCCTGGGCAGCGCTGCTGTCATGCTGTGTGGTCATCTATCAGCAGGTGGGGCTCCAAGTTCCAACAGCACCCCAGGCTATGACAGATGCTCACCCCCAGCAAAAGGGGCAGATGAATTCTTGCCAGAGCCCCGGTTGCTGCCCCAAACTGCCGCCGTAGGAGTTAGGCTGCATGGGATTTATTTGAGATCCCCAACTGCAGGTAGTTTGACAAGGGAAGCAGCCACAGACAAGCAGGAGTCGATTGGGTTACACCAGAATCCATGCATGGGGATTCCAACCCGGAAAGGGTGACATGCTCAGACCTGTGTCTCCAGTGAACCAGCTCTCCTTGTTTAGCCTCTGTCCTACCAAAATGATATGTAAACCATGGGCCTTATCCAGCTGCAGTCACATGAATGGGGGCTGGATCAGGACCTAGAAACCAGGAAAAATGCACCCTCCTCTGGGGGGAAAAGTGTCGTTTGTTTACCAGCGAACAGAAACAACAGCAGTGGAGATTGGAAAAGGAGGAGAAGACCACACCCTGCTGACATCTCCAAAAAAATGTTAGGAAGGGAAATGTAAATGATCAGGGTTGCAATGTGACTAGGGTCCCAGGACAAACATTCCCCACTGGTGAATAGAGAGACAGAATTATTACTGACCACAGGTCATCAGGCTCACACCTCAACTGAAAGTCGGGACAAAGGGCAGCATAGTCTCACTGCAAGCAGGAGTTTAACCTAGCCTGACTCCAAGGACCACAGAGCCTCCCTCCTTCCCAGGAGAGTGCCCCTCCGCAACCGCACAATAAGCTGCAAATTAGCTGGTTCCCAGGTGCCACGCCTGAGGGCACTGGCTACTTTCCAAAGGGCGAAGAACTACAAAGAAAGAAAAGAGGAACACAGCTGCAAGAAAGGAAGGGGGTCAGTTTCTGAGAGGGAAGCTGCTCCAGCCTGCATGTGAATAAAAGGGATAAATGGAAAACGATTCAGAGTTTGTATCTCTGACGCTTGCTTTGCAATACAGCACCAGAAGGTGGTGCTCTGGCCTCATGCTTATAATCAGACACAGGTTTAAAAAAGGAAACTTAGTGACAGCAAGAAAAACTAGGAAGGGCACCAGGGTTTTCTTGGGTTATGTTAGCAATGTTGGACAGAAAAGCAAACTCTCACTGTAAAGTCCTGGTCTATCCAACACCATGCAAACCTTATGATCTATAACAGTGCAAGACAGTGACTTGAAGGAGATTTCCTAGAGCAGCACCGTATTTAAAAGCCTACATTTAAACTGACAGGTTTCAGAGTAGCAGCCGTGTTAGTCTGTATCCGCAAAAAGAACAGGAGACTTGTGGCACCTGAGAGATTGACACATTTATTGGAGCATAAGCTTTTGAAAGTCCTCCTGTTCTTTTTACATTTAACCTATGACTCCTAGACACCAGGAAAGGTTGAGGCTTAAAAAATGCATCACTCAGGGAAACAACACAGCAGATGCACAGTAAGGTGGTTTTCTTAGAAGACATCCCTGTGAACTAACCCTAGACACAGTGGTGGTCTGATTGCTATGGAAAGTTGCTAATGGATTTGCAGAAATAGCACTGGAATATTGTTTGTAAAGGTCTGGTGTCATCTCCTACCCAAATGGCAGACTAAGGACTGTGCTGTGATTGCTGCTCTGAGAGATGAAAGCAGCACGTGCCCGCATCCCCTTTTTAAAGCATTCAGGTGCAAGACTGGGTTGGCCCCTGCACTGCTTACTCAAAGAAAAGTCCCCCTGAAGACCGCGGAACCGGGCCCATTGTAAATACCTCATGAAGGCTCTGGTACCTCTCAGCACAGGGATAGCCAATGACACGTGGCTATGGCGCGTCACTTGGTGCCTGATCCCGCAGCCCTTACGCACGCAAGTGATTCTACGAAGTCGAAATGTGACTTGCATGAGTAAGGGATTGAAATATTGGGCCCCTGTTCTCTACCCAAAGCAGACTGTGGCAGCATTGTCACATCATTTCAGTCAGATAGAAGGAACCATTGTGAAAGGAAAAACAATATGAAGCTTCTTCCATGAACTGCAGACTAAAAGAAGTAATTTCAAGTCCAGGAAAGTTGTCTCGACTTTGCCTACTGACATGAGTAGAATGTGCCCTGCACTTTGTGCCTGAAGACCTGTTTGCATGCTCAGCACTGCCTTGTGATAGCCAACAGGGATCCACGTACCCTCGATCGCCTCTTAACAAATGGGACCCCAGTGGAGTTCCTCCTGCTCAGCTTCTGTGATTAGGCTCTTGGGACCAATTGCAATAATAGATCCAATAGGTTAACAATAAAATGAGCTCAGGTTTGCCCCTGACAACCTGAAGTTTTGAGTTATGGTTTATTTCATTTTTAAATTTCAAGTTTAAAAAAACCCTCAGACTAGTTTGCACCAAAATTTCAGAAGGACTGACAGCTAAATTGTCCCTGCTTCCATACAGAATCCATTTTCAACAGAGTAATTCCTAACGGGTTAACTCTTACCCTGAATATCCTGGTGTGACACATGGCTAGAAAGGGTTAAACATCCTGCAAAATCAGTAACCCACAGAAGACACGTGGGGAGATCACATTTGTGTTTTTGTGTATTTACATATGTATGTGTAGGGTCGATAATGTAACGAACAGTCCCTGTCTCTGCTGTATTCTGATATCATTTACATGAATTGTAAACACGGGATACCGCAGTACTCCTCTCTCTTTGAAATGTACTGTGGATGGTGGAGGAACAAGCAAATGGCCACCAGCTTCAAAGTCATCCTAATGACCTCTTGTTCCCCAAGGAAATCCCAACTTGTCAAAGAGGACATGAAATTGTATAAAAGATCCTCGGGTCCTGATTCTGTCATCTCAGATCTGCTTAAACTTCATCAGGGGAAGTTTGAGTCATGAGACTGAGGTCCCAGTTATGCTGGTATGCCCTGAATATGAGATTTGGACATTGGACTATGACCTATGAACTGAATGCTAAAGGAACTCTTTGCAACTACGAAGCTCACCATCTCTGCTATGAATCTGCACCTCAATGGATTGAACTCATGTCTGTATGTATATTGGTCTTTTAACCATATTCTCTTTTGTTTTTTAATAAATTTTAGTTTAGTTCGTAAGAATTGGCTGTCGTATGTATTTGGGTAAGATCTGAAACCTTCATTAACCTGGGAGGTGACGTGTCTGATCCTGTGGGGTTGGTAGAACATTTCTTTTCTATGATGAAATAAGATTTACACAAATTTTCATCATATTTGATGTAGGTACCTGGATGGAGGCCTGAGGCTGGATCACTTTAAGGGAACTGTGTTGTTTGGACTTCTGAGTAACCAGTAAAGTAACAAAGAAGCTGTTTTATGCGGGCTTGGTGAATCTAAGTATTGGAATATCCACCAGCTTTATGGGGATTGTCTGCCCCATTCTTTGCAGTTCACCCTGAGTGACCATAGCTGGCCCCCACTAGGACCCCAGTCACACCTAGAGTAGAGGAAATATTGGCCATTGCAACTGCCTCAAAGGAGACAATGTATAAAATGTAGGTTTCACCAATGGGCTACAGGACAGAGCTCATTCAGGGGACATATACTGCTGGCACTAGTGTGTAACTCTCCTTAGAGATTTCCCAAGGCATGACACACGTTGCATTACCCATTTCCTCAGGCAGAAGGAAAAGGTAACTCTGGCAAGACGGAAGGGTGCGGATTCTCCTGCAGTAACAGGCTGCCAAAGTGTATTCCTGCAGGTTATAAAAATGGTATTTACGGTAAAGAAAAGAGACCTAATACGTTCCCCAGAATATGGGATAAAGCATCTCCCCAGGTAAGAGAGACCAGGCTATGTCCTGCTGTGACTGGATTGCCTCGCAATGGAGGCTGGGATTTTGTCCTCTCCTCCACGCCCGTCAATAACCATTGAGGAGTGCGGACCACCACTTTGAGTAGCACTGAGCTAGCGGACAGGGGAGGCTGACAGGGCTGGCTATTTAGCTTACATCATGTTACAAATCATACCCAGCGTGATCTTTAATGGCCCCTATCCGTTGGCGCTCAGAACCCCTTTAGGCATTTGTTTTGGCTACTGACCTCCTGAGAGTACCAGCCTCCGCCCTGAACATCAGGCCAAGACTGCAGATCTAAGCCACTGCCTGCATGAGAGGGGGTGAAGACAGCAATACGTTATGAGTGGCCGGGTGTGGGCAGGGCCTCAGGCAATACAAGGCCTCCAGCTGGGATGAGGGACCACCCCGGGCATGGAGCAGGAAGGTGTAGGTGCCAGCTCACCTGGGCAGAGCTGATCTGCTCACAATAGCAGTGTAGCTGCATCTGCCCCGAGAGGGATGGGCTGGCTGCCCTGAGCACCAGCCCATCTGAACCCCTAGGTACTTCCTCCTGGCAGCTAGCCCATCCCTCTCCTGGCTACCCCCCAGCTCCTCTGTAGACTTACACATTGGGAAGGGCCCTGCTACTCCCTTGCAGAGGAGGAGATAGGTACTCCTCCTCCCGTGGGCTGGCCCAGCTCAGGAGTGGGTGCAGAGAGAGGTTACTTCAGCCTGTTGTCTCTGTGGGGAGTCCAGGGTCATTGTTTGCAGCAGCCTGTGCCAGTCCTCATGCTATACAAGTGCCAGGCCTATAGGTGTGGACCCTGCACAGAGGCATAAGCTGAAGGGAACGTGCTCACCCTGCATAGCATATCCTAAGCCCTAATTTGTTTTCACAGTAAGAGAACGAAGGTCTCATTCTACCAAGCCCACAAATCCGGCCTTGCCTATTTCTGCGGCCAGGGCTGGAATACCCGGCTCTCCAGGCCAGGGATACTCCCACTGAGGCTTGCAAGCAACTCTTTCATGTGTCTCCTGCGGCTCTTTGCAGCGCCTGCTATTAAAACACTGGGCGAGGTCATTATCAACCCAGCTAAGTTATTAGCCAGGCCGGATGCGTTTACTATATTGTAGTTAATAATAATACTTGGTCAGTCCTTTTGCTGTGAGAATAATACAGTAAATATTTCCCCTGTCGTGCTGTTTCAGTATGACTAGCTAGTACTAGATCAAATGAAACCATGAATTCACACGGCTGAGGCTCTTTTGGGTAATGGCGATCACTAATTTGGCTCCTGAGCCACTGAGGGTGTGAGTATCGCTGCTCGTCTGGCTTAGATCTCAAAGCAGTAGGTCCAAGGAGAGAAGAAAACACATTCCCTGATAGCACATTGCATTTAAAAAGTCCAGTATGTGGCGGCTAGTACGAACTTACATCTTGGAGCAGTGATATCAATCTCTTCAAACAGAAGAAACAAGGAGGAACCCTTGTGGCACCTTGGAGACTAACACTTTTATTTGGGCATAAAGTTCGGTACCTTCACGAAAGTCAGCACTTCCCTCTCACTGGTACATCAGGAGGCTGGTTTTACATAAGGGCTCAGAAGCTCAGGCCGAAGGGCAAGTACCTGCTATCTTCAGCGCTGTTCAGAAACAAAAGCGAGTTCCCCCAACCAGTTCGGAGTACAGGCAAACAGTGACATTTCTGGGGAGGGAAGCATAAAGTCACAAACAATACCTCCAATGAAACTTTATTTAACCAGACAGAACCTTTACGCTTAGAAGCGACTGCTAAATCCACCAAAGACCAAATGTCAGCCATTGCCCTTTAAAGCACCAGACAAATGACCGTACTAAAGGACACGTTACAATAAGTAAATCTGAAAGTGTCATGTGGGCTTGGAGTAACTGGCGGAGACGAATGCTGGTTAGCCCCGGCTTTGGGCTGATCACCATGCTGTTGTGAGTCCAAATTAAATATCTAGCCCAAGACACTGCGACCAGTTTCCTAAAAAAACCCAGAGAGACAATTTCCTTTTCTTCTCTAGGGCACCATGACATCAGCCATTCAGCTGCTTCTAGTCATACACAAGCTGCACTAATTAATTTTCATAAATAGCTCTCTCAAAAGAAGAGTGCAGTGTGTACCTTTGTGCAGTTATGTTGGGCCAGCCAGCCATGACTAAACACCTAAGATGTGAGCACCCACTGTTCAAAAACCCCAGAAGAAGCAGAGTGAACTCCCACATACTTAATGTGCAAATTCTGGATTAAAACTAGACAGGTATGAATGAGCTCCTTGATATGCAAGATGTGCCAAGAGACTGGTCCGAATCTCCCACCTGCTTACCTTGGGAAAGCTTGTGCCCTGTCCAATCTTACTGCTACCTGATACATTTCTATTAATGACTGGAGTTGTTATTAACAGAATCGCACAGCCACATGCACAGCTGATCTGACAGGGCTGCCGTCGCAGTGTGAATGGAGTCTGCTCAAGGTATTGCTTAGACGCTTAGCAGTCCAAAAGGCCAGCTAATTAAAATAGCTGGAAGGCGTTTAGCCAATGGAGCAGGACCACTGGGAGAAAGGCAATCACTACCCAGACACAGAACTGATGCAGACTAACAGAGCCCAGCCTGACAGCCTCCACTATAGAGATGTAGGAACTGGCCAGGTCTAATGGTTACAGTCAGGGGCACAGAATGAGAGCTGGGGTCAGAGTCAGGTGCCAAACCAAAGGACAGAGCCAGGTGCCAAGCGGGGGCTAAAGCTGGAATCAGCATCACAGGTAGGGTGTAGGAGCAGGGCAGGGACTGGGCACACACAGGATCTGGGATGAGGAGGGCAGGCAGGAAGTCAAGGCTCAGGAGTCAGGACAATAGGCTCCATCTGCCACTGCCAGGGATTCGCTTCCTTGCTCAGACAACTTCCTGTCCCTCTTTCTGGTTTAAGTAGTGCATCCCAGCCAATCGGCGGGGCTGGACGTCTCCCCCATTCAGGAGCTTCATGAACGGGGCCCTTTGCAAGCTAGAGTTTTGCTAGCCCCATTCGCCGGTGGTTTGGGTGAGAGCCCCAGTCTGAGCAATAGCTGGGAATCCATGGGCATGGGGTTGGAGCTCACCATCCCTCCCAAGGGAGGCATGTGAGTCTTAGATAATCAGCAAAAAACCCAGGAATCCTTGGAGCACCATAGAGACTAACACATGGATTTGGGCATAAGCTTTTGTGGACTAGAACCCATTTCATCGGACGCATGCAGTGGAAAATACAGTAGGAAGAGATATATATACACAGAGAACATGAAACAACGGGTGTTGCCATACCCACTGTAATGAGACCAATTAATTAAAGGTGGGCTATTCTCAGCAGGAGAAAAAAAAAACCCTTTGTAGTGATAATCAGGATGGCCCATTTCCAACAGTTGACAAGAAGGTGTGAGTTACAGTAGGGGGGAAATTAGCCTGGGGAAGTCCCTAAGCAGGAGTCCCTAATGGTTAACAATGGGACAGCAGGATAGTTTGAGCCAAACAGCCTTCCAGGTTTGGTCTACACCAGGAAAGTGGTAAGAATAGCTCGTCAGGGACAACTGTGCGGAAACTCTTCTTCTGGAAACACAGGGGCCTTTTTCCAATTTAGCTTAATCCGTTTTGGATTAAGCTAAATAAATGTCTATATAGAGAGCTATTCCGCAGTAGATCTTCCAGACAGTGTCCCTGTGGAGATAAATCCTAAATCCCCAAGTGCTCTAATCCAAGTACTTCACAGAGCCATTTCATCCAATGGGCTTCTGAAACGAGGACAGAATCTGGTCCTGCATATCCATATAGCAGGGATACATTTGGTACGTACAAGGAATATACCTGGTTCTACACACTGACAAAGGAGACTAGATCAGCTGAGGTGGCTGGTTACATACTTTTGAAATACTGAACATCCCCACTGCCTTGTGACTCAGCCTGGTCTCCTGGCCAGGCCCCGGAGCACGTTGTGCAGTCTGATTTGCAGTAACGCAGCTGTTCTCAAACTGTGGGTCAGGACCCCAAAGTGGGTCACGAGCACCAGGGCTGGCGTTAGACTTACGGGGGGCCCAGGCCTCAGCCCAAGCCCCACTGCCTGGGGCCAAAGCCGGAGCCCTGGAGGGCAGGGCTCAGGTTACAGGCCCCCTGCCCAGGGCGGTGGGGCTCAGGCTTTGGTCCCCCTTCCTGGGGTCGTGTAGTAATTTTTGTTGGCAGAAGGGGGTTGCGGTGCAATGAAGTTTGAGAACCCCTATCCCCCGGTTGCTCTAGGTATTGTTCAGCGGATTGATCTGTGGGGAAGTCAATAGCAACTGTGGGCACTCAGCTCCTCTGGGAAAAGTCAGACCATGGATGGTCTATGGGCTGCAGGATCCGTGGAGGTGGCTGGCTCATCCCCAGAGGATGAGAACATCTGCCCTTGCTCACAATGCACTCCCTGCCTCAGGAGATTTGAGCCCAGATCTCTCCCACTCTCAGGCAAGTGCCCTAACCACTAGGCTATGGGGCAGTCCGAGGTGGGGACTCCCCAGTCTCTCTGGTTGATACTGTTCCACTTTACATGACATACTTAATAGTCAGTGGGCCAGGGAATGCGTGGGAATGACTCTTCAGCCAATGGAGAGGGGAACGTAGCTGGGCCATGGGTGTGTATCCCTGCTCCACAGCAGGCAGAGGGGGAATTTGAACCCAGATCTCACCCGCCAGCCTGGCTGAGTGCTTGAACCACTTGGCTATAGGTTGCAAGGGGGTGGGGGTTGCATTCAGGTTGCATGTGCGAAAGGCCTAGCTCCAGAAGAGGATTCATGGCTGGACAGCCTGAGCAGAGGGAGGTGCTGAAACGCCTTTGAGGGGTGGAGTTAGGCCCATCCTCTCTCCTGGGTCTTTCCCATGGGCTTTCAGCAGCTCCCCCTGCAGAGCGCCGGCTTCGGTGAACCCCATGCTGCAGTGCCTACCTCTCCCTCGGCATGGGGTAAGGTGCTGGAGCACCTCGCACGAGGCTGGGGATTCCACTAGGGGGCAGCGTGCCCAGCCCTTAGGCCTCGTGATGCTCAGCTATGTCCCCACTGCGGCTCTAGCCCCAAATCTGCCGCAGCGGCCGCGGGGCAGCGTGTCCCTGGCATGCTCCTCCTGCCACCCAGCCCCGCTGTGCGAGAGCCCCAGACCGGGGGCTGGGTTAGGCCAGAGGATGCATTCGAGGGGGGGGGCAGGAATAAGCGCTGGACTGTGCGGGAATTTCTCAATGGCGCACGTGAACTGGGAGGGGACAGGAGCAAGCTTCGCAGCCAGAGCCCAATGGCAGGGCAGCTCTAGAGAGATGCTGCCAAGGGAGATGGAGCGCTGCGTCCAGGACTCCAGACAGGCAGGACCCAGAGGCAGGGTTCTGCACAGACTTCTCCATGGGTCCCTTCATCCTTTGCACGGGCCCAACCTCCTTCCCCCTCAGGCAGGGCAGCTGTGCCTTTGCTCCACAGCATTCAGCGTACATGTTTTAGCCCCTCAGGGATTTATACACAGGAATGTTTAAAAAAAAACCACGGTGCATGTTTTCAAGTCATGCTTGGAGTCTGGTGAATCCCATAAGGAATGCACGCCCTGGCTCCCCTGTGTCAGAGAAGCCCTATCCGACTCTGCTCGGCTGCGGGTACTAGCAGTAGTTCTGGCCCTTGTTGCCATTGAGCAAGCTTTAGTTTGCAGTTTTGACCTTGGGGATGATCTAGGAGATACACAAGAGGCCTAGCTCGCAAAAGGGCAATGCTGCATCCTGTTGTCACAGCCTTGTCAAGCTCCCCTGGCTGGACATTCACCAGGCTGTGGGTTTGGGCTCACGTGCTGGACCCACATACCCTTAAGCATCCCTTGGTCCCAGCAGAGTCTCTTCCCTTGGCCTCTCTGGCCCACACTCTGATCCCTTCCCCAGAATGGAAGCTCGCAGTCCAGCTGCCCGAGGCCCCCAGGACTGACCCCTCACATCCCCAGTTGTTGAAGCACACCTGTTTCCAGAGCTCCAGACTTGGTGAGGTACCTCTTCAGGGACAGAGGAAGCAGGTAGCATACAGGCTTTGGAAGCATTCCCAAAATCCAACCACTTTTCCCTCTAGATAGCACAAGGGTGACACAGATCTAGACAACACAACAAAACCCCCTGGATACTTTCCCTGCCTCATTTCCTTCACCAATCTGGAACATGCCTTGGGCTTGGGTTAGAGCCCTTTGAGGAGTCCAGGACCCACACCCCAGCCTATGCCTTCTCGTCCAAACCTCAGAGTCTCTCTCCTCTGCAGAGAGTTTCCTTCTTTCTCAGCTGGTCCCACCCTTCAAGGTCCCCTCTGCAATGGAAGCACACCATGCTGTTCCAAGCTTCCTTCGTCTCTGTGAGGTTCCCCTCAGTTCCCCCCTTTTCATAGATACTAAGGTCAGAAGGGACCATTATGATCATCTAGTCTGACCTCCTGCACAACGCAGGCCACAGAATCCCACCCACCCACTCCTGCGAAAAACCTCTCACCTATGTCTGAGCTAGTGAAGCCCTCAAATCGTGGTTTAAAGACTTCAAGGAGCAGAGAATCCTCCAGCAAGTGACCTGTGCCCCATGCTACAGAGGAAGGCGAAAACCCGCCAGGGCCTCTGCCAATCTGCCCTGGAGGAAAATTCCTTCCTGACCCCAAATATGGCGATCAGCTAAACCCTGAGCATGTGGGCAAGACTCACCAGCCAGACACCCAGGAAAGAATTCTCTGTAGTAACTCAGATCCCACCCCATCTAACATCCCATCACAAGCCATTAGGCCTATTTACCATGAATATTTAAAGATCAATTAGTTACCAAAATCATGTTATCCCATCTCCTCCATAAACTTATCGAGTTTAATCTTTTGCCCCCACTGCTTCCCTTGGAAGGCTATTCCAAAACTTCACTCCTCTGATGGTTAGAAACCTTCGTCGAATTTCAAGTCTAGACTTCCTGGTGGCCAGTTTATATCCATTTGTTCTTGTGTCCACATTGGTACTGAGCTTAAATAATTCCTCTCTGGTATTTATCCCTCAGATATATTTAGAGAGAGCAATCATATCTCCCCTCAACCTTCTTTTGGTTAGGCTAAACAATTCAAGCTCCTTGAGTCTCCTTTCATAAGACAAGTTTTCCATTCCTCGGATCATCCTAGTAGCCCTTCTCTGTACCTGTTCCAGTTTGAATTCATCCTTCTTAAACATGGGAGACCAGAACTGCACACAGTATTCCAGGTGAGGTCTCACCAGTGCCTTGTATAACGGTACTAAAACTCCTTATCCCTACTGGAAATACCTCTCCTGATGCATCCCAAGACCGCATTAGCTTTTTTCACGTCCATATCACATTGGCGGCTCATAGTCATCCTATGATCAACCAATACTCCAAGGTCCTTCTCTTCCTCAGTTACTTCTAATTGATGTGTCCCCAGCTTATAACTAAAATTCTTGTTCTTAATCCCTAAATGCATAACCTTACACTTCTCACTATTAAATTTCATCCTATTACTATTACTCCAGTTTACAAGGTCATCCAGATCCTCCTGTATGATATCCCAGTCCTTCTCTAAATTGGCAATACCTCCCAGCTTTGTATCAGCCTCAAACTTTATTAGAAAAAAGAAAAGGAGTACTTGTGGCACCTTAGAGACTAACCAATTTATTTGAGCATAAGCTTTCGTGAGCTACAGCTCACTTCATCGGATGCATACTGTGGAAAGTGTAGAAGATCTTTTTATATACACACAAAGCATGAAAAAATACCTCCTCCCACCCCACTCTCCTGCTGGTAATAGCTTATCTAAAGCGATCACTCTCCTTACAATGTGTATGATAATCAAGGTGGGCAATTTCCAGCACAAATCCAGGGTTTAACAAGAACGTCTGGGGGGAGAGGGGTAGGAAAAAACAAGGGGAAATAGGTTACCTTGCATAATGACTTAGGCTTGAATAGAGACTGGAAGTGGCTAAGTTAATTGTATCCAATTTGCAAATGAATTCCAATTCAACAGTTTCTCGCTGGAGTCTGGATTTGAAGTTTTTTTGTTGAAGAATTGCAACTTTCATGTCTGTAATCGCGTGACCAGAGAGATTGAAGTGTTCTCCGACTGGTTTATGAATGTTATAATTCTTGACATCTGATTTGTGTCCAGAAGTCACCTACTACAGGACAGGCCTAACAAAGAAAATAACAGAACGCCACTAGCCATCACCTTCAGCCCCCAACTAAAACCCCTCCAACGCATTATTAAGGATCTACAACCTATCCTGAAGGATGACCCAACACTCTCACAAATCTTGGGAGACAGGCCAGTCCTTGCCTACAGACAGCCCCCCAACCTGAAGCAAATACTCACCAACAACCACATACCACACAACAGAACCACTAACCCAGGAACCTATCCTTGCAACAAAGCCCGTTGCCAACTGTGCCCACATATCTATTCAGGGGACACCATCACAGGGCCGAATAACATCAGCCACACTATCAGAGGCTCGTTCACCTGCACATCCACCAATGTGATATATGCCATCATGTGCCAGCAATGCCCCTCTGCCATGTACATAGGTCAAACTGGACAGTCTCTACGTAAAAGAATAAATGGACACAAATCAGATGTCAAGAATTATAACATTCATAAACCAGTCAGAGAACACTTTAATCTCTCTGGTCACGCGATTACAGACATGAAAGTTGCAATTCTTCAACAAAAAAACTTCAAATCCAGACTCCAGCGAGAAACTGTTGAATTGGAATTCATTTGCAAATTGGATACAATTAACTTAGCCACTTCCAGTCTCTATTCAAGCCTAAGTCATTATGCAAGGTAACCTATTTCCCCTTGTTTTTTCCTACCCCTCTCCCCCCAGACGTTCTTGTTAAACCCTGGATTTGTGCTGGAAATTGCCCACCTTGATTATCATACACATTGTAAGGAGAGTGATCACTTTAGATAAGCTATTACCAGTAGGAGAGTGGGGTGGGAGGAGGTATTTTTTCATGCTTTCTGTGTATATAAAAAGATCTTCTACACTTTCCACAGTATGCATCCGATGAAGTGAGCTGTAGCTCACAAAAGCTTATGCTCAAATAAATTGGTTAGTCTCTAAGGTGCCACAAGTCCTCCTTGTCTTTTTGCAAATAGAGACAAACACGGCTGTTACTCTGAAACTTTATTAGCACACTCCCTCTTTTTGTGCCTTCAGTCCCACACCAGGTCATTGCCTCCTCCCAGAGTTCAGACCTGGAAGGAGTAGTTTGTCCGAGCAGCGGCCCACTCTTTGCCCCAGGGGGCTTCCGTGTGACTAGGGCACCATCAAGGTTTAACAACCCCCCTTGTTTGCCCTGTCCAGGTGCCAGTGTGGGCTCCCTCACCAGCCCCAGAAAACTCAGCCTTATACCCATCGCTTTCAGGCCCTTCCTTCAGGGCACAGTTTATAAATTTAGCTAAAATCCCCTCAAAGAAACCCAAAACCATTCCCCTACTCAGCACCGCCTGCAGAAGCCTTTCACTCTATGCCTCCTTATCTGCTTCAGGGCCCATCACAGCAGCCTGCCTCCTTCCAGCTGAGCTCTCCCAGGCCTTTATAGGGATTGCTTGCCCCTGCCCAGCTGCCTCTAATAACTGAGCAGGGCTGGCTGGCCCCAGATACTGGCTCTTAAAGGGGTATGCCACAAGCAAGAATTTCTCCGGTTCTCTCCTGGGGGTTTTACCTCACCGGGGAGTCAAGAGGCAGCAGATACAGCAGCCAAGCCCCACACCCGTACTGGAGTTTGCAGTCGGCACCAGATACACAGCCCCCAGCCGCATGCAGAATTCATAAAGTGCATGGCCAGATTCCCGCTACGCCTGCTAAGAACACTCACGGCTGACCTGCAGAGAGCAGCAGGGACTAGCGATCACAGAGTCATAGAGCCATAGGGTTAGAAGGGACTGCGAGGGCCAGGTAGTCTAATCCCCTGCTGAGAGCCAGGATTTGTTGTGTCTAAACCATCCAGCCTCCTTTGAAAACCTCCAGTGAGGGAGCGTCCACAACCCCCCAGGCAGCCTGTTCCATTGTCCGACCGTCCTTACAGCGAGGAAGTCTTCCCTGAGATGAAGCAAATGCAAAACTGTGGGGAGAAGGTGGCAGCTGAGACCCCGGTTCTCCCCTGCAACTCACACAGTCATTGACACTTGTGCAAAGCGGGTGCCAAGGGGTGTGAGTAAGTGGTGAGTTCACCACTGGCCATTCGCACTCCCTTTGCCCAGGCGTGAATGGCTACACAAGGTACAGGGCAGGGGAGAGTCAGGTGCCAGGACACCCAGCCTGTGTAGATAACATGAGAAAATGAATTTGCTGCTGACATCGTCCTACTTCCCTTAGGACACCAGGTCACATTTTGCCCAGGTGTAAATGGGCTGAAATCAGTGGAGTTCCACAAGGGACAGGCTTGGGCCATTCTATCTGCATTGCCAAAAACTGCAAAACAAGCCCTCGGAAGCAGCAGTCCTGCCTCCCAAGAGGGCCCTGCAGAACTGGAAGAGAAGAGGTGTTGGAGATTGTGACTGGCTGCATTGACAGCACAGTGGACAGCAGTTTACACTTAGCCTGCCTGTGCTCTGCCTGCCTCCAGCTAGCCCTATAAATAGCCCCCGTTCATGAGGACTGAGTTCATCACCAAAAAAGAGCAAACAGATGTATTTAATTCACACCAAGCCTTGCCTAGCCTTAGCCCAGAATTTAGCCAGGACTTATTATTACAGATATTATTTATATAGCACACAAGTGTGCTGGACAATCGAGTGAACCACACAGGATGTCAGAGGGATAGGGACTGTTCAAGGGGGCGACTCAGACAGCCGGGCCTAGTTACATGTAATGACGTTCAGGGACAAAGTCAGCCCTGCTGTAAGTGGCCGCATTTCTGCTGGAATAGGAGCTGAAATTATTTTCCATTCATAAGAAGTCATCAGCCAACCTCTGAGGACATCTGCAACCCACGGGGCATCAGGATAGACCAGCGCAAACACACACAGAAGAATGACTCCTCCCCAAGACCCAGGAAACAACCCTTGGAAAAAGCCTGGCAAAACAAAGAAGTCTTCAGAATGCCCCAAAGGGCAACATACTCCGGCTCTCTCAGCCCAGGGCGAGAGAGTGCCCGAGGTGAGGGTGCTCCACCGAGAACACCCTGATCCCAGGCCCAGATGTGCCAATCTAGGCACTCTCAGATATGCGTCTCCACTGAACTCAGAGGCTGGGATGGAAAACAAGGAGAAAGGCAGGTCTGAGATACACTGGACCCAAACCATTAAAGGCTGTCAGTGTCAACAGTTATGCATTGGAGCATAGATGAAGAATGCTCAGGGTGAGAAGCCCCGGTTAGCAGACTTTTGCATTCTGCACCGACTGGATGTCTGGAGTAGCCCCGTCCAGAAAACACTGCAGTGACTCAGTCCAGACATGACAAAGGCAAGGACAGCTGTTGCGAGGTGCGCCGGTTAAAGGTACACACTCTTCTTGCCAGGCACATTTGCAATCTAGTTCTCTTCTGATCTGAATCAAACCACTCTTTATTGATATGTGTTCAATTAACAGGTCCACAGGCCAGTATACAGGTGAGAATAATAAATAATCCCTAGCTCTTTTCATCAAAGCGCTTTTCAAAGGAGACCAGGATTTTACAGAGAGGGAAATGAGGCACAGGGAGGGGAAGTGACTTGCTTCAGGACACACACTAGGCCTGGCGCAGAGTCAGGAAGAGAATGCAGGTCTCCTGAGCCTCACTTCAGTGCACTACCCATTACATCACATTGTCTCCCCACGACTGGTGGCACTGAAATCTAGTTCTGTATTGGGACCGAAATTAGCATTGAATAAAATTCTAGATGAGCAGTGGATCAGGAATAAACCAGAACACGGATAGGGGCCATGCTGGATTTCTCTGTGTTCTTTAATTTAGACAGGTGCCAGGAAGAGAGGTGCTTTAGGAAACACTGTGTGTACAATTCTGAAGGATGCATCTGGCCCTCAGCCTATTGAAATTTTAAACCCACTGTAATCTAAACCACTTACCTCTGGTTTCCTATTCAGCCAGTAATGATTGTTTTATTTCCCCCTATTGTAATTTATTAGATCTAAAGAGCAACTATACTGGCTCACCCTAGGACTCCTCCCATATTTTACACTGATTTATACCGACATAGACCTAGTCATGAATGTGACGTGGGGAAATCTGCTTTGAGTTCTTATAGACTGAAATACTCTGAGGCCGAAAAGTGGCTGATTTACATCCCAACAGACATGTAGATAGAGCAAATATCACATAATATTGAGCTGAGTGCAGGGAGCCCAATTACAATGCAAGGTTTATAATCAAAGGGCGTTACAGATCTGTTTCAAGGGCTTGCTGCTGCACGTACACCGATAACATAAAAGATCCTGGTGTGCAAAAGGAACATGATGGGGAAAATGCTAATGTGGCTTTTGTGGCCTATTTCCACAGGTAAACTGAAGCACCATGAAACAGAAAATGGTATCGAAATAAAGAAAAGACAGGCTGGTTCTACAGAATGGCTTTACTGCCTCGTTTGAAATAATAGCAAAGTGATCAAAAGGAAACAGAAGTGGGAGGGAACAGTACACAACACATCATACTGTGGGGGATTGGTTCTAGTTTGGTAACTATGCAAGTTGCAGTCCATAAAGAAAAGAGAGATCCTATGCACCTGTATCATAACTAAGTCCAAATAAGCCATCTAAATGCAGGAAGAGAGGGGCTCACTTCTCAGGTTCGCTCATTCTGTTTACCATTCCAGGATGCTCAGTTAGTCTGCAAAGCTCCTTATAACAGCCAGCCTTTAGTTCTTACAGAGGCACTGAAAAGCTTTGTGCTTGCCAAGACTTGGGTTCAGGACCATGTTCATATGTGTTCTTTAGTCAGCAGCAGAGCTGATCAAATGTCAGCATTCCAGTATTTCAGCACTCCTGTTTGTCCCAAATCAGGACAAAATGTTAGAACGTCACTTTTTTTGATGAATAGAAGGTTGGAAAAATATTCAGTTTGGAAATGTGAAAATATTTCATTTTAGCTCAGTTCAGCGTTGAACTGCCTCTGTGTACACTGCTGCAATGCCTCCTGGGAGATGTTGTTTGGGGGTCTTATGCCCCTTCTTCGCTAGGGATCCGATACCCTGGCTAGAGTACATTGCCCAGGATCTACTAGAGTCAGGGCACTCCCATGATGTGTCATGCAGGTCACATACAGGGGAGACCACAGCATGAAATGTTCTGATTTGGTTCAATAAGAAAAAAAAAGTGCTGAGTGAGGATGACCCCACCCAAAACAAAATATTTTATTTCCTGCTGGAAAATGGAATAATTTCAGCACAATTGAAATTTCCACTGGAAAACTCCAGTGTCGTGGAAGCCACATTTTCTGCTGAGAGAAACTTTCAGTGGAAACTTCCTGACCAGCTCTAGTCAGCACTGTGAGGATCAGCGCCTTTATCGCTGTTCACTCTCAGTTCCTCGAAAGCTCAGGACCACATTGCAGTCTTCTCGCCAGAATTACAGACAGTAAATGACGATTTACTCCAAGATTTTGGGGCTATTTTTCTTGCTCTTGCATTGTACCGTTCACGATACAACATCAAACAAAGATCAACATTATTTTGAACAAACAGTCTGCTTGGTAAGTTGAGAACTCTTGTTCTGAAGGTGGAGGATTCAGCTTTATCTTGAAGGATGCGCTATTGCTCCCCGGCGAGCAGCTCTTCCTTTAAACTTCTCTTCTCTCCACAGACTGATACATTGGATGCTTAGCCAAAAATTCTGAATGCTAAAACACAACAGCTTGCTCAGTGAATCCCATTCAGGACTGAAAATGTTGTCAGATTAGGTTAAAGAAAGGGTCAGATTTTTATTTTACATTGTTATTTGCACTCCTATAATGTTTTTCACTTGTGTTTCTCAGAGCACCGTATAACTGAAATTTAGCCTTACATGACTGTGAACTACATGGGGTTACTACATTACTATGAGGTGTGGTTACTACAACAGACCCAGATCCTGCAATCATATATGCACGGGCTTACTTCTATACATTATGAGCAACCCCATAAAGGTCAATACTTCCACTCCCAGGGCACAGAGCGAAGTATGTACACAAGTCTTTGCCAGATTGGGGGTTAATAGTTTTATGAATGGGAGTCTTAAGCCCAGATCACCAAGGAGGCTAGAGGTAGTGCTAGGAATAGACCTCTCTTCATCAGATTCACAGTTCAATGCTCAAACCACTAGATCAGCGGTTCTCAATCAGCGGTACGCGTATCCCTAGGGGTACACAGAGGTCTGCCAGGGGATACATCAACTCACCGAGATATTTGCCTAGTTTTACAACAGACTACATAGAAAGCACTAGTGAAGTCAGTACAAACAAAGATGTCAGACAATGACTTGTTTATGCTGCTCTGTGTAGCATACACTGAAATGTATATACAAATATGAAATGGTTTTTATAAATATTCCAATTGATTTATTTTATAGTTGTACTGTAAAAATGAAAAAGTCAGCAACTTTCAGTAATAGGGTGCCGTGACACTTTTGTACGTCTGTCTGATTTTGTAAGCAAGTAGTTTTTAAGTGAGGTGAAACTTGGGGGTATGCAAGACAAATCAGCCTCCCGAAAGGGGTACAGTCGTCTGGAAAGGTTGCGAACCACTGCACTTGATTGCATTCCATTCGTCGTTATGGAAGGCTGATGAAAACAAACAAACATGGGCAAAACAGCAAAAAGTTGTAAAAATATGTCATTTTTGCACCTTCAGTTTGTTTTCTCACTGAGAATTTGGTAATGTTGTTCATCCTGATTATCTGTCTTTGTCTCTTGGATTATACTAGC
Source organism: Chelonia mydas (assembly GCF_015237465.2). Classification (NCBI taxonomy): domain Eukaryota; kingdom Metazoa; phylum Chordata; order Testudines; family Cheloniidae; genus Chelonia; species Chelonia mydas. Next base: position 98,559,911 of record NC_057855.1, read on the forward strand.
TCGTAAACTCTTGAGGCAAAACTTGTCTTTTTCCTCCGTGGTTGTGCAGCTAAGCTTAGCTGTGGCTAAGGCTGCTGAGCAATCGGGAAATACAAACGATAAATAAAACAGCAGCTTGATTTCTTGTTAGCCTTTAACAAATAAAGCTGTTTGAAGTTATGCTTTACAATCAGAAATGCCGTCATGTCAGTTAAGTGGAGGTGACTTTATTCAAGTAGTTTATAAAACACAAATCAACTTCCCATGTTCATTCTTGTTTGGGGAATCTTCTTAGAAAGCATTGAGAGAAAAGTTAATAAAAGCCAATGGATGTGAATTTTTTGTTGTTGTTGTCTTCCTCTAAGAATTCAAAAGAAAATATCAAAACAATAGCATCTGCATATCAGGGACATTTATTTTGAGTAGAGCTGGATGAAATTTTTTTGTGTGCAAAAACTTTTTTTGCTAAAAAAAAAAAAAAAAGTTACAGATTTGGGTCAACCAAAACAATTTGTGCATTTGGGTGGATTTTGGCAAAATGCTTAGGCCGAATTTTTTTTCATAAATGTCAAAACAGTTCACTTCAGCATTTCCAAAAATGAAACTTTTGGAATTTTCGTTTTGAAAAAGCATTTCATTTCCGAATCTCCCTGAATTCTATTTTAAAAACAAAATGAGTTACTGTGGGTCAAACTAAGTCCTTTGTTTGACTTTAAACGAATGTTTTCAGATTTGCTGAAAAAATTGACAAATTTTAATTTTGGATCAACCTGAAACAATGGTTTTCTGGTTCAGCCAGTGTGTCAGGGGACTGGGTCATAGGTGGTCATGGCTAGCGGTCGGCCCAGGAGTCAGGCCTAGTGGTCCAATTGCCAGAGCCAAAGGCCAAGACAGAGCCTGAGTCAGGAGTCAGAGCTGAGGGCTGGAACCAGATTACCAAAAGTCAGGGAAGCCAGGAACAGGTCTGGTTCTGAGACCGGAGCAAGGCTGGGACCGGATGGAAACAAGGCTGGGTGCAGGGCAGGATCTGGGCTGGAGCTGTGGAGGAGCAAAGCAGGAACAAGGCTTAGAGAGACAGTACAGAGAGGCAGAGTCCATGGGCATGTGCATTGAGCACCCTGTGACGAGCTGCTGCGGCTGAGCTTAGGAATCAGCCTGCTGGCTTCCTCAGCCTGGCGTCAGGCAGCCTTGTTAGGGCATCAGGAGTACTGAGCAGGTGCAGCTGAGGGCCTTATTCCTGACACAGTGAGGCAAAAAATTGGTTATTTATACAGCTCTACCTATGGTGCCTTGAGTCCTGTACGCTGGACCAGACCATCAGCTGGTGTAAAGGGATCTAGCTCCACTGAGGTCAATAGATATATGCCGATTTACACCAGCTCAGCTTATTGATTTTATTCTTGTAGTACTACAACAAATACCTTGCTCCAATTAAGAATGATTTCACGTACCTTTCATTCTGTTGGAATGTTTGATACATGTGTTCTGTCTGGCCGTTTTTTGCTTTTTTGTTCGTGTTTGTTAATTTTGATTCACCCCACTATTTTTATAAGATGAGAGTAGTTCACCCTCTCTCGCAGGCTTGGTTCATTCATGACTATTCCCTCTTTCCTAGCTGTGTTGGAACATTTATCTGCAGGGGATGACATTGCAGCCACTCATTCCAGGTGCTTATGTGCATCAGAGTGTGTTTCTGAGATTGCCATTACAGCATCTCACACCATCAAGAACTCCGGTAATTTGGTTCTACCTCCAGGTGGGCCCGGATACCGTGCAGTAAAATGCCTCTCTCTCTCTAGGAGCTAGCTACATACTGGGCACTATAGCCTAATGCACAGCACTTCCCGAAGAAACGACAGTCATTTGCATGCTGAAAGCTCTCTGTTATATTTAGGAATGAACAGAACCTTTTAAAAATCCTTCTTTCTAAGCCAGTTCCAGTTTCTCCAGCTATATTTTTGTATTTTGCGGACACAAGTCCCACCCCTATTGAGCAGAGACCTGCCCAAGAATGCTTTCTACAATGACTCTGAAAATGGAAAATTCAGACATAACCACAGAACTACGTAATGGCGAGGCAGCGGAGATGGCCCTTCACAATAAATACCGGCACTCCACCAGTTAGAAATGTGGTGTTGAAAAGATCCAGCCGGCAATTCAATTGTGGTGTTCTGGGTATTCATTGCTTAAGCTGACCTTTTTCTGCAGGCTCATGTCAAAAATCCTGTCTTCTTTAATATTTCTTATTTCTTCTTTAATATTTAATATTTAATGCTCAAATAAATTGGGTAGTCTCTAAGGTGCCACAAGTACACCTTTTCTTTTTGTTAATATTCTTAGGAGCCTGGGTTCAATGCTGATGGTCACAGGGGTCTCCGCTGGGGCACCTCCTTGTAGCTCATTTGGGGATTAGCTCTCAATGGGTCTGACGCCCCCTTTGTGGTGCCTCTCTCTCTCTGGACTCAGGGTGCTCCCTCTTTGTGATTTAGGGGGCTCCCTCTTCGTGGCTTGCCCCTCCAGCCAAGTCACTACAGTTTTCTCCTTTTGGGGTATCAAAGTCTCTCAGGACTAACTATCCCAGGCAGTCTTCAGCTCCACAGCCCAGACCATGCCGCTTCCCCAGTGGCTGGTAGGGGAACCCAGGCCCACCCTTTACCCCAGGTTCCAGCCTCGGGACCCGCTGCCCAACAGCCACGGTCTGCCCAATCTCAGACCCTGTTGCTGTTTCCCTGGGCTCTTTCCTACCTTCCCTTCTCTGCCTTCTGGTGCCCTCTGAGTTACCACTGGAGCTTCCTCTGCTCCCTGTGGCTACTTTACCCTCTCTCAGGTTCTTGTCCGAGTCTGTGTTCCCAGGCAGGATCCCAGGGCTTCTGCCCTGCTCCTCTCTAGGGAGTGACTGCAGAGTTCCTCCCTACAGTCCCCTCTGACCACCACCCTCTTCTTCATGCCTGTCTCAGCTCCTTCCCCAGCTGGGCTTCATCAGCCATTCGGGCCTCATCAGCTCTGACTCTCCTCCAGGGGCAGCTTCCCATGGGGTTAATTGGCCCCACTCAGGCGTTGATGGGGTAGACACCCCAGCACACCGAGATACTCTCCATCACCCCCTGGGATGAAAGCACGGAGGAATGCTCAGTGCTAAGAAAAGCCCAGCTAAATGGGGCAGAGTGAATGGGTAGGTGATCGGCCAGCATGGCGCGTAGTCCTTCGCATGTCTGTTCGTATAAGAGAGGCTGCTTCTTCCTGGGCAATACACATGGAAACGTAGTCACGTTGTATTTCAACAGTAAATCGAGGACTAAAGTATAATCCAAGCTCCTGGGTGTCGCCAGGGGTGCTCCCCTCTGGAATTCACTGCCACGGAAATCTGTCTGAACCCGATGACAGGTAGAAGACGTTGTCCATGTTTCACATCCTGGGGGCTGGGTAACAAGAGGAGGGCGCCGTGTTTTTAAAACAAAACTGGCTATTTAGTAAGAGAGACGTTGACAGAAAGGCTGCCGCTAGCACTCAAGCCACGTGCAAACAGAATGACTTCTTCATGCCTCCTCCAGAGTCTTCCCTCCTGCCACCTGTGCTCCTCCCTCCACATGCCAGGCAGGGTGCTCGGGTCCAAGCCAACCTCTGTCTGTGGACTCAGGATTCCTGAGAAGCGGGGCTGGGGGATGCCAAGGAGACATGGCCACCTGGGTGTGCAGCATCACACCACCTTAGAAGGGGCTGAGCAGTCCAGAACTCTGCCAGGGATGCCTTGATATTCGGGTGTTGGGGAGGGAGAAAGCACAGGAAAATGTCTGGAGAGCAGGTGCTCTGGGTGGATGTCCCAAGCTCTGTAGGGTTGGCACCCAGTTTTGCCCCAGATGCTCAGGCATCACATGGTCCCCAGGCCACAGCCCCTCCCCCTGTTTCCAGAAAGGGAGAATGAGTCATGACATTGCTTGGAGAGCTTTCTGCGCTTGGCCACTTATTACCTCCGTCAGGGAAATACCCAGAAGTCGCGTTGTGCTAAATGCTTTACAGACTTCAAATAAAAAGGTGGACAGCACTTGTCTCAGAGAACTTAGTTTGATGTCAAAAAGGCAAACCCGGGACAAGACAAGACAGACTTCGGCAGATTGTGTCTAAGTGATTTATACAGCATTCCCGGCAAGCCCAGTTTTGAATTTCTTTATTGTTCTTTCTTGAGCAAATCTGGTTACAAATAAAGGCCCCAATCCTGCAATAAATGGCACACTGACAACGCCCTGCAGAGTACGGTACAGGATCAGTGACTCAGATTGGTTTCTCTAATCTGGCTCCTTCCCAGCCATGTCCCCATGCAATATAATTTCCTCCTTCCCTGGCATGTAAGTGGAGTGGTTCCCTTGAGAATGTGCAAATTTTGGTATTTTATAACCTTTTTTTAAGGTCAGATAAACAGAATTCATTTCAGAACTTAGGGTTTTCTTTTCTAAGCAGAGTATGATTTCATTGACCTTCTAACAACTGGCTGCAGAGGCTGAATTCACATCCAGAATGATAAGAAATGGGAACCCCAGAAAGTGAGCCAGTCGGAGGAGTGAGGGACAAACTCTGGACCACATTTCTTTTCCCTGGCCTGTGGAAATCACCTGCAGTTATAAAAACTGCTGCGGGGGTAGGCTGATTTGAACAGGGTCAATCCCAAGCATTTGAGGATTTAGTTATTCATTGTATTAACACTGCATGAGAAAATACTGCTCTCAGCTATTGATCCAAGCCTCAGTTCCCACCCCCTCCCCCGGGGAAATTAACCTCCATATAGGGGAGCTGCACAGGGTTTTCTTCTGCTCTCAAACCAGAATGGAAGAGTCCAAAGGCCTTGTACTGGGGTGACTTTGACTCCAAGGGGACAGGTTTCCCATCTAAACCACCACCATCAACAATGGTCTTTTCAGGCTGGAGAGCTGTGCTTCTTTCTATTTGCCTTCTGGGTTTTATTGGGCCTTTAGGATTCATATTTTCAACTAGTAGGGCTAGACATTTTTTAAAATGAAACCCAATATTCTCAAGTAATCAGATGACTTCAGGAGCCAGCGCTCTGAGAAAAAACACCAAAGATTGCGAGACTTGTGATAAAATTGTGAGAGCTGGCAACACTTGAGTAGAACGACTTTAATCGCCCTCTAGCGTACTGTGTATGGGGAACAACCCAGCACAGATTTAGACTCTGTGTGACGGGGTGTATAAGGATTCCATTCCCCTGGAAGGGTCTGCCATGGTTCATAGATTACTTACATGTTGTTCTTACGGGCTATGGCTAGTACTGGGCCTTAGGGTTTTGTTTGAAGATGTCAGCCTTCAATTTCTTAATAACCAGTCACACATCATACTAACCCTACCACTTCCTTAACTCACGTGTGCAGGAAAAACTGAAAGTCACGACAGCATAACCTACGTGACATCCCAGACCCTATGTTCTCAGCTTTCTTACAAAATTGCTACTTTTCTCAAGTCAATTTCCCCAACCAGACAGAGGTACTAAACAAGAACAGTAATTAGGCAGGCCTTTCTTTCGTTTTTAAGCTGGACAGTGCTGTTTTTAAATGGTTTGTCCCAGTCTGGTACTGAGACAAAACTGGACATGGTTTGTCCCATAGCATTTTGAAGCACACCGCTACGCCCTCGCTGGTGTGTCCTTGCACACGCCAGTTCAGAATGGCAACTTCCACGTGGCGTGACCGGGGCAAGGTGCTCTTCAAAATGGTGTCCTCTGTGCAGCATGACCTCATGCCCACTGTGCATGGTCACGCTGGCAAGGTCAGGGTCATGCCGTTCCTGCAAGTCCCAGAATGTCCGGTGTTCCGGGGATGCCCAAGTGGTCACTCTAAGAGGAATACATCACATTTTTCAACCAAGAATCTCAAGGCACTTTTCAAAGGTGTCTAGCTGCTGTTTCACTATTCCTGAACTTATTTGTCTTGCATTTTTCAAGCAGCTTCTTTGCTGGGTGCAGTTTTGAGGTGTCCTATTCTATTAGAACCTAGCACTGTTATTTTATAAATTGGTCCGGCTGCACTCAGAGGTGACTTACCTAGTGGCAAACACATTAATGAAACTAGATATAACCACCTGCAAAATGGGCAGAAGAAAGAGGTTGTTGCAAGATAAGCAGCCAACGGGAGGGTGTATATGAAGGCACAAAATCCAGCGAGTCTACCTAGCTTATATCTTATATTTCCTGGTGGATGCTGCTATAAGCCCACCTTTCCCCGGCTCTGGCATGTAACCTACAGCTACTTGCACTCATTTGTGCTGACTTTTCTATGTGTTACTTTCACTACATCTACATCTAGTCTGAAATTTGGCCCCTATGGCTTACACATCCAGAGACTTGCAAAACCAGCCTAGTGAAAGGTTGACATTTTTCAAAAATTTGAAATTGACAAGAAAGTTTTCATGGAAAATTGCAAAGACTTTTGCATAATTTTTTTTCTACAAGAGAGAATGCAGGAGAAAGGAGAAGGAAAAGAGAACATGTGCTTCTTTCCTAGGCTGCATGGTGGTGACTGGCAGGTGGTGGCTGTCAGATGCAGGCTGAAGTTGGGGCTTTTTCCTGGGAAAGAGCTGAGTTTTTGGCCCACCTGAAGGCCAGGTGGCAAGGTTGGATCAGAGACACAGACCTATTCTTGGACAAAGCATCCCCCTCTCTCTGCGTGGGAGTAGACAGTGAAGCAAGCAGCTGATGAACTGTCAAAAAATCAAATCGAGGAATGGTGAGGGGGGGCTGATAACACTACAGCTGGAGGTTCAGTACGCACATAACTTGGAGCGAAGCTAGAGAAAACATAAGAACTGCCATTCTGGGTCAGACCAAAGTATTCTGTCTTCTGACAGTGGCCAATGCCAGGTGCCCCAGAGGGAATGTATGGAACAGGTAATCACCAAGTGATCCATCCCCTGTCGCCCATTCCCAGCTTCTGGCAAACAGAGGCTAGGGACACCATCCCTGCCCATCCTGGCTAATAGCCATTAATGGACCTATCCTCCAGGAAAAGAAACACAACAAAATGGACAGAACCAAAACAAAGACCCTTCTGACTCACTCTGGGTTCTATCCTTCTGGACCATAGAATCATAGAAGATTAGGGTTGAAAGAGACCTCAGGTCATTTGGTCTAACCCCCTGCTCAAAGCAGGACCAACCACAACTAAATCCTCCCAGCCAGGGCTCTGCCAAGCTGGGCCTTAAAAACCTCTAAGGATGGAGATTCCACCACCTCCCTAGGGAATCCATTCCAGTGCTTCACCACCCTCCTGGTAAAATAGTTTTTCCCTAATATCCAACCTAGAACTCGCCCACTGCAACTTGAGACCATTCCTCCTTGTTCTGCCATCTGCCACCAGCTGAGCTCCATCCTCTTTGGAACCCCCCTTCAGGTAGTTGAAGGCTTCTATCAAATCCCCTCATTCTTCTCTTCTGCAGACTAAATAAGCCCAGTTCCCTCAGCCTCCCCTCATAAGTCATGTGCCCCAGCCCCCTAATCATTTTCGTTGCCCTCCGCTGGACTCTCTCCAATTTGTCTACATCCTTTCTGTAGTGGGGGGCCCAAAACTGGACTCGATACTCCAGATGTGGCCTCACTAGTGCTGAATAGAGGGGAATAATCACGTCCCTTGATCTGCTGGCAATGTTTCTACTTATACAGCCCAATATGCCGTTAGTCTTCTTGGCAACAAGGGCACACTGTTGACTCATATCCAGCTTTTCGTCCACTGTAATCCCTAGGTCCTTTTCTGCAGAACTGCTGCTTAGCCAGTCGGTTCCCCAGCCTGTAGCAGTGCATGGGATTCTTCTGTCCTAAGTGCAGGGCTCTGCACTTGTCCTTGTTGAACCTCAGATTTCTTTTGGCCCAATCCTCCAGTTTGTCTAGGTCCCTCTGTATCCTATCCCTACCCTCCAGCGTATCTACCTCTCCCCACAGTTTAGTGTCATCTGAGAACTTGCTGAGGGTGCAATCCACACCATCCTCCAGATCATTAATGAAGATGTTGAACAAAACTGGCCCCAGGACCAACCCCTGGGGCACTCCGCTTGATACTAGCCACCAACTAGACATTGAGCCGTTAATCACCACCCACTGAGCCTGATGATCTAGCCAGCTTTCTATCCACCTTATAGTCCATTCATCTAATCCATACTTTTTTAACTTGCTGGCAAGAATACTGTGGGACACCGTATCAAAAGCTTTGCTAAAGTCAAAGTATATCATGTCCACTGCTTTCCCCTCATCTCTGCTTTCCAAGACAGCGTCCCCACCTGTATGTGTAGCCTGCATTCTAGATTCCCAGGTGTATTACCTTGCAACTGGCTGTAGTAAGGTGAATTTTATTGGATTGTGGCCATTTTACTCTGTAACAGTAATCTAACCTCCTTATTATTTACTACTCTGCCAATCTTTATCAGCTGCAAACTTTACCACCACCCATTTCACATCATTGCCTAGATCAGCCGTTCTCAAACTGGGGAGCTGCACAGATGGGAGGGCAGGCGTGCGAAACTACAGGGGGAAAACCTCACTGCGCACATTTTACCCACAGCAGTGAATAACTGGCCAAGCTGATGCCTCCAGACATGTCAGGTCCTCAGATGGCAAGGTGCATTTGACTCCAGGTGGCGCTGTGCATTTTGACGGATTTCTGTTAAACTTCCATAGTGTGACACAAAGTCGTTGCCACCTGCACATTAATCTGTTTGCTACGACATAGTGTACACATTTGATTATATGCATTGACCTCACTTGCAGTTTTGCGTTTGCTCTTATTACAATGGATCGTTGGCACTGTTTGAATCGATGCCTTACTGTTTTCAATATTTAGTGAGAGTTGCATGTTGATTTTTTTTATCAGTAAATGTACTTGTGTGGTGGGGTTGGGGGGTGTAAACTACTACAGACACAAAGAAGGGGGGTACGATCAAATAAGTTTGAAAACCACTGGTCTAGATCATAGCATTGGACCAAGAACCAATGCCTGGGGCCCCTGCTCAAAACAGTTCGGCTCATTGATAATTCTCCACGAACATCTACATTTTGAGATCTGTCAGTGACCCAGTTTGTAATCTGTCTAATCTGTGCTGGGTTGGTTCCATATAATGCCAGGTTTTTAATCAAAATGTCAATTGGTACTAAGTCAAATACTTTAGAGAGATCCAAGAATGCTGTATCAACGAACGCAGTTTCCTTTATCAACCAAACCTGTAAACCTGTCAAAAAAGACTAACAGCTTTGACAAGACATACTTTCGGTGAAACCATTCTAACTGGCATTAATTATCATTAACCTCTAATTCTTTGTTGGCAAAGTCCTGGATTAACCATGCTATTATTGTTCCTCAGCTTGACTACAGGCTAACGAGTCTATAGTTCCCTGGCTCATCCCTTTGACCCTTTTAAAATATCTATGAAGTGCTTTGCTGGTGTCTTAGTTAGGAAGATAAAAGGTATTTTTTAAAATTCCACATTTCTGTATAACGCTAGTCAGATCACGAAGTATGCAGCGTTGTTGGAGCGGTGTCGGTCCCAGGATATTAGAGAGACAAAGTGGGTGAGGTGATATCTTTTACGAAGAGCTCTGTGTAAGCTCAAAAGCTTGTCTCGCTCACCAAGAGAAGTTGGTCTAATAAAAGACAACACCTCACCCACCTTGTCTCTCTGAGATGCTGAGGTGGCATTTTGCCCTCCCTGTGTACAGCATCAGATTAGCTGTACGAGTGTGGTGGGGTTAGCAGAAGTGTAGTGACATTTTTGCTAGGCTTGGCTGGAACATGGACACCTCTTCCCAGTGCCCAGGAGACAGGTGCTCTGGAAATAAATTCTGAGAGGAAGGGGAGCTAGGCACTTCTGAAAACCTGGACACTTATCTAGGATCTTAAATAAGGATTTTGGACTCTAACTTTAGACCCTCAGATTTGAAACTGTTGGCCCATTAGAGAGTTTCCTCCACTGCAGCTCAGACATTTAGTCCCCATTGGAAAGCGGAGCCTCCCATTTGCATATCGGACACAATGTGTTTGAGTTGAATGAGTTTAAGGTTTTCCTTGTCTCCAACGCTCAGTATATTTTAAAAGGTTTACAGAAAGTCTATTGCTTCCACTACATTCGGGGTGCTGGTTATCTGAGTGCTGCTACCATGTGTGGTGCTGTAGAAGAGCTTTTCCACACACAAACTAGCACTGAAATAAGAAAAGATGTCTGCAGCAGTGCCACCTACCTGGTCCAGCTTCCAGCTAGCCACTGCCTCAGTTTCCCCTCACTCAAGTGGGCTTTCCCAACCTTTCCGGGGAGGACTCGCTGCCAGGCCCAAGTCTCTTTCCAAGCGCAGATTTATTCTTCAAACATAAAACTTAGGCAAAACTTCAAAACAAAAGCAGTTCCTCTGCCCACCCTGGGCAACAGCTCCCAGAAGTTTCTGCCCTTGCTTCTCTCAGTGCTGAAATGAAAATGCACCCGCCCCTTCACTGCCTGCTTCAGAACTTACAGCAGGAGCCCATCTGCCTCCTGGAGCTCCATTCCAACAGAGCTCTCTCCGCCCTTTACAGGAAACGTGACCCCTTCCCAGCGGGCTCTGATAATCTAACAGGGCTGGCTGGTCCTTAAAGGGCAGGCTGCCCTGTTACAGTGTGAATTAAAATTGATTTAGTTAATCTGGTGCATTTCTGTGTGTGGACACTCTCATTTCAGATGACCAGTTTTAGATGAAGTTTAAGTTTTATTGGGGCCCTGGCCACAAAGAACTTTTGGTCCCCCCACACCTCCATTGCCACAGGGCCCCGCCCCCCTGGTCAGGCCAGAAGCCAGAGCTGGGCTGGTGTGAGAGCTGCCCAGGGAGCCTGGGCCACTATGGAGAGCCCTGGACCCTCCGCCTGCCCTGGGTGGTGTGCCTCGGGGGCTGGGGACAGGGGCTGGGGGCTGCTTTCAGGCCCCCCCAGCCATCCGCCCAAGTTGGAGGGTCTGGGGCTCCCTGGGAGGCTCTTACCCTGGCCTGGCTCCAGCTTCTGGCCTGGCCAGGCGCAGGACCACAGGGGGAAGAGGAGGAGCATGGGGTGAGGCCTCAATTCCAGTGCCTGTGGCCCCACCACTTCTACCCAGGTTCCAGAGCCCCTGCAGAGCCCCCAAACTGCCCACGCAGATTTGCACTGTAGCGACCAAGGGTGCGAATGAAAAGCAATTCAGCTATTTCAGTGGTAGTTTATGTGGAGCGCGGGAGACCAGCCCCAAGGCTCAAAATGAAGGCGGTCTCTCCCCCAGTGTCACATTGTTTGAGAGACACATTTTCTTCTATTGGTGGAGGAAACACTGCTTAGCGCCACAGGGTAGAAATCACGGTGGCTGAGAGCGTAACAATAGCTTTGCCTCTTCTATAGTGGAGTCAATAATTTCACACCGAGTGAGCAGAAACCACTGAAATAATAGGCAAAGCTGATAAGAGGTCCCTTCAAGCCTATAAATACAATTATACTCTGCAGCTATATGTGGATGTTCAAAGGAGTTCCAGTCTAAAGCCAATGGCAGAACAGAAATGGGCAGTCTTTATGTGCTGTTTCCTTGGGGTACTTACACACAACTGGAACCTGCCACAGAAGGAGTCTGAACTTTTTGCCCAGCGTAGTTTTGTTGCTCTAAAGATTCTGTTTCCTCTTTCTGCCATAGCCCGGCTCCCACGGTGGGACTGATAAAGATGGGCCCTGTCAGTGCACATGAAGGCACTAATAACATTCAGTTGTCGCTCTCCCCACACAGTGCAAATGAGCAGGCAGGTGTTTGTGCCCTTGGAGAAGTGGGGTGTCATTCCAATTGCATGTTCATTTTTTTTTTTTTTTTTTAAAGAGGAATGGCGTGAGCAGAAAGCAGCCCTGCTACCAATCACAAGGCGTTCATAGCTCTGCTGGCATCTACACGGCTCAGCTGTGCCGCAGAACCATAGTCAGCAGTTTGTACTTTAAGTAGACTCCAGACAGATGGCGGGTTGATGGCACAGCCTCCTGTGTCATTATACTAAGTAGAACTATTTCCCCTTGTTTATTCCCCCCCTCCCCCGCCCACTGTTCCTCAGACGTTCTTGTTAACTCCTGGAAATGTGCTGGAAATGGCCCACCTTGATTATCACTTCAAAAGGTTTGCTCTCCCCCCACCCCACTCTCCTGCTGGTAATAGCTCATCTTAAGTGATCACTCTCCTTACAATGTGTATTTTTTCATGGTCTGTGTGTATATAAATCTCCTCACTGTATTTTACACTTTATGCATCCGATGAAGTCAGCTGTAGCTCACGAAAGCTTATGCTCGAATAAATTGGTTAGTCTCTAAGGTGCCACAAGTCCTCCTGTTCTTCTGACTAGTGCTGTGTGAACAGCTGATTTTTGGTTCTCTGGCAGTTCCAAAAAAAACGAAAATTAATTTAGGATCAAATGAAACATTTAGTTCTCCTGAAACAACGGAACGTTTTGCTTCAGGTTTGAGCTTTTTAAAAATGTTACATTTTTAAAAAATAAAATTGAAGGAAATTTGCAAATGACAAGCCATGTCAAACTGAAAAATCAAAACGTTTTGCTGCGAAAATGTTGAAATGAAATGTTCAGATTTCTTCAGGGTTTTTTGTGACTCGGACAACCCAGCGACTTTGACGCAAATTCACAAAACGTTTCAGTCCACCTCAGTTTGCGTTTTTGACGTACACAAAAAAAGTTTCAACCAAAATATTTCACTCAGCGCTGTTCCCAACCTCTCCACTCCTTGAGCTCTGCCATACCTGGCTGGTTGTGCCCATTCAGATCTGCTTTTTATGAGGCTCAGGACCAGGGTCCCCTAACCTGTCCTCTTTTCCCCCAAATCAGATTAGTAGCTTTCTTGCGTAAGCACAAGTAGGACTAAAGAGTGCAATGTCAGGCAGAGTCCCTGTGGCCAGAGACCCATGGAGCCTACGCATTAGCTGATGGTGCATGAGTCGCAGGCATGCAGCGTGCCATAGAGGTGCAGAACGACAACATTAGTGCAGAAGAAGAGGGGATCTTCTCTGCCTGCTCCTGTTCATTGACAGGCCCAGGTTGTCCCGTTCCATCCAGGCTGGCAGAACCTTATGTCCACGTCGAGTCTCATTGACTTCACTGGGGCTTTGCATAGGTGTGAGAGGCTGCCTGCAGGATTGGGGCCTTTGTTTGTGCTAGGTTGGCTTAGCTGCTTGCCTCTGAGTAATGCCAGGCTGGAAGGAGCAGCAAAAGCCCTTCTCCAGCAGAAATTTCAACTGTGACACTGTAAATCGCTCAGTGGAAACATTGTACTGGTATATTGTGGTCACTTTAGCACTAGTTTTCCTCTCCGAGCTTATTTCCCCAGTGGCTGTTTCTTCTACCTTCTTGGCTCTTCTTTCGACATATTTTGGGCTATGTGTTTTATCTCTGTTTTATTAAAAATAATACTAGAGGGTCTTAGAGCACTTATCCCAAACACAGCAAGACCCTATAGCTCTAGATCCAAATGCTGCAGGGTTGGTACTGGAAGCCATTAGTGTTTTTGCAACATTCTGGTAAAAGCGTGTAATACCTGTGTTTTCTTTAAAGGGGTGCTATAGAAGCAGCAGCAGCAAAAGTGGCAATGGACGCCTCGGCTGTCAAAGGTGAAAACCTCTCGACGGACAAGTGGCCACCCACACTACAGCAAAACGTACAAGTTCGCAGAACCGTCCATGTGAAGCTTATCTCAGCTGAGTCACTCGGTGAGTATCTCACATCCTATGAGGTCAGTGTGATAGGAAGTGGTCCCTGTGTGGCGCTGGGCAAAGCGTGTAATGTATGACTTTATGTCTGGCTTTGAATGCAGCTGCATTTCCTATGCATGTTCCTCTCTCTCAGCACGCTGTATTGCCCTACATTTTAAAGTATAGTTCTGACCTTTTGTGCCTGTTTAGTTTATCAGCTTGCTGGATAGCCTCCAGAAATTGTCACAAAGTACCAGGCTGCCTGCATCCCCTGAAATTCGTGCATCTCCTCTTGGGGATTTGCTTGATTTACCCTTTACATTTTCTCTCCTATAATTGGACCTGGTCTCCTCCTTATTTTTCACTCTGTCTCTTGTTTTCATTATTTCCCAATAAAGTAATTCATGGAATTGCAAGAAAACAGCTCTTTTTAGCAAAAAGAAAAGGAGTACTTGTGGCACCTTAGAGACCAACCAATTTATTTGAACATGAGCTTTCGTGAGCTCACTTCATCGGATGCATACTGTGGAAACTGCAGAAGACATTATATACACGGAGACCATGAAACAATACCTCCTCCCACCCCACTCTCCTGCTGGTAATAGCTTATCTAAAGTGATCATCAAGTTGGGCCATTTCCAGCACAAATCCAGGTTTTCTCACCCTCCGCCCTCCCACCTCCACAAACTCACTCTCCTGCTGGTAATAGCCCATCCAAAGTGACCACTCTCTTCCTTACCTCTGCCCAGGTAGTACCACCTTTTGAGGTGAATGCTTTCCTTGGCTAAACAAAAGTGGATAATGCCACTACAAACTTCACTAACCAACTCCAGAAGACTGGAAAAAACACAGAGACTTGCAGGAATCTTTGATCTACCACATTTCTTTGCTTGAGGTATCGTTGCCTAGCAACAGTGATTATGATAGGATTCTTGTCAGCGGGACTGAGACCTCACATAGCAAGGGTAACGGCTGGCTTCCAAGCATTTAAAGTTGCTTGCAGTGTTGCTGTAGCTGTGTAGGTCCCAGGATATGAGCGAGATAAGGTAATATCTTTTATGGGACCAACTTCTGTTGGTAGCTGGTACAAGCTTTCAAACTACACAGAGTTCTTCAAGTCTGGGGAAAGAAATCAGGAAAGGATTTTAAAGGCAGCAGCTACCTTTTTACTTTGCACATGGTCCAAAAGGGGACCAGCGGATTTCCCTAAAACAACACAACTAAGGGGGAACCATAGACATATATGTAATACTGTGTGTAGAATCTTAAGGACGTTAAGACCATGCTGTCTGTACAGAAGAGGTATGAATCCAAGAAAAGCCCTGGCATGCTTACTCTCTTCACACATTCAGAGTGTAGGTGTTTTCCTGTTCTAGCGGAGAGTAGCTTTACCAAGGTCAGGCTCAAAGACTAGTGAAAGGTCAGCTTGCAGACAAACAAACCAATATCCCACCCCAGTAGACTAAAGTGGCCACTGCCACCTTGAACTCACTTAAAGTATCGCTTCTATTGATCACAGTTTCTCCTAAACCAAGGTCAGTGTCTGTCTAACACTAGCAGAGCATTATTCTTCAGCCACCTTGCTAATGCTGCATTATGGGTCTGCTGCCAAGTACAACAAATTACATGAATAACTTCCAAATACTATGGTACAGCTTCAACCATTTGTACCAAACCAATTTCCATCACGCCATTCTGACCTAGCCAGAGCAAAGGGCTTTGCTCCTGTGTCCTTGGCAATGCTCTCCCCCAGTTCAGAAGTGGACTGGATGCCGGTTGTCTGCCTGGAAACTACTGCTACTTCCTCTCCCCCACACAATTTCCTAGAGGCCACTGCACTTCCATGTTATTATTATTGTTTGTATTACAGTTGCACCTAGCGAACTCAACCAAAACCAGGGGCTTTCAGGCTAGGTGATGTATGAACTGATAGTGAGAGTCAGGACTTCCCATACAGAGCTTACAGTCTAAAAAGATACGAGAGACAGCAGATGGGAGGGGAAAGAGTCACAGAGAGGTGGAGTGATTTGCCCAAGGTCATGCAGCAGGTCAGTAGCAGAGCCAGGAATAGAACTGGTCCATTTCACTGCTTTTATTCGGTGGGGGCAGCAGTGAAACAGACAAAAATCACATCCCTTTGAGCTGTCAGGGATCCTGGGGAGCACATATCATTTTGGAAACACCATGTTTCGGTGTTTCCTAACCAAAATATCTTGGGATTTCGATTCTGCAAAAAGTTGAGGTTTTATCTTCATCCCTATTCAGAACAATCCTCCCCTCCTCCTGCCCAAAACTCGAAAGTATTCTCAGAATGGAAATTCAGTTTCCCAGAACCCTAAATAGAACCCAGGTCTCCTGATCACCACTCCAGTGACCAATCTGCTAGACCATGCTGCTTGCATGAAGAGGGGGGTGGGAATTCCTTTGTGCATATGGAGCCCGATCTTGTGAGATTCTGAGCACCCTCAACTCCTGCTGATGTCAATGGAAGTTGAGAATGCTCCGCACCTTTCAGGATTGAGTCTATTGTGTACAAAGCCCTTTGAGATGAAAAGTGCTATATAATCAATTAATACAAATGCCATCACTTTGACATGTGGTTTGACTGATGTCCAGGCTATGAGCCCTGTGCTTTTGTTAACCATTTATATTTAATGTAATAGCATTTTTAAAACTATTGTAAAGTTCAGCATGTTTCACCTCTTTCATTTAGGCTCTTTTATGCACAGAAAACAGTCTCTAGTTAATTTAAAATCAGCTGCATATCACTGACTGAGGAGCTGGAAACCAGCAAGAGGAGGGAATCTGTCAGTTCACATCAGAATCCCAGTGTATACGAACGGGCATAGCCATTGATCTCCACTCAAGAGAAAGGTTCTAGGGAAATATTAGCTCTTCATCTCCCAGATGAACAGAAACTAGGGTTTGATTTCCTGCCTTTTATTCTCTTCAGAAATTTTTCTATCACACTTTTGGAGACCTCCTGTTCCCAGCTTCCCCAAGCAATGAAGTAGTTTCTGTGCACAGGGCAGCTGTGCTGTCAAGATCACTACTGAATTCGAATCCTGTATTGGGTCATTCACAGCACACCTCATGAATACAGCCAGCACTAGAGAATGGGAGGAAGAGGGGCATTTGTAATAGAGGGGGAAATGCCATAGCGAGATGTGGAGTAATTTTTTCCTATACAACTGGCCTTAAGTGGAAGCATGGTTTAAATCGCTTCTCACCCCTACAGGGACCAGATTTCTGGGTCACAATGGACTCACTTGTTAGCTAGCTGGTATAACTGCTGCGAAATGGTCATTAACTTCTAAAACATTTTTGATTTAAATATGTATACATATTTATATTCTAAAGCAAGGGCACCTCAAGAAACTGGCCTATGAAGTTTTATCAGTTCATATATTCCATGAAGATTAAATTAGTCATGAAATATTATTTTATTTTAATTGGTTATTGCAGAAAGGTGCCGGACTGGCAACCCTGGAGGCTAGGCTGAAGTCTGTTCAAGCTAAGGTGACTCTGGGATACCAAGAAAGATATGTTCTTTAATCTTAGATTGCCTTTACTGCAGTGAATATCAGAAGACCAACACAGTCATGCTCTACCAAAAGGTAGGAATATAGCACACACAAAGACACATTGCAAATGACCATAAAACAACAGAAATGTTAAATCCCAGACGAATCTCATTCACCTGGCTCCTTCAGCTTATAAATGGAATGACTTCCTCCCTGTATTAGTTATAGAATTATCTGAGGGAAGATGGGACAAGTGAAATGAACTGATTGAAAAAATGACCATATGGATAACTTCTGTAATAGCAATGCAGCAAAAATTGAGCAATTGTTGAACTGCAGGAGTCACTTATTCAAATAAATGGGATCTGGCCAGGCTCTGACCTTTAATCCTTCCCTTCCCCTTCCTAGCTTGTTGTCTCTGCTCTCCCCTATTGTCTATGTCTGTCCTCCCATCCCTTCTCTGCTCTGTCCACTGCCTTTCCTTTTACTCTCTCACTCCATCCCACACAGCCTGTGCTCTTCTTTGGTCACTCTGGCTGAAATTTTCAATGCAGCCAGCATTTCACTCTCTCTTGTCCTATCCACTTTCCCCACCCCCTTCTCTCCCTTTCTCATAGGGCTTGGGGAGATGCCATCCCTTGCCACCTTGCTCCTCCTACCTCTTTTCCACACACACCTCTTCCTCTCCTTCCTAAGGTGTTTGAGAGATCCCAGCCTCCTCCCTCCTGGCAGTGAGTACCTCCCTGTCCCCTTTAAAAATAAATGGACAGACACTATTTAAAAGTGAATTGATTTCTCAGGTTTGTATATTCCATTATTTATCAAACCCAAGACACTGGTGGGAAAGGATCAGACATTCATATTTACCGAGTCATGTGCATTTCTATGTGACTAAGATTGTTATATACTTTCCTTGAGTTCAAATTAAAATAGAGTCTTTTCTGCCCCTCTGCCCATCCACCCCTTCTCTCATTCTGACCTTATACACATATTAACTGAGAACAACAGAGCTTGAAGTGAACATGAAATCAAGCATAAACTACTGCTCCATCTCCCAAGTCTTATTAGAGGGCAATAACAGGTGCTGTTGCAATAGCAGTCTGAGTCTGGGTTATGGTTAAATGGTAGCTCTGAAGGAGGCAGAAGTCTCCACAAACCACTGGCTTCACAGTGAGCTAGCTCAATGTGGTGCAATGCAGAACACGTCTGTACCCTTTCCTCCTGTTGTGTACTGACAGGTGTCTAGAGAAGCGCAGAGAACGATGCGTCCTGGCCTCACTGAATCTCTGGGGCGTCTAGGTAATGAAAAATGTTGGGAATGGGGAATATGGCCAATCATCCCTAGAATATTTTCCTCTCTCTTACATTTCACTTTTATCTTTATAGTTCCTGGAAGGAAATACATTAGAAAGTGGAAAGATGATGAACTGAGCAGACAAATGCATGTACAGATCAAATATATTTACAGCTGCCACTGGTTTGTCGTTAAGCACTGATTGATTCGCAGTGGTATTAAGAAGGCCCAGGCTCACATGTTGTTATGGTGTAGCCAGCATTATTTAGCTTTCACCCCACTGGACTTGCTTCTAGAAATTGGTTTGAGCCATCTTTGCTAATGGCAATTCCTTCCAAACTGTAGCAGCTACAACAAAGTGCAGACACTGTTTGCCTGTCACTTTATGGTATAGGGGAAGAGTCAGGATTTGCTCTGGGTGGAAGAGAGATGAAGGCATGCAAATATACAGGATGAGATCTACAGGTTTGATGAGAGAGACCTAATATCTTGGGGAAAATTCTGTCTTTTGGTTACCCTGTCCTCCCAAACAACCCCCTACCCTATCCACCTGTTGTATCCTGTCTGACTGACACCTAGACTGTGAGCTCTCGGGGGGGGGGGGCAGGGGGGAACTACTTTCTTTATTCCATGTCTGTACAGCATCTAGCACAATGGGGCCCTGATCCCTGGCTGCAGTTCTTGGATGTTACTATCATAAATAATAATGACAGGGCAGCGCCTCTCAACTGGGTGAGGTGGACAGGGGTCTTTATTTCTTTCTGGGGAGCAATAAAATGTGGGAAGACCACTCCATGCATGGTTCTCTCATTCTTCCTTTACTCTGCAGACACACCCACTGGAATTCCAGGAGGAGGCTCCCAGGGAGGAAATCTCAATGAGGATGGTGTTACAGAGATATTCCCTGATTGGACATGGGGCAAATCCGCAGAGATCTGTGCCCAGCCCAAGGGGATCTGCAGAAGGCCAGAGCAGTGCTGCCAACTCTCATGATATCTAGTGTTTTTTTCTAAGACTCCAGCTCCTGGAGTCATGTGAACTCAACTTTCATTTTTTAAAAGGTAAATTTCTGGCCCTCCTGGTTGCAGAGAACAGCTTGAATAGTGACTTCTAGAGGCTCAGAAACCAGGAGGCATATATAAGAACCCAATGTTGTTATTTAAAAAAACTCAGTATTTTAAAGCCAATTTCATCAGTTTTGGGGGCCTGACTCATGATTTTTGAACACTTGGGGTTGGCTGTTCTACTGGAGCCAACCAGATTGGGCCCTGCACCTTTGAACTGGTTCTAGTCTGAGCCCCACTGGAGACACAACACTGGAGACAGCCCCTCACCACAGCTGCAGCTAGGAGCACCAGGATGGGTATGAGCGGGAGTGAAGTAGCAGCAAGGGCTCAATGGGGGTCCTGGGATGGAATATCTTTTCTGACCAAGTGCCCCAAGACCAGAGGGGACTGGCATCATACGGCCACATGGCCTGATGAGGCTTCTCCCCGTCCTTCCCAAGCACATTCCCCCTTGGGACTGGAGGATCTTGGGGGACAATACCATGGATCTCAGGGAGGAAGGGGAGAGACAGGGCCTATTGTTAAATAGATATTTCATCTCTGTAGGGCACCTTGATCTGTGAGTCTCTCATGATTAACCTGGTGCTTTAGGACTGGCTGTGGATTGCATCTGCTGGAGTATTCTAAGAGGGGGAAGTTGCTTTTCTAGTGTTCTGCTTGTCTTATAACCCTCTGGGAGAGCTATGTTCCTTCAATATTGGCCCCAAGAGTAAATCATATTAAAACATCAGTTGAATAGAAAACGAAAGCACTCTGGCAGTATGAGTATTGGGGGAATAGATTGAGATAGGGAGCATTGCAACCTTGTCTAAGTGTATGTTACTGGCCCATTCAAATGTATCACAACGCAACAATGGGCCCTATTGCTTGCAGGTGGAGAAAGTCATATTATTTGGAGCCAAAATGCCAGCAAAACCTTTCATGTTCCCATTGTCTACAGGAGAATATTTGCTGATGATCTGAAAGGAAAACAAAACTGTCACCATATTTAGAGCTGTGTAAACCCAATAGATAAATACATACATTTGCCAGTTTGTAATGAGACAAACTAAAGAGACAGAGCAGTCCATTTGGTATAAAGATATTCAGTTATTTCAGCTAAAATTAGTTAGGGACAGCAGCACATAAATGAGATACCAACATTTGATTTTAATGACTTTCCACCTTGCTGCAGGCTAAAATTCAATTAAAATTCAGATTTGCTATGTTAAAGTGCAATTCCCCCCTCCCCATCCCGCAGGAGCTGCATAATAAAGAGAAAACGGCATCCATAACACCTGCCTAGAATTCTGAAAGTCAACAACAACCTCAAAGTGTGGGAGTTGCAGTGCTGCAACAGGAGTAATTTATCTTTTCAGGCCTCCTTGCCAATAATATGGGACATCAACGCAACATTTTTGCAGAGTCAGAAATTTGTGTTTTTAAACCCTAGGCTTCTTGATGAAAAAACATTGGAAATTTCCCAATTATTTTTCTCCCTCCTAAAAGGACAATTGATTATTTTAAACGTGAGCTGTGAACCACCAAGTGCGGTGGGTTGAAACAGGCTCAGCAATCCTTTGCATTCATAGAACACAGAGGGGTGTGAAAACGACAACAAAAATGGATAATGATAGATACATGTTTGACAAGCTGCAGCCAAGTCTAACAATTCTGTTGCCAGCAGGATCATCATGTCATGTAAAAATCAACACCCAAAACCACAGCTTGCTCACCCCTATAGATTTTACTAGTTTAATTTATGTAGCCATGAGTTACAGCAATTGCTTCTGAATTTAGTAATACACAGTACTACCAACGCCAAACATCCAAAAATCATGAGTCAGACCTGCCACCCCCAAATCATGAGATTGGCTTGAATATCATGAGATTAAAAAAACGTGGGACTTTTTATTTACCTTCTGGTTTTTGAGTCTTTAGGTTTCACATTTTCAAACTTTTGTCTGCAACCCTGAGGGCTAGTAACTGATCTTTTCTTTTTAATGAAAGCAGAGATTTTCACAATCACATGATTCCAGGAGTTGGGGCTTTAAGAAAAACACCAAGTATTATGACACTTGTGATAAAATGTCAACAACAGCTGGCAACACTGCATAGCAAACATGGCAAAGAAAAATAAGGTACAATATGCAAGTGATTCCTTAAAATGGTAGCTTTGGTACTACAACTAAGGTGTTTGCCACAGAAATTCAGTGTGTTTGAATGCACTCTGTATAGGTTCAATTCAAATTTTAATACAAACTGCTATAGAAATTACTTGAAAAAATAAGATGAGTCACCCTAACATCAGATCAATAATAACAAGACAAAAATGTAGAGTGCGGTTTGTGCTGGGCAACCCACAGTTATTAACATGGTGAATTTTTCTTTGCTTTTCTTATAAACAGGTTTATGCTGAGAAGAATAAACGCCGGGGTTCAGATGTCACCATGCATAAGTCTGTGCTGAAAACCCCTCCCCTAGGATTTCCTCCCACCCGTCACAGCTTTCAGCGCACATATTACAATGAGAGGGTACCTTCCATCCAGCCTTGTGTGGGCCTATGGGGGAAATGGAGCTAAGAGTTAGGTCAAAGAGGATCCTTCACCCTGCTGAGAGCCCCTCTCCTGGGACTAGCTTTCCCGAAGTGGGCAAGAAGGGGACGGGTTCAGGTCCTCTCTGCAGGCTAGAGCAGGTCTAAGGGTCACTCTGACTTGTACCCTGTTGCAATAGCTACAGAATGGCTGGGGCCTAAGACTGTCCTGGCCACATCTTCCTCCTCTGCCTTCCCTGCCCTAGCACATCTCCTCTGCCACTGGGCTCCTGTGGAGGTGGCAGAGAGAACACAGCTGCGGGAGGGCTGCATGTGGAGTCTGCAGAGCAGTGCTGCACTGGGCCCAATGTCTTAGTTCCTGCTAGGGCAGTGCATGTGAATGGTTAATTTAAGTCCATGGTAGGACACTGGGCAAGGGTCTGGAGAAGGATCTAAGCAGAAGGTGAGCCATGAAGGCCAAGCTCTATGGGTAAAACTGAGTCTCTTTCACTGATAAAGTTCTCCATTTGGTGTTAGCAGAAAGCTGCTCTGTCATGTGACAATCGTTCGGAAACAGTCTGTAGCTACCTTCAAGGCAGTAGGGCTGGGCAAAAAACAGGATGGAATTTCCCTCCAAATGAATTCCTATTTTTTCCCATTGAAATTCAAAAAATGTTACCTACAGCTTCTCTTTTTCTTTCTCTGTCCTTCTACTGAGATTAGATTTGTTTCTAAGGTTATAGCTACACTCTGAGCTAGGGGAGTGATTCCCCTGCTTGTGTACATGTATTTGTGCTATTTCTCATTGAGCTAGTGCTAATATAAATAGCAGTATTGCCATGGTAGCATGGCTAAGGCCGCACAGCTGAGCCACACCAAGTACATTCCCACTACACAACATTGCCTCTGCTAATTCTTATAATTGTGAAGTTTGCTCAGTTCTTCTGAAAAACTAATACAGCTGCAGCACAGCTAGTTGGGCTTTCTCGGCCCCCGTTTCTATTAGTTCTCAAAGGGATTTTAGAAATATTTGTTCCGTATTTGAAAACTGCTGTGGTCCAGACAAACTGAAGAGCAATCTAATAGGCTCTGGCATACTACCCATTTTACCTCTAATTGCAAATGTCAGGTATTTCTGCATTTCATGTGCCGTATCAACAGGATTTCACTGTGCCACACATCTCATTATTTAAAAACAATATTTTAAAAAGACACCAGGGCACTGCAGCTGCAATCAGTTCTAAGTAATGAGCTTCTAAAGTGATTGACCTGTTCCACCTCAGTGTTTAATGTGTTGTGTATCACTTATAATTACTGTGCCAACAGCGATGGCCAATGCTTTACAACCCTCACCCTGTGCTAATTCATTCTCTCTCTTTGATAGGAGTGTCACAGACAGCTGGGATTTTCAGCCAAAACTCACAGTATTGTGAATCTTAAAATTCAAGTGTAAATTCATATCTAGAAATGAGACAAGCAAGGATTTTTAGAGGCAAGCTTAGACACGGCCATTCCTTGCACCTTCAGACACTAGCTAACAAAGTGGTATTCCCAAGAATAACATCTTAATAGTTTTACACATACTGATGTGCATTGGGCACTGCTGTAGTGAAATCCTCAGGGATACAATGCCACCAGCCTTGTCTCCTAAAACTAACATATACACAAACTGCAAGGCTCACCAGTTTGGGGGCTCCCTGGTAGGTAGGGTATTCAGTGATGGCGTATAGACTTGTCACGTAAGAGTATCTCCCATTTGGAAATTAATCTCCGCTACCATATATCCATGTACAGGGCCAGATTGTGATGCCTTTACCTACGTTGAGCAGCATTTTTCCTGACTTCAGTGGAAACGCTTGTGGGGAAAGGTGCTATTCAACATGAGTACAGATTGCACAGCCTAGCCCACAGAAATTTTATATTCAGACATGTTATAATGCAAATCGACATGTCTTATTGGTTTGTGTTACTGTCTTTGTTACAATATATGAACATCTGATGCATTGCTTCAATGACCAGCCATCCCTAACTAAAATATTCCTGGGCTGGTGGGAGCGGGGAGAAAGTAGCATTTTCCTTGCATTGGCTGGTACAACAAGGATGATTTTTTATCACTTTACAGTTTTAAAAATTAGGTGACAGAAGAAAACAAGCATGTAGGATGTCGTGAGAGAGACCATTCAACAAGACACTTGTTTAGAGGGGTGTGTCTTTTTGGTCAGTCTTTTATGGTTGCTTCAGTTCACACCATGCTGCGTCTAAGGATTTTAATTATCTTACAAGTGATCACTCTCATTACAGTGTGTATGGTAACACCCATTGTTTCATGTTCTCTATGTATATAAATCTCCCCACTGTATTTTCCACTGAATGCATCCGATGAAGTGAGCTGTAGCTCATGAAAGCTTATGCTCAAATAAATTTGTTAGTCTCTAAGGTGCCACAGGTCCTCCTTTTCTTTTTGCGAATACAGACTAACACGGCTGCTACTCTGAAAATTATTTTACTGTAACTTCAGGGAATTTTTGACTGGCTTCCTCATTTTAAAAAAAATCCTTCTTTTAAAAGTTTAGGGGTTTGGTTTTTTTGGTATATCTAATTCTGTCCCTAAGGATATTCAATTCAATTCAATTGTTTGTAATTACTGTTACTCAGTGGCTCAAGTGTAGTTATTTCTTGAACAAATTCCTGTGTGTTAGGACTATCTCTAGAATATTCCCGCTCCTTTGTGGCTTGGAATAGGGAATCATCATTGAAGGGGCGTATTTCTAATGGGGTCCTGCAGGGATTCGTTCTTGGCCCTATAATATTTAACATTTTTATTAGCAACCTGGAAAAAAACATAAAATCATCACTGTTAAAGTTTGCAGAGGACACAAAAACTGGAGGAGTGGTACACAGTGAAGAGGACTGGTGACTGATACATAGCAATCTGGTTCACTTGCTAAGCTGGGTGCAAGCAAACAATATGCATTTTAATATTGCTAAATGTAAATGTATACATCTAGGAGCAGAGAACGTAGGCTATGCTTACAGGATGGGGTACTCTATCCTGGGAAGCAGTGATTCTGAACAAGATTTGGGGAGTGTGGGGGGGATCATCAGCTGAACAGGAGTTCTCAGTATGGGATCAGCTAATTCTCTGTAACTGGTGTGAATCTGTGAGCTTAATATGTGCTATATTGCTCTTAGGACGATCATGATGAGGCACTGCTTAGTGTCCTGCAGGATGTGCAGAACTTCATACTTTCTGCTAAAGCTTTGCCCTTAGAGCACGCATAATAAATATTCTCATTTTGTCCCCATGATCAGCTGTAAGATTAATGCAATCTAAGGATGCATAAACAGGGGAATCTTGCATAGAAGGAGAGAGATTATTTTACCTCTGTATTTGGCATTAGGGCAATCACTAATGGAATCTATTTAGTTTAACAAAAAGGTTAATGGGCAACTTGATCGCAGTCTGTAAGTACCTATGTGGGGAACAAAAATTTGATAGTGGACTCTTCAATCTAGCAGACAAAGTAATAACAAGATCTAATGGCTGGTAATTGAAGGTAGACAAATTCAGACTGAAAATAAGGTTTAATTTTTTAAGTGAGAATAGTTAACCATTGGAATGGCTTAACAAGGGTCTTGGTGGATTCTCAATCACTGACAATTTTTAAATCATGATTGGATGTATTTCTAAAAGATTTGCTTTAGGAATTATTTTGGGGGGAAGTTCTGTGGCCTGTAGTATACAGGTCAGACTAGATGATCACAGTGGTTCTTTCTGGCCTTGGAATCTATGAATCTGTAATGTATTTATAGTCTTATAACTTGGAATTTGTATCCGTACAGATTCTACTGTAATGCGCATCTCATTATATTCTACTGATGCAATGTATATACTGCAGTAGCTCAGTGATGACTAAAGCAGGTTTTAGGATAGCCTGTTTATTTATCTCTCAACAAGAAATGACTTACCAAGTAAACACTATACTGATGCTACTGCAATCTAGCTTGACTGTACTCACTGTCTCATTCTCTGTAACGGGTTCCTGCCTCTGACTGTGAGAGAGTCTGTGAGCTTAATATGTGCTATATTGTTCTTAGGATGATCACGATGAAGCACTGCTTAGTATCCTGCAGGAAGTGTGGAACTTCATACCTCCTGCTAAAGCTTTGCCCAGAGCACACATAATGAATATTCTCTTATTGTCCCCATGATCAGGTTTATGAGCGGTATGGGGCATATTAAGGTTCTTCATTATTGGATCAGCCAGAACTGATGGATGGGAAACTCCTAAAGCACTGATATTTACTATATTTGGTTCACTTGGAGCCATCGATCTGTTCTTGTTTGGAGCTGGATTTGGTAATGTATTTCCTGGCAGTAATCAATAATTATTTTATATTCAGTATGATACTTAATTGTGAGTAAACCAAAAGACAGATTGCTTGGATATAAGAACTATTGATTGCCAGCAGAAGGCACACTTATCAGCTAACTTTCTGAAGAACAGGAATATGAAGCTACTCTTCTGTGTTGCTCTGATGACACCGGGAAAATGACAAATAGCTCTTCTACTCAAGCATGAATGGATGGTATTGAAGCAAACTTGCCACATCTTGGGTCAAATTCTACTTGCCTCATTCACATGAGCAGGGACATAGAAATCAATGGGAATGCTTGAATAAGGCAAGCAGGGTCTGGTTCTTTATCAGTGCTTTATGATTTTAAAAGTCATAGGTAGCAATATTTTTATCCTGCTTAGATACTATGGTGATAGATGATTTACTAATACCGATAAATATTCTGTTTCCAGTACTCGTAGTGCACAAGGGAAAACAAGAGGCCATGCATCACCTCCTTCTGTATGGAAAGAAATGTCCACAAAGAACTACCAGTGGTGCCCAAACTATTCCTGTTACACCTCCCCACTTACCAGTAATGGAATCTGTCTGTTCCCCCCCCTCCATTATGGCACAGTTGGCTCAGCAGAAGAATTTGGGCTGAAGGTGAAGCTGGGGTTGGAACTGGGGATGGAGGAGGAGCTGGGGCTAGAGGTGGAACTGGCCTGGGGGTGGAGAGGGAAGGAGGGCAGAGCTGGGCTGGGGCCAGAGAGAGCTTTGGATCGGGTGGGAGCTGGGTAAGGGGCGGAATGGTGCTGCGACTGGGATCAGAGCTGGACTGGGGGTGGAGTGGAGTGTGGCTGGGAGCAGAGTTGGGAGGTGCTCCCTCCCTGCTCCCCGTGGGAACTGGCTCTGGCTCCCCTCCCCCGAACATTTCTCCATGACACTCTAGGGGGCATGCCCCATAATTTGGGGACCACTGAGCTAGATTGTGACTTCGCTAAAAGTCCTGAGTAAAGGGCAGTGCAGAACCAGATTTTTGCCTCACTGAGCATTCCAGTGTCCCCTTACACCAAGGGGAAATTATCTGCACCAGCCCTGTACCTGGCACAGATTCCTTCCCTCTCCACTCTAGCTCAGCTGTATTGGTGGGTGCACCGGGGGAGAGGCTCTGCCCTCTTCTTGCCCATCTCTACTCACCTGCACAGAAAGGGCAACAGCAGCCCTATGGAAGGTTCTCCCCCACCCTACACTGCTACTGGCATTATGGATATGCCAAGGAGGTAAGGGATGCACCTTGTGCCCCTGCTCCCCTGAGCAAGTATCTAGGCAGCATCATGCCTATGCCTATAATACCAGTTTTGTGCTTCAACAAGAAAAAGCCTTTTCAGGTATTTGAGCAACAGGATTAAAAAAAAATTAAATTATATTCCACATTCTCGAAGCTGACCAACAGTGATATGTGAAGGAATATCATTTGTCACAGGGGAACAAAGGCATATAAGCGTGCAAGGCGGCATTGTCTAGCCAGTTGAACACAGAGTTTAGTGAGATGAAAATAGTTTTCTACCAGTGAAAGTAATTTTTTACAGAAGGTATTATACCAATTGGTCAACTAGAACAATAAGGTCTTCCTCTGAAGACAGCAATTAACCTATTATTTTAGCTGACCATTTGAACTTGTGCTCTGTGATTGAGAATGTGATCAGTTAATGAGTCACACAACAGCCAAAACTTTCATTGCCATCAAACCAAAGCTCTGTTCATTCTGAATCTTGCTGTATGGACATTTTAGTAAAAGAACCATTGATGGGACTGATGTTAAAAGAGCTATTGTAGTAGGATGCATATTTGAAACTGAGTACAGCAGTTAGCTGTTTGCATTGACATTTGTTGGAAGCATTGCCATGCTGTTTGCCATTTGAATAACAAAAAAAATTTTTTTGATAATTTTTTGCCTAAGTGGAAAAAGACAGAGAGGGAGAAAAACATAGGGAAAGGGAGGATGAAGCAGCAAAGTTGACTTAAAGTATCACATACAAAAATAAGATTTCCCATCTTCTTAAAATGTTCTTTTGGGAAAGTCTAAGTCTGGATACAAATTGATGGTCTATTAGTCAGTAACATTGCTAATACAGTGTAAGGAGTATGTGTATGGATGGATGCAATAAAGTCGGCTATAACTGAAATTTGTTGTAGGCGGGTGGTGGGGGTGGAGGAAGTGTTTCTAGGATCAGAAATACTTAAAATTAGTAACCTTTTATCAGAAAATATTTTTTTCGGTTTTTACCTGTTGACAAATAAGCAGCTGATTTCTTCCTTTAGTTCAGTTGTTACTATGCCACGAATGTGTCCATCTATTCAACACAGAACAGGGAGCATTAAGGTCCTGATCTTGTAGGCACTTATTCATATGCTTAACTTTAAACATCTGAGTACTCCCACTGACTGACTCAGTGCTCATAAGATCAGCAATTTGAATTGTAGTGTTCTTAATGAACCCTAAACATAATTATAGGTATCTGAGCTTTAATAAAGCGTAGCTTCTCATTTAACAAAGCTTCTTGTTGCGCTTTGTAACAAGTAATATTGTAGTTTATGACTTAAATCTGTTAAATTAAACCAGGTTCAGTTTACATCACGTATTGCTTAGGGCCTGGGGTGGTAGCTATGCTTTAATTTTGTTTTCTTGGCTAAGTACTTAAATAGTAAATACTGTTATATTGGGAACATCATTGAATGGACCTGGTTCTCTCTCCAGCCCTTTGCATGGTCAATAATACCAGTGCATAGCATGTAATCCATTACCATTCTGATTAGGTCGTGTTTTGTGCTCTGTATTCACTTAGCACTGCGGTAAAGGACTACAAAAGCTACAGAGCCACAGAGAATCATGTCCATATGGTAAATAGAGTCTCCTTTGCTGAAAATACACTGATGAGTCTAAAGGTGAAAAAGCAGGTAGAGTGAATGAGCAGTCTTTTGCATCCCTGAGATTGGAGTTAAGACATGTAACAAAATGTCTAATTTTGTAGCCATTATGACAGCTGAATTGGTGGGGAAAATGTTAGCATTAACTAGATAAGGGACATACAGACGACCTCAGCTGTTATCTTTTCAGATTAATAATCAGGTATACTGGCAATTAAAAGGGATAGCTCAGAAAGCAGGAGTATATTAGGGTGTGAATATAGTACTAGTGTGGATTCCAGCACATGCTGAAAATATCACATCTTATAATTTACTGGTTTGTGCATTGCAGAAGAGCCTTACTGAGGATCCTGGCCTCATTATAATAGGCATTGTATAAACACATGCTTTCTTGTAAAGCATCACAGGTATGCATGGCACTTTACAGGACAGTAACATACAAATGTTTGCACTGACTAGCTTGCACTATAAAGCCTGCCACATGGCCACAAAGAACTTGCTGCAGGATCAAGACTTACAGTTAGAAGTAACATGAGAGAGAGAAGACAAGACAGTGAGAGGCCTGAGGAGGGTTGCCGCAGGTTGAGGTTGTGGTACTCCTTGTAGAATGTGCATCGTAGCGGGCCCTTTTGTGTCACGGAGCGATTTCATTTCCCAACTCTTGGTACCTCACGTGGCTCGGCCCTGCTGCCCCTGGATGTTACTTGGGCACTAGGGGCTGCAACAAGCAGATCTGCTGATGCAGACGGTAGGGCAGATGAAAATCCAGGGCGCAGTTAGGCCACATGCATGACCCTACGTCCCTCTTCCTCCTTATACAGCCCTCATGTGAGGAAGCAAGTGACTCCCAGACAGGATGAGTCCGTATCACTGTCCCGTTACAAGGTGAACTCTCAGGCCCAGAGTGATCAAGGGTGATTACCTCAACATGGTGACACCAGCACGGGTTTCCCTAGTCTACCAAGGCCTATGTGAGTCATCCCATGGAGTCTGTGACTGAGCTGGGGACCAGCAGTACCAACGCTCTGGGGAGCGGGTGCCCCCCCATAGCCCCCAGTCTTGGGAGTCCCACCATGAGGAGACAGAGATGTTGGTACCAGCATGACCGGGGAGGAGGGAGTCGCAAGTGTGACCCCTCTGCCCGGCCAACCCCAGCGCTGCACCCATTGTCTCACCACGCATGAGTGCCTAAGGGCTGGCCGGAGGATACATGGCTTTTGGATATTTAGGGTTGGCCAAACAGGTGGGGAATTGCCCCTGCTCGCCCCCCCCCCCCCGAGCTCCAGCCCGGGGCCCCCGGCTCAGGCTCGCCCCCCCCCCCCCCCCGAGCTCCCGCCCGGGGCCCCCGGCTCCGGCTCGCCCCCCCCCCCCCCCGAGCTCCAGCCCGGGGCCCCCGGCTCAGGCTCGCCCCCCCCCCCCCCCGAGCTCCAGCCCGGGGCCCCCGGCTCAGGCTCGCCCCCCCCCCCCCCCCCCGAGCTCCAGCCCGGGGCCCCCGGCTCAGGCTCGCCCCCCCCCCCGAGCTCCAGCCCGGGGCCCCCGGCTCAGGCTCGCCCGAGCTCCAGCCCGGGGCCCCCGGCTCAGGCTCGCCCCCCCAGCTCCAGCCCAGGCTCGCTCCATCCTCGTATCTCTCGCCCCCCCCGCCTTGCCCGTAACTGAATCCCGGCGCCGCGCGCAGGCGCAGTAGCGCGCGCGGCCGCCATCTTGTCGGCGCGCCGTCGGCGGGGGGCGGGGCGAGCGGCTCCGGGCGGGGGGGAGCCTCCCAGTCCGGACTCGGGACTTTTGAAAAGCTCCGGAGCCGCGGGGGGGCTGCGGGCTCCGGGGCTGAGCCACCGCCGCCTGAGGCCGGGGCCGGGACCGAGCCGACCGGCGCCTGCTTCTCTCCGGCGGCGCAGCTCCGGGGCGTCGGCGTCCAGCGGGTTGGTGCCGGGGGGAGCGGGCGCCCCTCGCCGGGCTTGGGGGCGCTGCGTGCCCCGCCCGCGGGGAGCGGGAGCGGGGGGGGCAGGGCCGCTGCGCGCGCGCGCGGGGGTGGGGAGAAGAGGGGGTGCCTGAGGGGGGAAATGGGGGGGGTCGCTGCGCGCGCGGGGAGATAGTGGGGGGTCATTGTGTGCGTGGGGGGGGGTGCAGAGGGGAGGGGGAACTAGCGGGGTTCAGTTTGAGCGCGCGGGGGGGGGTAGAGGGGGTGAATGGGGGGGTCGTCACTGGGAGGGGCTGACTGTGGGCGGGGGGGGGTCACTGTGTCTCTCCCTCCTCCCTCTGCTCAGGGTCCCTCTCCCCTTCCCCCCTTGGAAGAAGTGCCATGCTGCCCCCCCCCCCAATAGATACTTCAGGGACCCCCCCCCGTCGCCCCCGTGCTGCTCTCCGGTCCCGGGTGCTGGGCGCGGGGAGCTGGGGTGCGGGGGGCGTGGAGGGCAAGAGGTGCCCGCGGCAGGGCTTGACTTGGCTGCTCTCCCCCGCCGCTCCGCAGTTAGGCCCCGCTCTCCTCCTCCCTGGGCTGCTGATGGCTTTATGAAAATGGGCAGAGCTAACTTGTGAACCCCCCGAGCTCTTAGCACGGGTCCTTTGCACAACTTCCCAGGCGCACACATGCATGTAGTTTGCCTTGTTTGCATGGTAAAGGAGAGGGATTTTTTTTAGAGTAAGCATGCTGAGTGCCAGCAAGATATTGATACCGGCTTTCTGAGCTGCTGCAGTCCGCGTAGGAAGTATTCGCAAAAAGAACAGGAGGACTTGTGGCACCTTAGAGACTAACCCATTTATTGGAGCATAAGCTTTCGTGAGCTACAGCTCACTTCATCGGATGCATACTGTGGAAAGATGCATCCGATGAAGTGAGCTGTAGCTCACGAAAGCTTATGGTCAGATAAATTGGTTAGTCTCTAAGGTGCCACAAGTCCTCCTGTTCTTTTTGCAAATACAGACTAACACGGCTGCTACTCTGAAACCTATCAGAACTCTTGTGCTTCAAGTAATCTAGAGGTGTGATCTATGTCTAAATATTGTACAGACTGTTACAGAGAAGCCTCAGTAATTCTCACTTTGTTAGTCTATACATTTGGTAATCCTCATCAGAAACCTTGAGGAACTCTCCCCATTTCTCAACAGAGATTTCATAGCAAAGCCAGTTCTGTAATCCTGTTTAATGTTACTAAAATGTACTACAGAATATTTTAACACATTAAGTTTGGGTGATAATTAAGACTAATCCACACATTTCAAAATAACTGTCTTTACAAAAAAAAGTTTGTTCTTTTATTCCCTAATATGCAAAATTCAGCAAACTGCAGTGGATCTCTAGCACAAATTAGCACGCTGCTGTGCATTCAAAGCAAGAACACTTACAGGGACGCTGTCAGGTTGAACCCACTTTCCAATAATAAGCCCACTGGTTTTTCCTGGAGTTCCAGCCAGTTTTGCCTTTACATTTCCTTATTTAAAAAAGTTTCCCCTACAGTTCTGTAATCAAAAGGGAAAATAGTAGTGACTAAGGCCCCAATCATGGAGAAAGATCCATGAATTTGAAACCCTGTACTCTCAAAAAGTGGGTGCAAAGAGCAGCCACTGGGGATCTCCTCTGTAGGAATGAGTGACTACATTGTAGCAACAATGATATTGGTTATACAGGGAGTGCTGTTGCATGTACAAAGTAAAAGTAATTTTCCCATAATCTCTTTAAATAGTAGTAACCAGAGATGTTGCTTGTTACAATAGCAGGTGAAAAAAAAAGGTACAATAGTGATTTAAGTTGATGGTATCCCATTTGCAAAATCTAAGATTCTCTGCTTTATCTTTCTGAGCACTTGTACACCCGTCTAAGTCACCTAAGTCAGTATAACGTATTTTGCTCAGGGGTGCGAATAAGCCACCGACCTAAGTGCTGGTGTGGACAGCGCTGTCTGCTGGAGAGTCTTCTCCAGATGCGCTACGCCACCACTGTAGTGCTTCTAGTGTAGACTAGCCCTAAATGTAACACAAAACCCCTAGGAGGTATTAGGCAGTGGAGGTCAAACCCAGGATCTCTGGTTCTAAAAGCATGAGCCTCTGCTAGCTGAGCTAAAAGTCCCTGTTATGTTACATCAAAGGTTGTATAGATTTGAACCTCTGTGTGGGACAGCCATATTGTTCACGTGTTCTATAAACAAACTAAGAAACTAGAAGTTTTTGTTTTAAGAACTAGCTGTATAAAAGAGGTGATGTCATTAAGTTTTAAGCATCAATGTGTGTCAGTAGTAATATTACATAATTTTTTCATGGCACTTCAATAGCTTAGGGGAATTGACTCAGTTGGGCTCCCTCAGTCTAGGATCCACTGAATAGGTGTCCACCTAATCTCTCATCACCATGTCTGACATCCTCATGGGTCTCAGCAGAGGTACCAAGGATTGAACAGATGTGGTCAATGAGCCCTCTTCTACCTCATGACGGCATCTCATCTTGAGAATTTTTAAAAATTCTCATCTCACTGTGCTGTACTGGTGGAAGACTGGTTGCAGATGTTTTTATCACTGAATGTTTTTATTCTAGTATTTGTGACAAAGGATTACTACATCTGAAAGATGGAGTATGGATAAATCTCAGAAGATTTGAGTGTCTCTGCTAAGTATGCTTCTATCTCTTCATGGGCTATCTCTTCACTGAGAAAAGGTGTTTACACTAGCTCTGTCAAACAATTAAATAAATGTGCTACTATTCACATTGTTAAATATTAGAATACCATTTTGTTAAATATTTTTGGATGTTTTCTACGTCTTCAAATATATTGATTTCAATTACAACACAATACAAGGTGTACAGTGCTCACTTCATTTTTTATTACAAATATTTGCACTGTAAAAAACAAAAGAAATTGTATTTCAATTCACCTCATACAGGTACTATAGTACAATCTCTTTATAATGAAAGTTGAACTTACAAATGTAGAATTATGTACAAAAAATTACTGCATTCAAAAATAAAACAATGTAGAACTTTAGAACCTACAAGTCCACTCAGTCCTACTTCTTGTTCAGCCAGTCTCTCAGACAAACAAGTTTGCTTACAATTAGCAGGAGATAATGCTGCCCATGTCTTGTTTACAGTGTCACCTGAGTCAGATGCCACCAGCAGAAGGTTTTCTTTTTTGGTTGTTCAGGTTCTGTGGTAATACATTGGAGTGTTGCTCTTTAAGATATCTGAAAGCATGCTCCACACCCCATCCCTCTTAGATTTTGGAAGGCACTTCAGATTCTTAAACCTTGGGTCGAGTGCTGTATCTATCCTTAAAATCTCACATTTGTACCTTCTTTGCGTTTTGTCAAGTCTGCTGTGAAAGTGTTCTTAAAACGAACATGTGCTGGATCATCATTCGAGACTGCTATAACATGAAATATATGGCAGAATGTGGGTAAAACAGAGCTGGAGACATACAATTCTTCCCAAGGAGTTCAGTCACAAATTTAATTAATGCATTATTTTTTAACGAGAGCATCATCAGCATGGAAGCATTTCCTCTGGAATGGTGGCTGAAGCATGAAGGGGCCTATGAATGTTTAGCGTATCTGGCATGTAAATACCTTGCAACGCCAGCTACAAAAGTGTCATGCAAACGCCTGTTCTCACTGTCATTGACATTGTAAATAAGCAAAAAGAAAAGGAGTACTTGTGGCACCTTAGAGACTAACCAATTTATTTGAGCATAAGCTTTCGTGAGCTACAGCTCACTTCATCGGATGCATAACCACTTTTATGCATCCGATGAAGTGAGCTGTAGCTCACGAAAGCTTATGCTCAAATAAATTGGTTAGTCTCTAAGGTGCCACAAGTACTCCTTTTCTTTTTGCGAATACAGACCAACACGGCTGCTACTTTGAAACCTGTCATTGTAAATAAGAAGTAGTCAGCAGTATCTCCCGTAAATGTAAACAAACTTGTTTGTCTTAGCGATTGGCTGAACAAGAAGTAGGACTGAGTGGACTTGTAGGCTCTAAAGTTTTGCATTTTTTTTGCATGCAGTCATGTAGCAAAAAAAAAAAATTTACGTTTGTAAGTTACACTTTCATGATAGAGATTGCACTACAGTACTTGTATGAGGTGAATTGAAAAATACAATTTCTTTATTTTTACAGTGCAAATATTTATAATAAAAATATAAAGTGAGCACTGTACACTTTGTATTATATGTTGTAATAGAAATCAATATATTTGAAAATGTAGAAAAACATACAAAAATATTTAATAAACTTCAGTTGGTATTCTACTGTTTAACAGTGTGATTAATCACAATTTTTTTAATCACAGTTAATTTTTTTGTTAATCGTGTGAGTTAACTGCGATTAGAGCTGTCAATTAGTTTACACATCAAGATAGCTATTTTGATAGAACATCTTAGTGGAGAGAAGGCACAACAGCTTTTACATATATATAGTTATTCAAGGTGCATGTCAACTGGGGTATGTAGATTTGACCATGACTAGCTACAGCTAGGTTTAAAAACTACCTGTACCTTGTCTCATCTAGGACACTGCATTGAGGTATATTGATGTAAAACCACACCTATTTCTTGCAGTGAAGACATAGCTTAAAATACCTTCCTGAAGTTGGACTTGTAGCTGAATTCAGATTTCATGTATCCTGAGGCTATTCACTCCAGTGTGTGAGACTTGATATTGGCAGTGACAAAAGGGCTCTACTGACTTTCAAAGAGCTTTACATAGATGGGCTTATTGGGGAACCATAGAGAGGAAGTAACTGCCCTGTTACTAAGTAGGAGTGTGTTTGGGGTGGTGGGAAGGTCACATTTGAATTTCAGTGGGAAAAGTTTGCAGGATGGACCAAAATTTAGATCTGTGCGATGGTCCAAATTGATTTTCCTATATCTGCTGAAAACAAGGTGGAATGGCATCTCAGATAAGGCTTTCCATGCCCATTTCAAGGTGTTGAAATGTCCTACGCTATGGTTATTTATTATTTGTATTATCTTAGTTCCTAGGAGCCCTAGTCATGGACCAAGGCCCCACTGCGTTAGGCACTCTATGAACAGAACAGAGGCAGTTCTACCCCAAAGAACTTACAATCGAAGTAGAAGACCCGAGACAACAGATGAATACAGATTGGGGAAGTACAAGGAAACCATGAGATAATATTAGTCAGCATGATAGGTTGTGATCTAAGCACATCTGCAGCCTCCCTGCCCATTTAGAGAAGCTTACGCCTTTTAAAAAAGCAGATCGTGTGCACGAGGTCTCTGGAGGGAGTATAGCAATTGAGTTATGTTCTTAGAGCTTAAGCTTTTTTGCTATAAGCTCAGCTGTAGTTTAGTTTAAACTCAGCTGTAGGAAACAGAACATTTTATTTCCTTTCTCGGAAACAGCCGTGCTTTGTTGTAGATACTAATGACACAGTACAGTCATATGATTTCTTGTGGCTTTTGTTTTAAGTTCTTCTTTGTGAATTATGCAGCAATTATTGGTGTATGCTCTAGTTGTGAAAATCTTTGAAAAGTTGAGACTTGTAAGGGAGACTGGATTGGAATTGCATGAGCTGAAATTGTTCAGTTTTGGGCTTTATGGGGAAAGTTAGAACTTTAAAGATACCTAGTCTTTTTGGGAAAAGGGGTAAAGAGTCAAAATTAACAGAGTATTTTGTTCTTTCCGTATTCTTGGTGTGAAAAATGAACTGACACTAAAACCAATTTTACCAGTGTACACAATTTAAAGATTACATCCCAAGGCTAGGACTTGATGATCTGACAGAAAAATGAAAAGTTAAAGTTTGGTGAATGCTTCTCCATTTGACCAGCTGCAAATCGGCTTTACAAGAATTGTGAAAAGTGGATGGGATTTTCTGAATGGTGGGAGGTGGAGGGGAAAGAGTAATATGTAACTTTCACAGACCAGCAAGCCAAGCTGCTATGACTTAAATCAGGGGTTCTCAAACTTCATTGCACCACGACCCCTTTCTGACAACAAAAATTACTACACAACCCCAAGAGTGGGGACCAAAGCTTGAGCCTGCCTGAGCCCCATTGCCCTCAGTGGAGGGGCCAAAGCCCAAGCCCCACCACCCTGGGGGGGGGTGGGGGCAGAGCCCAAGGGCTTCAGCCCCAGGCAGGGGGCTTGTAACCTGAGCCCCGCTGCCCTGGGCTGAAGCTCTTGGTCTTCAGCTTCAGCCCCGCGTGGTGGGGCTCAGGCTTCTCAACCAGTTCCTCGCTGTTTGTCAAAATCAAATCTAGAACAGCCTCTCCCCTAGTAGCTTTCTCCACCTTCTGAAATAAAATATTGTCTCCAATACATTCCAAGAACTTACTGGATAATCTGTGCTCTGCTGTGTTGTTTTCCCAACAGATGTCTGAGTAGCTGAATTCCCTCGTCACCACCAAATCCTGTGCTTTGGATGATTTTGTTAGTTTTTTAAAAAAAAACCTCATCCACCTCTTCTTCCTGCTTAGGTGGCCTGTAGTTAGGGTGACCAGAGGGCAAGTGCGAAAAATCGGGATTGGGGTGGGGGGTAATAAGTGCCTATATAAGAAAAAGCCCCCAAAATCGGGACTGTCCCTATAAAATTGGGACATCTGGTCACTCTATCTGTAGTAGACCCTACCATGACATCACCCTTGTTTTTTACCCCTTTTATGCTTACCTAGAGACTTTCAACAAGTCTGTCTCCTATTTCCATCTAAACCTCAGTCCAAGTGTATACACTTTTTTAATATATAAGGCAACCAACTCCTCGCTTTTTTCCGTGCCTGTCCTTCCTGAGCAAGCTGTACCCTTCTGTACCAAATATTCCAGTCATGTGTATTATCCTACCAAGTCTCTGATACCAATTATGTCATAGTTGTGTTTATTTACTAGCATTTTGAGTTCTTCCTGCTTATTCCCCATACTTCTTGCATCAATATACAGAAATCTAAGATACTGATTTGATTTTCCCCCCCGCCTCCCAGTTCTGTCTTGTCTTTCCTTTATCCCTGCTATAACAGCCAATGCTCCCCCTAATTCCAACCCTTTTCCCAGGTCTCCATGCCTTTGACTTACTTGCGGACTTTGGTCACCTGCCCCCTTCAAACCTAGTTTAAAGCCCTCCTCACTAGGTTAGCCAGTCTGTATCCAAATATGCTCTTCCCCTTCCTTGATAGGTGCCTCACAGCCAGGCCGGCATTCACCTCCAGGATGCATCTGTTTTTGCCTGGGCCCCTATCCTTGACCATGTCTTGTACCCATTCAGAAAAATGGGAGAGGAGAAGAATGTTTTAAGTAGCAGCAACTGAAGCAAGAACTAGAGAAAATCAGAGCTCACCATGTGTGAATTCAGTGATTTTAACTTTGTATCCGTATCAGTTCACGAAGACTTTGTATCTGCAGCCTAGATACCACGGAAAGGTGTGCATTAGAAATGCCTGAAATGTGTGAAATGGTGGGACAAGACTGTCCCACTCTTGCAGCGAGTAAACTGACTTTCCCTCAGGGCTAAGAAGGAGGTTCCACTTTTCCACTCAGAGTGGAGATCAG
The DNA here is from genome assembly GCF_015237465.2 of Chelonia mydas. Lineage (NCBI taxonomy): Eukaryota > Metazoa > Chordata > Testudines > Cheloniidae > Chelonia > Chelonia mydas. The sequence goes on from NC_057855.1 coordinate 98,598,748, forward strand.
GCTTAAATAACTGCAGGAGTCCGTAGTTAACTCTGATGGAAATGCTATACCCTGGAGGTCTTTAAATAACATCTACAGTGAATAATAGCTTACGAGTCTGTGGTGGTATTTTTTTTTTTCCTTTCTTCCCTGAGTTTTGTTCTGTGTCAAAATTAACCTGGACTTCTGGGACTGATGAAGCGGAGCTCTGTATCACAGAGGTAGTCCTGGATGCTGGCATAAGTGCAGCGAGACAGGTGTGAAGTTATGGCCACATACATTTATTTTAGAAAGAGAGTAACGAAGGCACAATGAAATAGTTGATGCTGCATTCTTAACTACTCAATTTGTTGGCCAGTTACATTAATACAGGTGTACTGTTATCTTTTTACATAGCACTGAGGGATGATGTTGAAAGTTAATAATTCCCAACATGCTTGTTAAGTTAGTGTATGTTAGGAATACTCAAAACATCTAATGCATTGCACAAGGGTTAATTTGTTGGCTGCTAAAGCAATTTTTGTAATCCTCCACAGTTCTCATAAGAAATTTACATGAAGAAGCTAGTGGGCATTTTTAGATGAGGAAATGAAAAATATGCTTATACAGGTGTTTAATTCAGCTAGCATGAGCATGGTGTTCTTATCTTTTTCTGGAATTTATTGACATTTTATACATGACAATTTCTTCCTGGTTTATTGAGTCAGTAGAACTAGCACTTTTGAAGGCATACTGTACTCTTGACAGACTTATGGAACTAAGTGGCAAACTTTTATAAACGGGCTTTGACTATTCTGTTTATGTTGCTGTTGGTGCTGCGATATTCTCAACTTTTGGGCCTTACGGTATGTGTAAAGTATGTAAGAAAATCTCACCATGAAATAGAAATTTTTTTCTACAATAGGTATGCACACTGCGTTCCTTGTACATACTTTTCCTATATATACAGATGTGGAAGTAGGATTCTTCTACTATAGTCATAGACCTCCAATCTCTTAATTTATATTTAAATTAACACTTCCATTTTAGTTTCACCGGCACTGGAAGCAGATATCTGGAGGAATGATTTTTCTTTTTATGATGTATGGGATACTGCATGTGCACCTAGTGATGGACTGAATCTGGGGAAAAAATAAGAATGGAATTTCGGGTTGTTGACACTAAGTACCAACATTCATGGGGATAGAAGCTAGAATACTTTTTTTTTGTATTCCAGGAAATATTCAGTTGGAAAAAGATAGGTATTGGAAATTTGCATTAGTACACAGATGTTGGAATGATTTGAAAAACACTTTCTGGAGTGTTACAAAACTGTTACATGGTGTTTAAATAACTTCGCCTTCAGGGGTTAAATGCTATTCCTAAAAGGCTTGCCCCATCTACAGCAATTGAGAGAGTTGAGTTTGTGTGCAACCTTCAAAAGTGTCTTAGTGATTTAGGAGCACAAATCCCACTGAAAGTCAATGGGACTTAGTACTCCTAAATCACTTAACTACTTTTGAAAATTGCACCTTTTCATCTTTAGTTTGTTGCAAAATCTGCTTACTACTCTGAAGTTGTACTGTTAATTGGGAAATGTTGCTTATAGATTGGTTTCTCATGGATTCTTAAATACTTGATGAGTTGAAACTTGACATGGTTAAAGGGGCCTGATTTTTTTCAGAAAGTCCTGAGAACCTGATTTCTGAAAATCAGATCCTTTAAAGTGTCTTAAATTGGCTAGCCAAAAGTGGAAGCACCCCAATTGCTAATCATGGTCAGTGTGTGGAAATTGTCATGAAAGCTCGTTACTTTAGAAGCTATATTAGTAATAGTATCAGTGTGAAAAATGCTAATTCATGGACCAAATGGCTCTCTGGTTAGTAGTGGTGGTGGTCCGCTGTTGGAGTAACAGGGCGGAAAAATAGTTCTAGTACTGTTTCTGTAACTTGTGCCCACATACATATGTGGTGGGGGTGTTAAAGATGTCTAAGTCTCTCTCATGTATGTATATACAGGTGCGCGCACACATACATACACGCAGATTTAGTGTGATTCCCTGAAAAGCATCTCTTAGAAGTGAAGTAGTTTAGTAAAATTTAGATTTGCTTTCATAAGGTACAGTAAAAGTAGGCAACCTTTAATCCATTTAACAAAGAGCCTTCAGTTTCTACCTCAGGGCATGTGGAATAATACTTTATAAAGTAACTTAATCTCTAGCCAACTATTTTAAGAAGTTTGCTCTTGCAAGGAGTAGGCCAGGTGAAATGTTTACTTAAGCAGCCTTGTTCCTTTATTCAAGAAAGGTAACTCTACTCTATTTCCAGAAGCACAACCTAGTGTTACTTAACCACTTCAGTTATCCATTTCAGTGCTGGCTAATATACTTGAGATGTTGGACAAACCAACTTTTACCTCTTCTTTATGCTTTTGGAGTGTAGGATTGCAACAGAATGTTGATGAATGTTCCAGGGACATCTTCAGTCTTCTCTTCAATGAGTGTTAATTTTCATTATTATGGTAAGTGCGGCACTGAAAAAGCTCTGACTGGTGGATTTTGATAGGGTATTGATCCAAAAAATGTGTAGTAATCTTCGGTAACTTTCATGTCAGAAAAACTTGGGCTGCGCTATTTCTGTGTTTAGGCAACAAGCATCTAGGTTATCTTGTGGTGTCTCATGAGTCCAGTTCTTACACTGAAATATTTTTGAATAGTATTGAGATAAATCTAATTTTCACCTGTTTACAAATATATGGGGAATGTAACTCTAGATTCATGGCAAAATATAAATTGGTACACTATAAATGGAAGATAGCATTCAAATGGCTGACTGTGGTTTCTCTGTGCTTTAGAAAACTGGATCTGTGGTCCTTGAGCCTAGATTTATCAAAGCTAGGGACTTGTTCAGTTGTGCTGCCTTGAGGACAGTATTCATGCAGTTTAAATGAGCAGCCAAACTCTGGAATCTGGAGTACATACACCTTACTGCTCTTTGTAATCCTCCACTCAAGTGAGCATATCCCACATGATCAGTTTTTCTTCAGGTGGACTTGCATTGATAGGCTCTGGCCAATGCCATTATTTAAGCTTGCATATATAGTGAAACTTGTTTTTGATTACTACTGGGTTCCCTTTCTTGACCGTTACAATAACTGTTGGACTACTGTTAACCAAATAACCTTTCAGAGAATGGTCATTAATTTCAAGTCCTGTCCTTTTTTCTTGTGTAGCAGTGAACAAAAACACATTTTTAGGGCATAATACTCAGCTGTTCCTTGTCCTGAGACTTGGGGTATATCAACACTTAAGATGGTACAGCAGTGCAGCTATAATGCTCAGTGTAGACACTACCTATGTCAATGGGTGGGGTTCTCCTGTTGGTGTAGGTAATCTACCTCCCTAAGAGGTGGTAGCTAGGTTGACGGAAGAAGTCTTCTGTTGACCTAGAGTTGTCTGCACTGAGGGTTTGGTCGGTATAGCTACTTCTAACAGGGGTGTGGATTTTTCACAAAATCTAACCTGCATCTTCAGCATTGATTATTCATTTGCATTTTTCTGATTAAATTCTTCCTCCCAGCTGATTTGGCTCATAATTGTTTTCAGCTTTGTGAAATTGGCTCTTTTTCATGTATGTATATATCACCTGTCTGGACTGTATTCTGTTTGCACATTATAAATATGATCAAGTCATGATCACTTGTGTGTAAGCGACCATTAATTTTTAGTTTTGTGATGAGTTCCTTTCTATCTGTGGAAACAAGGTCCAATATAGAATTCCCCTATGTTGGCTGCAGTACTTCTTGAGTTACAAAATTGTCGTCTGTAATTTAGAAATTCTATGGCTGTTTTAGTATTAGTAGCATGAGACCTCCAGCATATGTCACTCAATTTTAAGTCACATGTAATCACGCAGCTTTTTCTGCCTAAACATCATAGATGTGTAAGGAGCCAGTCATACTGTTTCCTAGTGTGATTTATTTGGTGTCTGCTACAGATGATCAACACCATCTTTTATTTTATCTGTTAAAATATTGATCCATAAGCATTCAAGATCATTTTCTTCCGAGTTTTCAGTTACTTGGAAACAGGTAATGCCAGGGGGCCACTCCCCTACCTGTTTTGCCCATTCAGTCCTTCCCAAATAGGTTGTAACCATTGATTTTTTTTTTTAGTAGAGCTGCAAACATGGTCTGCAGATATCTGCAGATTTTTAGCATTCCAGTCATAGGAATCTCCATTTGTACCTTGATCCAAAGCTAAGCCAACCTCTGCTTCTCTCCATAATGCCTTGTCAGGCAGCTACTTTTGGGAAGCCTTAGATGTTCAGGTTTAGGAGGGTTCACTATCTCGTTCAGCCACGGATTACAAAACTGAGTCGAGGGTTTTTGCCCTGCCAGATATATTTGGAAACGGCTCTGTGTAGGCCCATAAATGCTACTGGAACAACTAGGGGAATGCATTAGGATGAATAAAGCTGTCAAGCAAAAAACTCCATTCAAATTAGATTAACCTTTCTTGTCCATTATGCAGACAGGACTTCACATCCAGGTTTGTTTTAGGGTTGTAATTGGGAGAGCGGCATTCTGTTGTGTCTTGCTTTTGGAAAGTGAATTAATGGTTTTGTTTTAGTTGTGAAGATCGATAGAATGTGATCTGTGGCAAGCAACATTTTGTGTGGTTTTTTTTTTTTAAATTTATTTATTTATTTAGTGGACGTCTCCTCTTTGACCTAGGAAACCCTGAAGTTCAGTTAAACCGATAGTATGTCCTGAGGTGCAGCAGCAGAAGCAGAGCACAATTTTGTTTGACTAGCAGCGGCAACAGAAGCGACAGCAGGCAAGTGAGAGGTGGTTAAAGGGTTTCTTTTATATGGTGCCATTTTTGGTAATGCCAGGTTCTAGGTGTTGCTTAGAACACAGTGAATTAGTAAGTAATGCTTTCACTTTATTCATCTGCATCACTTTTAATGAATGTGTCTGATTTGACCGTTTCCATTTAGCTAAGATTCTGGGTTAGCATTTATCATGACTTCTCCTCCTGAACAGAAGGGTGCCCCTTAAAGTTTTTCTAGGTGTGTTTTTTAAATTGCTGTATGCCAGGGGTGGCCAACCTGTGGCTCCTGGAGCCAAATTCGGCTCTTCAGAAGTTAACATGTGGCTCCTTGTATAGGCACCGACTCTGGGGCTGGAGCTCCAGGCGCCAACTTTCCAGTGTGCTGGGGGGTGCTCACTGCTCAACCCCTGGCCCTGCCACAGACCTCGCACCCACTCCACCCCTTTCCGCCCCCTTCCCTGAGCCTGCAGTGCCCTTGCTCCTCCGCCCTCCCCACAGAGCCTCCTGCACACCACGAAACAGCTGATTGGGAGGGACAGGGAGGCGCTGATTGGCAGGGCTGCTAGTGGGTGGGAGGTGCTGGGAGCAGGGTGGGGAGCTGATGGGGGGTGCTGCTGACTTATTACTATGGTTCTTTGGTAATGTACACTAGTAAATTCTGGCTCCTTCTCAGGCTCAGGTTGGTCACCCCTGGTATAGGCCCTTATTTGCATGGTGGTATTGATATAGAGAGCTTTATTTGTTGCCTGAGGGATTTGCAGAAATTCCTAAATTTATCTTTTTTTTTTTCTTTTTTTTTTTTTTTTTGTAGGACTGACTTATGAGCTTTGTGGTGTATTTAAAACAATATGCCATTTTATAAACTTTTTATGTGAAATTATTTTCCACTTCCTGCACAGGAATAATACAACTCATTTAACACCTATAAATGCAAACGAGAGAACAACCTGTTCAAAAAGTGTTTTAGGACTATAAAGCTCAGTGTACCATCTTTCATAAAAGTAACCAATATAAAGTCCATACAGTAGCTAATATTTGTTGCGATTTCTTTCTTCATAACGCAAAATAGGAAGTTCAGAACTAAAAATAAGAGTAGTTCAACGGTATTACATACTTTGCAGCATGAGTTAGTTCTGTGTTAGTTGCAAATTAAAATAGTGTGCTTTACTAAGTAAAATTGCAGCAGTGTGCCCTTTAGCAAAATCTGTAAATTTAAATTGAGTTATGATTGAACACTAGAATCAATCTCTAATTATTGTAAAGGTATTTTAAGATTAAACCTTTGAGAATGAAGAATGGGGGGATGGCACTGTAAATATGTGGTAAATGATTGTGGTACATTTAAAAAATATGGCTCAAAAAAATTGAGGCCACCTTTTAATGTGCATATTTTAACACACACTGGTAATTTATGCTGGTTCTCTCCTTCACTCCTAAAATAGAGTCACAGCTTCCGTTTTAGTAAACTGTTCATGGGATAGACAGACAGGGTCAGGCACAGCTAGGTTAAACCATGAGATTAATTTGAGAAATCTAGGGCCTGTAGTTTTTCTGCTCACTTGGTTAGTTTTCATAATTCATTCTCATTCCCACAGCAGGAGCAGTAGTCATAGGTGTTGGAAGTAGGGGTGCTAGGGCTGTGGCAGCACTCTCTGGCTTGAAGTGGTTTCTATCCTGTACAGGGTTTACAGTTTGGTTCAGTGGCCCTCAGCACCGCCTCCTATACAAATTGTTCCAGCACCCCAGCAATAGTAATGTAATATTTGCCTACAGAAAAGCATTTTTTGGTTTCTCTTTCATTCTTTTATCCCTTAGTGTCAGTGGGAACAGTTGGTGGAACAAGGAAGGAGAGAATCAGTTGTGTGTGAATGATTTGGACAGATCTTGCCCTGCTTTGCTAAAATATTTAGGATCTGGGAATCTACACTCTTTCTTATGTCAGTCTTACTTTCTGCTCCACGTTTTTTTTGTGTTCAACTGCAGGTGCATGAACAGCACAGGAGATAATTTTGCTTCTGAGGGATGATGTGGAGAGACACTTTGTGAGTAATTTTGTGTGTTTAAAAACAAAACTTTACTGTGTAGGAACAGAAATGAAATTGAATGTGAATTTATTTTCCTTATTCCATGTTTCATTAAATATGCTTCAAGTCCTCATTAAGCTCAGAAAAAACATGAATTTGGGGTGCATCCTTTGAAAAACAAACAATTTAAGGTGAAGTTTGGATGGTGTCTTAAAGTTGTAGAACTAAAAAATAGATTCTCTCTACTGTTTCATACACAGCCATTGATGGCAGCAACCTTTCTATGGTGACTGATGAACTTTAGTGTTAACCATGCAACATAATTTGCTTTATAGATATGAATAATATATAACCTGTGAAGCTTGTTCTGTGGATGATCTTTGGCAGGATTAACAGGATACTTTTAAGAGTCCCTTCAAATAATCATCAGTGGCAGTGCTCCATGGTAGAAGGGTTGAATTCGCCACCTAAGGATGAGCTTTCTTCACTTTTGCTAATAGGTCCATGTGAATTTACGAATTAAATCTCCCTAATTCTTGTTGAGGACTGACTTGTACAATACAAAGCTGGTAGAGTAAAGTTCTAGAATACCATTCATTCTGAAAACCAGCTTTTCACCCGCCCCCTGAAATGCAGCAGCAGTATGACAGGACACAGACACTACACCACAGTTCAGCACAGGAAGTGAAGCAAAACTGCCAAAGTCTTTTCACCTCTTAGGCAAAAGGAACTAGCCATAAATTTAGCTCCAGTGCTTTGCTCACTTTTCTAAAACATTTATTCTTGTGAAAATTTGATTAATCTTTAATTACCTCATGTGTTCAAAGCCTTGGTCTGGTGCCTTATTTGACACAGTAACTCTCTCTCAGGATGCTACTTCCTAATGCCACAGTGGAATACTGAGTCATTAAGCAGCTCTTTCCTTCGAACCAACAATTTCTGCTCGAGGCTCTTAGTAGTAATATTACTGTAGCCTAGAGTAACAACTTAAAGCTGTATTGTCACGTTACGCTCGGGCTTTGTAGTAAAAGTAGTATAAATTTGCTTAATTTTACTTTCAAATAGTACCCAGCAGCAGTACTATAAATTTGCTTAATTTTACTTTCAAATAGTATAAACCTATTGTGTTCCTTAAGGTGGCTTCTGAATATTCCCACTTGGGATGTGAGTTAATCTCTTTCTTTCTCTCTCCCCCCAACCCCCACTGTGGTGTGGGAAAACGCTGTTGAGTTCTGGGAACGTTCTAGAAAAGCAGTGCCTGTTGAGACTGCTTGAGTGCCCCTTCATGGCACTAAGCATCTGGAGCTGAAGTAATGAGGCCTTGTTAACCCCTGTCACCTCAGTTCCTTCCTTTTTCACGGACTAAGTGCAGTCACAGGAGCCTGAACTTCACACTCAGAATTTTACTTTTATCAAAAATTCTCTTGTTATAATTATTCTAAACTTGTATAGCGATTACTGACCCAGTTTTTAATTCGTTTGGATCCCATTTCATGTGATTTTTGAATTCCCATACTGGTTCTGCCTTTTCTTCTAGAATCCAGACTTAAGATTAAAAATAGACTTAAGCAGTGTATTTTGTGCCAAAGTGTTATGGGTCAAGATGCATGAGGGTAAAATAAATGTGGGGCAACTGTGGGTTGGGCTGATTAGACCTGGGAGGTGGGAGCCAGCATATCGGAGCTGTTTTTCCCAATTCTGCTACTGACTTACCAGGTAACCTTGAGTTTAATCTCCGTTGCACTATCTTTGTAAAATAGTGGTGCTGCTTATGTGGTTTTACAAAGTGCTTGATCTGTGAAAGTGAATGTTATCTGAGTATTAGTATTACCATTATTTTATTTTGAGAAAATAAAGTTTTTGGTAATATCTAAATTGCGGAAAGCTGGAGACCTCAAAATATTTAGCAGGCAAAAGCTTCAAAGACTGACTGAATGTCTGAAGAAATAAAAATGGGTTTATAAATGAATATGTTCACTCTGCAACGTGTACTTGCTACAGTTTGGAATCAATTTTTAAAAAAATATACAGCTGAAAAATAAAAATCTCGTGGTGATAAATGTCCTCATTCAGCAGTCTTATTCAGTTCTTAAATTCACAGCCTTTTTTAATGCTAGATCAAGAGTGAACTAGATGGATGGTGTTGAACCTAAAGTTGTGCAAAGAAGACATTTGACATTAAAAATGCATTAAATTGCATTCTGTTCTTATGGCTCTGGTTCACTCATTGAGCTTGACATCTGAATTAGGGTTCCTCATTCTCCTCCTTAATATCTGCCCATGTCTAATTAGGAGACTCATTTGTGCAATACTATTGGAAGCTTTACTTCAGCTGTGGCTAACAGTAATCAGTAGATAAGGGAGTTTGACAGGTTGGACAGTAAAACTCATAAGCTTGTGTTTCTCACAACAGAAGTTGGTCCAATAAAAGATATTATCTCATACTCCTTGTCTCTCCAATATCTCTCTAATTATGCTATGCATAATATAAGCTATTCAATTTGATGACTGGAACAATCAGATCCTTTGGCTGTTCCTAATATTAGTAACTACCTAAAGAAGAAAAAGTGGGTTTTTTACCCATGAAAGCTTATGCCCAAATAAATCTTAGTCTTTAAGGTGCCACTGGACTCCTTGTTGCTTTTACCTAAAGATGTATTCTCTTAAAGTAAATTACAGCACCTGGCTCATCAATATTGGTTTGTCTGGCACTCTGGGGAATAAGATAATCCAACTCTGTTACCTTGAACTAGCAGAGATGATGGTTTTTTTTTTTTTTTTTTTTTTTTTTCTTTTAGCCTTTTACCATTTCTGTGGTTTTGCTGCAGTGTATTTTTTCTAAAAGGGACTATTCAGTTAATCATGTCTTTGTCAGTGGGATCCATTTTAGTGTGGTCTTTGCCTAATATACCTTTATAATTACTTCATCAGATGAAACTACATTCATAAGCATATAGCTGTTGACTTAGATTCATAGATATTAAGGTCAGAAGGGACCATCATGATCATCTAGTCCGACCTCCTGCACAATGCAGGCCACAGAATCTCACCCACCCACTCCTGTGATAAACCTCTCACTGATGTCTGAGCTATTGAAGTCCTCAAATCATGGCTTAAAGACTTCAGGGTGCAGAGAATCCTCCAGCAAGTGACCCGTGGATTCTCTTGCTATAGCTCTTTGACTGATCTAAGCCTATGGTGGGTGAAAAGCAAAGACTCTCTGCAGAGCATTTAAGATGTATGTGTATGTAAGTACCTCATATTCTGTAGCATATTTCCTGTTAAATTTTTTAAAAACATTGTTTCAAATTTATTAGCAGCAAGGCCAACAAAAAAAAATCTGCGGGAAAATATTGAGTTTAAGATTTTTATACATCTTGCCACATAAACTTGCTCTACTTTACGAATCAAAAATGTGTAATATTGCTGACAAAAGAATTCATTAATAAGTCATAAGGATCATACTTAATTTTATAAATACACACATGCTCTCAGGGAGATTACATCAAATGAAGACAGACAACTAAATATTGACAAATTTTATAAGTACTTGCATACAAATACAAAAAGTTTACATACTAAGGTGGGTGAACTTGAGTGCCTGGTATTAAATGAGAATATTGATATAATAGGCACCACAGAAACTTGGTGGAATGATGATAATCGGTGGAACATGATAATACCAGGGTACAAAATGTGTAGTAGTGACCGAGTAGGTTACACTGATCAGGAAGTGCCACTATATGTGACAGAGCGTAGAGTCAAATACAGTAAAAATCTTAACTGGATAAAGCAGTACCATAGAGAGACTATGGACAGAAATTCCAATAATAAGAGTATAGGAGTACGACTGTACTACTGACCACCTGACCAGGGTGGTGGTAGTGATCGTGAAATGCTTGGAGCATAGAGAAGATACAAAACCAGAAAACCCAGTAACAGGGGATTTCAGCTATCTCCATTTTGACTGAGTACATGTCACGTCAGGCTGGGATGCAGAAATAAATTTTCTAGGCACCATTAATGACCGCTTCTTAGAAAAGCTAGTCCTGGAACCCACAAGGTGAGAGGCACTTCTTAATTTAGGGGGGGAAATGCTGAAGAAACCCCCCAAAGTAGCATTTAAATTAAAAAGGGGAACTGTACAATGAGGAAGCTAGTTCAACAGAAAATAAAATAAACAGTCACAGGAGTGAAATGCCTGCAAGCTGCATGGAAACTTTTAAAAAAACATCATTAGAGGCTCAAACAATATGTATTACTCCCCTTCCTCCGACCAAAAATATGCCACCATGACTAACCTGAGTAGAAGAAGCTATTAGAGTCAAAAGGCATCCTTTTAAAAATTGGAAGACAAATCCTTTTGAGGAAAATAGAAAGGAGTATAAATTCTGGCCAGTCAGGTATAATTAGGAAGGCCAAAAAGAATTGAAGAGCAACTAGCAAAAGAGACAAAGTAACAGCCAATTTTAAGTACCTCAGAAGCAGAAAGTCTGCCAAAGAATCAGGGCAGCCACTGGAAGATCAAGGTGCTAAAGGAGCACTCAGAGAAGACAAGGCTGTTACGGAGAAGGTAAATGTATTTTTTTGCATCGGCCTTCACTGCAGAGGATGTGAGGGAGATTCCTGAGCCATTCTTTTTAGGTGACAAATTTGAGGAACTCTCCTCTATTGACATCTCAATCTCGGAGGCTTTGTAACAAATTGATAAGTTACACAGTAGTAAGTCCCCAGGACCAGATGGTATTTACTCAAGAGTTCTGGAGGAACTCATATGAAATTGCAGAACTACTAACTGTGGTATGCATCCTATTCCTTAAATCAGCCTCTCTGGTAGATAATTGGCAGATAGCCCCTGTAATGCTGAGTTTAAAAAAAAAAAAAAAAAAAGCACAGCTGCAGAGATGATCCTGGCAATTACATAGCCATTAGTCTGACTTCAGTATTAGGTAAATTAGTTAAAACTATAGTGTAAAAAAAGCCAGAATGATCAGACACAGAGATGAACATGATCTGTTGGGGAAGAGTCAACAAGACTTTTGTAAAGGGAAAGCACGCTTCACCAATATCAGAATTCTTTGAGGGGGTCAACAAACGTGAGCCAAGGTGATCCAGTGGATATTAGTGTACTTGGACTTTCAGAAAGCCTTTGACAGGCTTTTATCCCAAAAGGCTTTTTAGCAGTCATAGGATAAGGGGGCAGGTCCTCCTATGGATCAGTAATTGGTTAAAAGACAGGAAACAAAGGGTAGGAATAAATGGTCTGTTTTCAGAATGGAGAGAGGTAAATAGTGAGGCCTCCAAGGATGTGTATTGGGACTAGAAAAAGGAGTAAACAGTGAAGTGGCAAAGTTTGCAGATATACAAAATTACTTAAGGGAGCTAAATCCAAAGCTTACTGTGAAGAGCTACAAAAGAATCTCTCAAAACTGGGTGACTGGGCACCAAAATGGCAGATGAAATTCAGTGTTGATAAATGAAAAGTAATGCACATTGGAAAACATAATCCCAAATATACATATAAAATGATGGGGTCTAAATTAGCAGTTACCACTCAAGAACGAGATCTTGGAGTCATTGGGGATAGTTCTCTTAAAAACATCCACTCAATGTGCAGCAGCAGTCAAAAAAGGTGAACAGAATGTTGGAAATCACTAAGAAAGGGACAGCTAATAAGACAGAAAATATCATATTGCCTCTATATAAATCCATGGTACACCCACATCTTGAATACTGCATGCAGATGTGGTCGCCTAATCTCAAAAAATATATATTGGAATTAGAAAAGGTTCAGAAAAGGGCAAGAAAAATTATTTGGGGTATGGAAAGGCTGCTATGTGAGGAGAGATTAATAAGACTGGGACTTTTCAGCTTGGAAAAGAGATGACTAAGGGGGGATATAATAGAGGTCTATAAAATCATGACTGGTGTGGAGAAAGGAAGTGTTGTTTACTCCTTCTCATAATACAAGAACTAGGTGTCACCAAATGAAATTAACAGGCAGCAGGTTTAAAATGAACAATAGGAAGTATTTCTTCACACAATGCACAGTCAACCTGTGGAAGTCCTTGCCCAAGGATGTTGTGAAAGCCAAGACTATACCAGGGTTCAAAAAAGAACTAGATAAATTCATGGAGAATAGGTCTGTCAGTAGGAGGCTATTAGCCAAGATGGGCGGGGATGGTGTCCCTAGCCTCTGTTTGCCAGAATTTGGGAATGGGTGACGGGATGGATCACTTGGTGATTACCTGTTCTGTTCATTCCCGCTGGGGCACCTGGCATTGGCCACTGTCAGAGGACAGGATACTGGGCTAGATGTACCTTTGGTCTGACCCAGTATGACTGTCCTTATGTTCAAAGAGTTACAAAGGGATCTCAGAAAACTGGGTGACGGCAACAAAATGGCAGATGAAATTCAATTTTGTTAAATGCGAAGTAATGCACATTGGAAAACATAATCCCAACTACATGCAAAATGATGGGATCTAAATTAGTTGTTATCACCCAGAAAGAGATCTTGGAGGATTTGTGGATATTTTTCTAAAACCATCCACTTAATGGGCAGTGGCAGTCAATAAAGCTAACAATGTTAAGAACCATTGGGAAAGGGACCAGTAATAAGACAAACTATCATGGCCCTATATAAATCCATAGTATGCTCCCACCTTGAAAGTGGGTGCATTTCTGGTCACCCCGTATCAAAAAAGATATATGGGAAATGGAAAAAGTACAGAGAAGGGCAACAATTACTAAGGGTGTGGAATGGGTTCCATGTGAAGAGTGTTTAAAAAGACTCTTCAACTTAGAAGAGAGACAACTAAGGGGGATGTGATAGAGATCTAGAAAAACATGAATGATGGGGAGAAAGTGAATGGGGAAGTGTTGTTTACTCCTCATAACATAAGGACTAGGGGTCACTCAATTACATTACTAGGCAGCAGATTTAAAACAGACTGAAGGAAGTACTACGTCACACAATGCACAGTCAACCTGTTGAACTTGTTTCCAGGGGATGCTGTGAAGGCCAAACATATCTAATTTTTTTTTTTTTTGAATTGATTTAAGTTCATGGAGAGAAGGTCGATCACTGGCTATTAGCTAAGATGGTCAGGGACGCAACACCGTTCTTGGAGTCCCTAAATTGCCAGTTGCCAGAAGCTGGGACTGAATGGATCACTTGATAATTAACCTGTTCCGTTCATTCCCTCCAAAGCATCTGGCTCTGGTCACTGTCAGAAGACAGGCTATGGGGCTAGATGGACCATTGGTCTGACTCAGAATGGCTGTTCTCATGTTCTTACACCACCACACCCAATTGAAAAGTTCATCATACAGTAAAGACTCTGCCTTTTATTACTGCATGGTCCAAGAAGTAGGAGTCCAGGGTTTGTCCCTGCCAGGCAACATATGCAGTAGCTTATAGCAGTAGATATTTCAATACCATTTCCCCCTATTATAGAAGGGTAGGTGCCAGGTTGCAAATTTGAAAATTGCCAAGGAGGAAAGGGAGAGGTAAAATGGGATAGGAAAAACACCCATCAGGGATGGTCTAGATCAGTGGCTATGAAACTTTTTACCTGCAGAGGACCCCTTCGGCACCTGATTAAATTTCTCAAACCCCTTTCATTCAATATTTATAAACTTTAATGTTTTTCTTCTATTAGTTAGGTTACTTTATTATTTAAAAAAATATAGTTAAAATAAGACTCTCGAACCAAAAGAAAAATGTAGTGCAAAATCATGTCCTGCAAGTGGTAAGTTACAGATTACCATTCTGGTGTGCCCTACTGCAGTACTCCAAACCTCCGCATAACCGTATGAAAACATCCGCTCAGTATGGAGCGGTTGTCGTCAAAGCTAACAGTGTTAGGAAGCGTTAGGAAAGGGATAGATAATAGAGTAAATATCACAATGCCACTGTATAGGGTGCAGCCACACCTTGAATATGTGTGCAGTTCTGGTCAGCCCATCCCCCCCAAAAATATATAAGAAATGGAAAAGGTACAGAGAAGGGCAACAAAATTAATTAAGGGAATGAAACGACTTCTGTATGAGGAGAGATTAAAAGGGCTGGGTGTTTTCATCTTAGAAAATAGACGACTAATGGGGGCTGTGATAGAGGTCTTATAAAATCATGAATAGGGAAGTGTTATTTATCCCTTCACATGACACAACAACCAGGGGTCTCAAAGAAATGAATAGGCAGCAGGTATTAAATAAACATGAGGAAGTGCTGCTTCATATAATGCACAGCGAACCTGTGGCACTCATTGCCAGGGGATGTTGTCAAGGCCAAAAATATAATGGGATTCAAAAAAGAACTAGATAAGTTCATGAAGGATAGGTCCATCAATGGGTATTAACCAAGATGGTCAGGGATGCAACCCTGTTCTATGGGTATACCTAGCCTCTGACTCCCAGAAGCTGGGACTGGATGACAAGGGATGGATAATTGTCCTGTTCATTCCCTCTGAAACATTTGGCGCTGTCCACTGTTGGAAGACAGGATACCGGGCTAGACGGACCATTGGTCTGACCCAGTATGTCTGTTCTTATGTTCATGGTGGACCCCTGGGAGTCTGGGTACCTCACTTTGGGAACCACTAGTTTAGGTATACTTAATCTTGTTCCAGCAGAGGGTGGAAGGGCTAGATAACCTCTCAGGTCTCCTCCAGCTCCACATTTGTATGATTTTATGACAACTCAAAGTTTTGTGGCCCAAACAAGGATGACAGAAAAATTGGGGGGCAAAGAAGCTAGGAAAGGGTAAGTTTGTCAGGGATTAATATGGGGTTATGGGTAAATATAAATTCAACTTTAAACCTTTAGAAGCAAGGCCCATATATGTCTTCCAATGTGTTTCTAGAGGGCCTAGTGCAGCCGTCCCCACTTTTGATTTGGGCCTCTTGGCAATACTGCTCATAAGGGAAAGCATTACTTAATAAAACCCTTCCTCCGCCCACCCCTTACATCTGCATAAAGTGAATCCGTCTGGTTTGCCTTGGTTTAAAAGGTTAGTAGAATAATGGTCCCAAAAATACTGTCAAGATAATCTCTCCATTTAAAGGGGGATGTTTCGTGACTGCTAGTTTTCTGCACTGCCAGTTGAAAACGCTAGTATATTCGGAAAGCAATCTATGCAGTAAAACTGAGTTTAAACTTCACTTCGTACATAAGTACCTGATTTTTTAGCAAGCAATGAGGTATTTTTAAAAAAGTAGATAAAATCAGGTGTCGAGTATTTCCCACTGGCCCTGATTATATGCTTGAAGCTTATTGATTTATCTGAGTGAAATAGCGCAGTCTGAAACAAAAGTTCCATTCTACTTTTTGTATGGAGTCTGTCTACAGCTCAGTACTTAGTTGCTGTGTCAATAAGCAGGCAGTTTTCATTTTAAATGTCTATTTTGCATAAATCTTCGTTTAAAATTTGTCCAGAGGAGCAGAATTATTTGGTTTGTCTGATGTTTCTTGTTGCCAGACTGTGGCTGTTGTAGAGTTCAAGTTATGCAGTCTGATTCTCAGACATGGATTGACTTGAAAGCCAAGATCCTTTAGGGTACAGACGCCTACGTACTTAGACAATGAAATAATCCAATTTTTAGCTCGGCAGCCCAGGAGCATGTTGTGTTAAACCAAATGCAAATACTGCATAGCAGCTGGATTTGTCAAGAGCAATTTCAAGCTTTTAGTATTCCATGGCAGCACAAAGTGGGTATTGTTTTTTATTTATTAAACAGTTTTTGAGGCTTATTTTGTTATATGTAAGATGTCTTATTTTGTTAAATATAAGACTGCTACGTCTACCATGAAATAAAGATTTTTGGGTTACGGAATGTTCATGATACTGTACTGGATGATTTCAAGGCATACAATGAGGAGAGGGGCAGGCAACAAGGGTTACAAAGGTCTGTTATTCACATTGCTGTCTTTTGTTTTCAGTGTCAACTCTTGTCCTTGGTATTAATAATTCAACTTTGAACTACTTAATGAATCGGATGCTTAAATTTGCTTTAACAAAAATGTCTCGCTGTAAAAGCTAGCTTTTAGTGTAATGGCTTATGTAAAACTTTATTTAAAACTATACGTACCATCTAAAAAACGGTTTTAGATAACATAGTTCAGTTCAATGGACTACTCTAGTAGAGTAAAACAAAATTTTAGGTGTTTATTTCCTGAAATATCACTTGTGATCAACAGAATATCTGTTAAGCGTTATATGTTAAGAGGAAATGTGAATTGACCGTACATATGTTGAATGCACTTTAGTGTGGACTGTGAGGTCTGTTGATGATTTTTAGTGAACACCAGACGCTTCCTTAAATTGTAGATCTTGGCTTATCACAGCACAGATGTAAGTGCTCTGCAGTGTTCTGAATCTTGAGGAGAGAAATCCTGAGAAAACGGTTTCAAAAAATCGTATCTCTTAATTTCACACACTCCTCTTACTGAAGGAGAAAGTGGTAGTGAAAAACCTCCAAAGATTATAGCTGCTGGTAAAATTGTTCTGAAAATGTTGCTTCTCGTGTCTCCATAGTAGTCCTTGATAAGTGACCTGACACAGTAAGTATCATAATACAATGTAGGATTTACATTTGACTTGAGAACATATACCCTCTGTAAGAGAGAAGTGTCTAAATCTTTATATACTACTATCATGCTGTCGGAGTGCTCAGCCATCAACTTACAGCTCTTGTCATGTTTTCAATTATTTGTACAGGGTTTTGGAAATATAAAGTGCTGCATTAATAGTTACCAATTGCCCGCGTTTGTGATTCTTGCCTGTGATATGTTAACATGGCTTTCCTGGTTCTGATATAAGAATGAGAAGCTAAAAACAATCTTTTTTTGTAAAAGTACTTTGGCTTTACTCTATTTCTAATTTTTAAATCACTGTTACTAATTAAATGACCATTGTAATTGAAGAAGAAAGAGACTTTGAGTTCATCTACTTTTTTTAAAGGCAGGCTATATAGCAGCTTGAAAAATCTACTAGCTCTGGGCAAGTGGGACTCTTGAATCTTCAAACTCTGCAGAATCAAACCTTTCATTAAAAAAAAAAAATCTAGCCCTTAAATATGAAAAGTGGACTCCAATGCAGCTCAGTATTCTTCAACCTGCAGGGAGCCCCATTGTTCAGTTATTACAGTAGTGTTTGGAGATTTCAGCTGCTGTTTATGATCCCACTCTCATGGGCATTGTGCAAACAAAATGAAAAGACGGTTTCTGCCTCCAGGAGTTTACAACCAAGTATAAGATAAGAGAGAACAGGTGGAGGTGGGGGAGGAGGCCATTATAACTATAATAAGCAACGATAACAGCACACCAGCTGCCAATCCGTTATTAAGTGTCTTGTAAGCAGGCACCACAGCCTAGGTGACTTATGGTGGGATGTGAAGAAGAATAATGTAATGCATTTATGGATTTTTAAAGGGAGCTCCTCCCATATATAAGGGGTTGTATGGGCGAAAGCATGACAATGCTTGTTGGACAGTTTGACTAATGGAAAATAGAGGCTGACATCACTGGTGTGGCAGAAGAGGGCGTAGATGACTCCATACCATGTAAAAAATAGGGCAGAGCTAAGCCCTAAGGGCCTAAATACAGAATACAAATAGTTCATTCTTCATGTGGTGGAAGAGGAGGCGCCAGTGGAGGGATACACAGAATGAGGGTTATAGTGCATGAGATGACAATCCAGGAAAATGTTTGCACCAGTGTTTAAATGAATTTAAGGGCAGAGCAGCAATGTGGCATTTGTCCAGACCAGAAAGGAGTTTTCAGTAGTCAACTGAAATAGATCAAATTTAGCTATGTGGAAGTCAAAGAAACATGGCTTTTAGAGATGTTTTTAGGGTTGCCAACTTTCTAATTTCTGAAAACTGGAACCCCGTGCCACTTCTTCCCCCAGCACTCCACCCCGGCTTGCTCCTCTCCCCTCAAGGCCCTGCACTCTGCCCTCTCCTTCCTGGTCATTGCTCTCCCCTCTTCTCCTTCCTCATTGCTCAAGAGAGTATGTGACTTAAAAAATGCAAGTTATTTATGATCCCAGCATGGCTTATGTGAAAGTCACAATTATTTTTCAGTGACACATGAAGAATTTGGCATTCGCCAAAACTCAAGAATACCTTAGAGTTGAGAATTAGATACAGAGTTGACATAAGTTTATTTATCTGATTTATCTCATGGTAGCTAAGACACTGATCTTTGAGACTAACTCCTAACATGTAAGGATGGTGGAGAAAATATTCACAGTTCCTTTTGAATACTTTATGGTAAAAAAAGGACTTTGGTGTATTGTTGGCCTCCATTTGAATGGAAGTAGCAATCTCCTGAGTGCTAGCTGAAATTTTTCTTACAGCCCTAAGGGTATGCCTGCATAGAAGTCCTGGTATGTAGACCTATCCAAATTAGCTGTATCTAGCTAGCTGGGTACCACAATGTGGACTTCAACTCGGGCTGTACAAGTGTGCCTGGACCCCTGGATAATTACATAAGGTAGACGTCTACAGTGCATATTATTGGCAGTGTATAGGGTACATGTAGCTATGTGTTACATTGAAAAGCAAGTTGTGTCCACACCGCGGGGTATAACTACACACATGAATGAAAGGCTTCAGCAGTGAGTAGCTGCTGGAGCCTTTCTTCTGCTAGAGCCTTTCCCTGCATTGGGGAAGGACTGTGGCAGCAGGACACTACACTGCTAAAAATCGCTGTGTGGACAGAGGAGACCTTGCTTGTGCTTGTAGAGAGATGTGTAGGGCACATGACCACAGGGTTCAGGCATGTCTTTACTTGCCTAAACAATGCCTCATTGTGATGGGTTGGATCACAGAAACCCCCTTGAGAACTGCCAACTGGTGTGCCGAGACTACTTCTGCCCCTGCTTTTGCGCCCCGGCAACTTGGGACTTCAGTGCCCTGCCTGGTTTGAGCCAGACCCGCTAGCCTGCTGCAAACCCAGACCTAGGTCTGAACCACATCCCCTAACAGCTGTAGGCTTAATTGAAAGCAGCTTAAGAAGTGTTCCTGTCTTTAACACTCAGATGCCCAACTCCCAGTGGGGTCCAAACCCCAAATAAATCTTGTTTATTTTGTGTAAAGCTTATACAGGGTAAACTCATAAACTGTTGGCCCTCTATAACACTGATAGAGAGGTATGCACAGGGTTAATTAAGTAAAAAGTGATTTTATTACTTACAGAAAGTAGGTTTTAAGTGGTTCCAAGTAATAGCAGACAGAACAAAATGAATTACCAAGTAAAATAAAATAAAACATGCAAGTCTATGCCTAATACAGTAAGAAAACTGAATACAAATAAAACCTTATCCTCAGAGGAGTTCCAGTAAGCTTCCTTTTACAGACTACTCTCCTTCTAGTCTGGGTTCAGCAATCACTCACACCCCCTGTAGTTGCTGTCCTTTGTTCCAGTTTCTTTCAGGTATCCTTGGGAGTGGAGAGACTATCTCTTGAGCCAGCTGAAGACAAAACGGAGGGGTCTCCCATGGCCTTAAATAGACTTTCTCTTGTGGGTGGAAACCCCTCTCTTCCCCTGTGTAGAATTCCAGCTACCAGATGGAGTTTTAGAGTCACATGGGCAAGTCACATGACTCAGAACTTACAGGTAACAGCCATGGTTCACATGCTATCTTGAACGTCTGCATGTAGACTTCTTATGTGGATTGGAGCCTTACAAGATCCATTGTCCATTAAGTGCTTCTTGATTGGGCACTTAATTTGCGCATTCCTTTCTCAAGAAGCTGATGAAATGCTTTATTAAGGCTACTTAAAAATCAAGCAAGTAAACAGCCAATATTCATAACTTCGAATACAAAAATGATACTTGCATACAAATAGGATGAATAGATTCAGTAGATCATAACCTTTACAGAGATGTGTTACATGGCATATGTAGCCTAAAACATATTCCAGTTATGTCATATACACTCATAAGCATATTTCCATTAGGCTTTATGGAGTGCACTGTCACGCTCACCATCTACACTGCTATTTGTACCTGTGCTAGGGGGACATGCTTTGTATGTAGTCTGCGTGCTGCCGTAAGAGGCTTGCAGTATAGACGTGTAGGCAGCTAGGTTGTGCTGAAGCCCTGGATTACAGCTAGGTGGGATATGTGTACATGAGCTACAGTCGCATCACGAGATGCAGACATACCCTAAGAGTCGGGGAGGGGGAGAAATTAATGCTCTTGTAGTAGTAATCACAGAATTGTCACATCAAGAATTCAGAATAAAGCCTGAACTAATCCCTCCCTCCCCTGCCACCTGGGATTCTCTCATCTCTGCAGCATTTAAGTGTTACCACAAGTTATATCACTTTAATAAATTGAGCTAACTGGTATTTAAACCTTTCCAAAAATTGAGTTTTTTGCCTCTTGCCAGTAGGGAATTTCACCCAGTTAGCCTTGCACATTAGTAAACATTGATTATTGGTTTAAAGACACAGATTTTTGCCCTATTTATTAGGTCACTTAAATTTTGAGGCATCATTTATTCAATCTAGAGAGTATAAACCATGTTTAATGTTTCACTTACAACATTTTCAACAGAATGCAAAGTGTTTCACAAGCATACATTGAAATATCAGTTTCTCTGTGAAGTATATAAGCATCCGGATTAAATTTACAACTTGGGTGTTAGTAAAAGTCAACCATTTATTTAGTTACCTAATTTTCAGAGGTTCTGAGTGTCCAGAATTGCCACTGAAGTTGCAGGGAGGTGACTTTAGGCGCTGACAACCTCTGAACATTTTTGGTGTTTTACACAATTGCCTGATGTTGGGCACTCAAGTTTAAAACAAATTTGGCCTATAAACATTTAATATAGGAAAACTGGGAGTACGTTGCTGAAGGCCACACAGTGACTCAATGATAGAGGCAGTTGCAGACCAACTGAGTTGACTTTTAGTCTCCTGCTGTAACCAGTACTATTATTCCTCTGTGGTAAATTGTATTAGGGCTTACTTAGAAAGAAGTTGGTTGTTGGAAAAGTGGCAAAACTAGGTATCTCCATCAATGTTTGGAGGCTTTTTGGCCAGCTGAATTACTTACCTAATGGTATCACATGCATGATTAAATGTAAATTCTGCTGGTTGTTGCAAGAGAGCTAGATACATTTGGGAGGAGAGTGAAGAAAGGCTTTCATTCTGCTGTTTTTACTCATAGCTTGTAGGTTTAAAATGTTATGAATTGAATACTAAAAATCAAAAAATTTACACACTAAAATTTTTATTTCCTCTATCCTTAAACCATACAATATCCTGGACCACATGAATTGGTCTAAAAAAAAAAATCCAGTCAACCTTTAATTAGCTGCCAGTTTACTGGCAAATATTTTTTTTTCTAATTTCTGGTCTTCTGCCGTACAGTTGTGCATGCAGTATTTCAAGTTAGTATGGGGAGGTGGTAGATGCTGATTGCATCATACTTTTTATTGCAATGGGAGTAAAGTAATCGGGGGAAAATGTGTGGGTTTTTAACAAGTGTATTCAATCTAGGGTATTTTTTAAAAGGTGCAGAGATAAAGGATTTGGCTAAAATCCATACTCTGACACTTTGTTTGGAAATAGACCTCTGCTAACAACCAAATTAAAAATCAGTATTCCTTTTGATATTAAATCTTTAGAAAATTATCTAAACTTCGAGAAATTCTCAGTCTTCTACAGTTTATTTGCTTATCTTGCAAAAAGCAAATAATCACACAGGTGTCTCATTTATTTGTTAACTTTACATGCTGCTAATTGTTTCTGCAAACACATGTGAGTAGTCCTGGTGAGTTCAGTGGTACTCCTCACATAGTTACTCACATGCATGAGAATCTGTAAGGTCATGGGGTAAGATTAAATTTAGCTCTTCCATTATAAACTTGCATTTCCAAAGTTTAGTTAGTTTTTTGTTTTGAAATAAGCAGTGCAAGATATTAGCTGAAGAGTGATATTTCTTGGTGTGGATAAAAATGTTTGTCCTTTATTGATAAAGTTACCAACTTGTATTCTAAAAGAAGGTATTTAAAATCTACAAGGGGTTGGGTCTTCATTTGTATTCTTGCATTGAAACTTGATGCGGTGAGCTGTATCCCACCCACGATATTGTACATAATGTGCACGAGAAAGGCACAAATAGTATTCTAAATACAAATAAAGTTAGCACTTGATGATCTGATGTTAAAGTTGCCCAGTAACTTTTTTAGGAACACATCAATATTTAAAGGAGTACTTGTGGCACCTTAGAGACTAACAAATTTATTTGAGCATAAGCTTTCGTGAGCTACAGCTCACTTCATCGGATGCATTCAGTGAATGCATCCGAAAGCTTGTGCTCAAATAAATTTGGTAGTCTCTGAGGTGCCACAAGTCCTCCTTTTCTTTTTGCGAATACAGACTAACATGGCTGCTACTCTAAAACCTGTCATTAACATTTAAGTATTATGTTCTAGAGATCAGTATAATTTTAAATACCAAACATATATTTTTTGTACATAAAATTCTATACTTTTTTTGTATCCCACAGATCAAGGAAGCTGTAATAATTGAAAAAGTTAGGTAAATATTTAAAAGGTACAAAAAATAATTGTGGATCTGATTACCAAAACCCTGACTTCAAAAATGGTTTCAGTTTAAGCTGTGAGTCAGCTGTAACTTTGAAGTTCCATAACAGTAATAAAGGAGTGACATGGCTCTTTTTTTCTGTTTTGCACAATTTTAACGAAAGCCCTTTCTGCAGCTCAAAGATTCTGTTAGGAGAGAATTCTTAAATGGAATTTTAAAAACAATTTCATATAACGTAACTTTGTGCCCCAATTGCAATTTGTACAATGTGGTTTCAATTTTTTTTGTTTTGTTTTTTAAATATTAAGATGAGGCAGTATATTCTTAATGACTTCCAAAAACATTTTTGCTACTTCATTGTTGACAGGGTGGAATGTGACCAAACAGGTTAACTGGTTTCTTAGCAATCCTTTCTTGTTGCACACACAGGATCTAAATGCAGTACCTTGTAAAAAGTTGTTTGACTTCAGGTTTGCCAGAGTGACAGTTATGCAGGCAGAATAGGTGAGGATTTGAAAGTAAAATTGTGCTAAACTTGCTTAAATATCTTCTATACGTTCAAATTTTGTGAATGAGATGGGGAGAACACAGTTCTAAGAAATGTTTCATTGGGGGATGACTATCTCTACTCTGGATTGGCGATTTATTTTTATAGTGTTTAGATATTTATACATGAGACATTTTAGTTCATGAATAGTAATTCATAGTTGTTTTGAGATATAGATAAATGGCTTTTTCTTCAACAAGGTACTGAAAATAGTTTGTCAAAGACTGACAAAATTTCAAAAATATGTTCAAAAATAAAAAGGGAGGGGCAGTATGATGGCAATAAGCAGTGGTTCACTTTATTGTGCAGCAATAAATTAATTATATAATGGACCTGTTGTTCAGTCTGTCATTCTATTGTGCTTTTTCTTTCCATTTAAAACAAAAGCCACCTTTTCATAACAAAACAATAGATAGGCTTCATGAATTTTCAACAGTGACTGCATTTTTAATTCCCTCATGTTAAATACACTTTAGGGTAGCTGCTCTTTTTTAAAATTACATGTTATATTTTATCTCATTTGGTCAACAGGGCAGTTACTAACCTTGACGGCATGGATCATTCTGTGCTCAGAGGGGAGATGTCAGCAGTGCTTCATGACAGGTATGTTTTTTATAAGTAGCTAAAATCAGGCAGTGCCTTCAGTGCATATTGTCAGGGTGGCTGCAATTTTTCTTAACCTTGAAAACCTATTCCTTTTTTCTTTCTGGAAAACTTCGAAGAAATCTGAAAAAAAACCCCAAAACAGAACAAAAAAGCCCCCCCCCCCCCCAAACAAAAGCAAATGTTTTGAGAAATAAAACACGCAACACATACTATGCTGCTCACTTCATTAGCTTATTTGTTCTTCAGAAATAGAGCACGTGATTTTTCCAAAATGAAAAGCTTGCAGGTCTATAAGTAAAATGCAAGGAAACCGTTTGCCATCCCTCCCCAGTCTGTCTAGGTAAGTGTACTGGTCTTTTGGGTCTGCTCTTGCTCTTTGTCAGGAACACAATCAGAATATGCTAAAGACACTTGGTTGCTGGGCTGGCTGAAGAGGAATTCTGGTGTTTTTAAACAAAATTCGGAAAGTTAACTGTTACCCAACCTTTCTAGAGAAACTGATTCAGGCTAGGACTTCTCTTTATATACTAAGTTTCAGAGTAGCAGCCGTGTTAGTCTGTATTTGCAAAAAGAAAAGGAATACTAGTGGCACCTTAGAGACTAACCAATTTATTTGAGCATAAGTTTTCATGAGCTACAGCTCACTTCATTGGATGCATTCAGTGGAAAATACAGTGAGGAGATCTATATACACACAGAACATGAAAAAATGGGTACACACTGTAAGGAGAGTGATCACTTAAGATGAGCTATTACCAGCAGGAGAGCAGGGGCGAGGAGGTTGGACAGTCTCTACGTAAAAGGGTAAATGGACACAAATCAGATGTCAAGAATTATAACATTCATAAACCAGTCGGAGAACACTTCAATCTCTCTGGTCGCTCGATTTCAGACCTAAAGGTCGCAATATTAGAACAAAAAGACTTCAAAAACAGACTCCAAGGAGAGACTGCTGAATTGGAATTAATTTGCAAACTGGATACAATTAACTTAGGCTTGAATAGAGACTGGGAGTGGATGTGTCATTACACAAAGTAAAACTATTTCCCCATGTTTATTTCCCCCACCCCCCACTGCTCCTCGGACATTCCTGTTAACTGCTGGAAATGGCCCACCTTGATTATCACTACAAAAGGTTTCCTCCTCGCCCCCCATCCCCCCCCCCCCCCCCACTCTCCTGTATGGTAACACCTATTTTTTCATGTTCTCTGTGTATATAAATCTCCTCACTGTATTTTCCACTGAATGCATCCAATGAAGAAAGCTTATGCTCAAATAAATTGGTTAGTCTCTAAGATGCCACTCCTTTTCTTTTTGCTTTATATACTAGAAGATGATAAACTCCAGATTGTTTTAGTAGCTGCATTTCAGCCTTTTCTTTCTGTTTTGAACTCTATCATAAACTCTGTTTGGGATCAATCATGTTTTATATAATTGGAATGGTTCTAGAGTCCCTTATATAAAATCATAGAAATGTAGGCCTGGAAGGGACTTCGAGAGGTCATCAAGACCATCCCCCTGCACTGAAGCAGAACGAAGTAAACCTTAAAGCATTCCTTAAAAGTGTTTATCCAACCTGTTCTTAATACCTCCCATGATGGGGGTTCCACAACCTCCTTTGGAAGCCTGTTCCAGAACAACTATCCTTGTGATAAGAGAGTTTTCTCTAATATTTAACCTACATCTCCCTTGGTGCAGATTAAGCACATTACTCCTCCTAAGTTCAGTAGACATGGAGAACGATTTTATCATCCTCTTTA
Source organism: Chelonia mydas (assembly GCF_015237465.2). Classification (NCBI taxonomy): domain Eukaryota; kingdom Metazoa; phylum Chordata; order Testudines; family Cheloniidae; genus Chelonia; species Chelonia mydas. The sequence goes on from NC_057855.1 coordinate 98,625,042, forward strand.
TAACAGCTCTTAACATATTAAAAGACTTATCAGATTCTACCGCAGTCTTCTTTTCTCAAGACTAAACATACCAAGGTTTTTTTTAAACCTGATCTACAAGGAAAGGTTTTCTAAACCTTTCATCATTTTTGTTGCTCTCCTCTGGACTCTCTCCAGTTTGTCCACATCTTTCCTAAAGCATGGCACCTGGAATTGGACATAGTGCTCCGGCTTAAGGCCTCACTAGTGCCGAGTTGAGCGGGACAGCTACCTCCTGTGTCTTACATTTGACATTCCTGTTAATACATCACAGAATATTAGCCTTTTTCACAACTGCATCAAATTATTGACTTATATTCAACTTGTGATCCACTATAAACCCCAGATCCTTTTCAGCAGTATTACTGCCTACCAGTTATTCCTCATTTTGTAGTTGTCAATTTGACTTTTCCTTCCTAAGTGAAGTACTTTGCACTTGTCTTTATAGAATTTTATCTTGTTGATTTCAGACCAATTCTCCAATTTGCCAAGATAATTTTGAATACTAATCCTGTCCTCCAAAATGCTTGCAACACCTCCCCCAACATGGTGTCATTCACAGAGTCTTATAAGCATACTCTCTACTCCGTTATCCAAGTCATTAGAAAAAATATTGAATAGTAATGAACCAAGGACAGACATACACCCTCTGAGTTTGCCAGCCAGCCATTGATAATTACTCTTTGAGTACGGTCTTTTAACCAGTTGTGTGCCCACCTTATAATAATTCCATATAGACTACATTTGCCTAATTTGCAGGACTGTGTCAAAGCCCTTACTAAAACCTTACTAAGAGATCTCGCTCCTACTGTTTCCCCCTATCCATTAGGCCAGTAACCCTGTTTCCTTATAACCCTGTTATCCTCCATGTGCTTACAAATTGATTGTTTAATAATTTGCTCCAGTATCTTTCCACTTTTGGCTGACTGGTCTGTAATTTTCCAGGTTCTCTTTGTTCCCCTTTTTAAAGATAGGTACAACGTTTGCCGTTCTCCAGTCCTCTGAAACGTCATTCATCCTTCATGAGTTCTTCAAGATAATTACTAACGGTTTTGATATTGCTTCAGCTAGTTCCTTAAAATGTATGCTGTGTTTTGATCAGTTCTCCACATTGATTAGAAATGTCAATATACTTATTGCAAGTTGGATGCAGTGTAGAGAGAAATCTTCCACTGAGTGTTATTAAGAAGCTAGGATGTGAGTATACCTTTAATTAATCTTACCATGAAGCTGGTGGTAGCTGAAGAAGAAATTTCAAACTTAAGTGTTACTAATTCATCAGCACATTATAAATAGAGTGCAAAATACTCTTACGTCAGTGTTCAATTATCAGGTTATGAAACATATACTTGTAAGAAAGGACATGAATAGACTGTTCAGAATGTAATAGTGGCTTCATCCCATTCCAGTATTACTTGGAAATAATCAAATAGATGTTGGTAAGTGACACTTTATCTTGCTTTGTTCTGTCGCTTAATCCGGACATTTGGAGAAACCACAGTAAGTCAGGAAGTGCAGGTCTGTGCACTAGAGCAGTGCTACTCAAAGTGGTGGTCCATGGACCGAGCCATCGGCTGCCAGTCTGTGCGCACGCTGGAAAAAAAAATTGCTGGTCCCCCACATCAGATAGCTTGAGAAGCACTGTGCTAGAGGGATACTTAACTGAAGAGTGGATGTACCAACCGTACAACTACAACTTTAGACTTTTTATTAATTTTTTTCATAACTCATTCTACTTTTTCTAAAAACAAAACTCATTATGATGTTTTCAAATATTGACTATATTTAGAATTGCGTTATCCTTCCTATATTAATGCTTCATTTACCTCACATACTGAACTGTAATTAATCTATGCTCTCAATTTCCTACAGAGATACCTGTGAGGAGTTTTTTTTAGTTGTTTCTAAATGTTCCAGTCTTCTTTGTGTATCAGCATAACAATATTTCCTTTCAGTTTTCCTAGACTTGAAGTAGTTGAGACAACTTGCCAGTCAGAGAGAATTTAGTATGCTTACAGGAATTATAGGTGCACTCTGTTTATATACAAACAAAATTCTCTGTCTTAGAAATATCAGCATGGAGGGATTATTCTAATAGACTGCAACTGTCACCCTTCAAAAAGTGGGATAAGCAGTATTTAAACTAGTTGTGGTTCTGGGAGCCACTACAGGGATCCTCCTAGCATTTGTCTTCCACTGGAGGGGAAAAGGATGAGATCTGTTAGATATACTTGGAAAGCCTTACTTTGAAACATCCATTAAAAGGCAATGCATCATATACATGTATGTGGTATTATAAATGATTTCTAAATGTGGTCTTCCAAGATTTGTAGCTTATAACAGGTACAATCCATTATCAGAAATGCTTAAAATTATTTGTATGAGGTACACAACTAGAACAAGGGCATTTATTACATAATAGCCAGGTGAACTGTACCTTTGTGTGTGTGTCTGTGTGTGTGTGTATGTGGTGTGTGTGTGTATATATATATATATATATATATGTATATATGTGTATATATATATGTATAATGTGTGTATATATAGAGCTATGTTTTTTTTCCTGATATTGGTGTTTCACAACCTGTCTGGAAAGAAAACTTCTATCACAATGACTATTGTGCCTCTTTCCTCAGACTTCTTAATAGCAATATGTACAGCTCATTTGTTCAAACTGAAGTCAACTCAAAAAGTAAAGCAAAAAAAAGTCAATATAGTGATCTGATTTTCAATTTGTCTTCTTTTATATTCCAAATTAGGGGGCAAAACTTCTTTAACTAAATTGAAAGAATCAACTCCTTCAGCCAAAAACCTGTAAAAGAGGTGATGTCTTTGTTACAGGTTCCCCCCGAGCTGATGCCTGGAATTGGGGTACCACTGAGCCCTCTGACTCACCAGCCTGGGCTCCCTTTCACACTGTGCTGCTGTGACAAGCTGCAGACACGCTCCCGGTCTTACACTTCCACTATCGTACACCCTGGTAGGGACAAATCCAGCTACACTTACATGCGGGCTCTCTGACTAGCCACTGCATGAACAACTGTAGAAAGGCTAAAGCCTCGGTCAGAGGTTCTCAACCTTTTTCTTTCTGAGGCCCCCCCCCATGCTATAAAAACTCCACGGCCCACCTGTGCCATAATAGCTGGTTTTCTGCATAGAAAAGCCAGGGCCAGCATTACAGGGTAGCAAGCAGGGCAATTGCCTGTGGCCCCATGCCACGGGCCACCATGAAGCTACATTGGTCAGGCTTCAGCCCCAGGTGGCAGGATGCAGGTACCTGGGCTTCAATCCTATGCAGTGGGGCTTCGGCTTTCTTTCCTGGGCCCCAGTGAGTGTAAGGTTGGCTCTGCTTGGAGGCCCCCGTGAAACCTGCTCGAGGCCTCCTAGGGGGCCCCGGACCCCTGGTTGAGAACCAATGCCTAGGTAACTCTCAGCTCCCCAGGCATGCACCCCTCTGGAGCATAAACCCAAAATTATTACTGTCTTGCGCCGCACAAGGAACTGTACAGGGTAAGCTCAGAGGGTTCGCCCCCATCCACCCCCAATGTGGAGAGGAATATGCAACAGCCTCTCTCAGCTAAGATTCCGAACAACAACTCACTGGTTTAGATAAAACAAAAACAAGTTTATTAATTACAAAAGATAGATTTTAAGTGATGGCAAACAGGTGAAAGCAGATTACCTAGTAAATAAACAAAAACACAAACTAAGTCTAAGATACTAGAAAGATAGGATATGAATTAGCAAATTCTCACCCTGGCTGAGGGTACAAGCAGGCTGCAGATTCTTAAGGGGCAAGTTGCACTTGCTTTACAACAGCTTGGAATCCCCAGGTCTTTCATATACAGGCTAGAAATACCTTTAGCCTGGGTCCAGCAGTTCCCCCAGTTCAGTCTTTGTTCCTCTGGTGTTTCCAGGAGTTGTCTTGTGTGGGGAGTGAAGAACAACAGATGTCGCTCCCCGCCTTTTAGAGCCTTAGCGTACAGCGGGAACCTTTTGTTTCAAAACTTGGTTCCCAGACCAGTTTGTGGAGAAACATTTACATCCCAAGATGGAGTCCAGAATCATGTGGCCTGATCACATGTCCTTGTTGAGTCATAGCAGCCATTACTTACAGGCTGTCTGGAGTGTTCTCAGGAAGGCTCCCCAGGTCGGGGGATAAACTTCTCCTGAGGCCTGTTGTTTTTCCTAAAGGCTCATTGCCCTAAATAGGCCCTTCCCAACCAGCTATCTAGACTGAAAGTATCTTGTCCAGTGGGTGTTACCCAGGAGTAACTACATTTGAAGTACAGATACATAGTCACTATTTATAACTTCATGAATGATAAATGATACATAGATGATAAATGATACATAAATGACAAATAGAATAATCATATTCACCAGATCATAACTTTTCCACCTTACATGACCCGTCTTGCCTAAAATACATAATAATTATGCTATAATTATGTCATAATATCACTATGAAAAATGTGGGGTGCAGTGTCAGTCTTCCTAAACTGTTGGGACTTCCCAGATTGAACTTCTGTTTTGCATGAAGCTCCAGATGATTTTATTTTCAATAATATCAGTCCTGACAACTCCTATGCTGTTTGCTAAAATGTAGATTTTGCCTTGCCTCTCTTGCTGTTTCAAGGACCTTGTTTACTACTTATATGTAAATTGAAGTAAATACATTCCTTAGCTGATGACCTGATTGACCAGTCCTGCCTAATCTAGGTTATGTGGGTTTGAACATGTGCTACCAACATTATTCAGGGGGAATTTATAACTTTACATATAATGTTGCTACATACATTCCACCATGATGTTATTGACTAGGAAGTTATTAATTTTCAAATGGTATCTTACAAGGCTTATTACAGTGGTGTGAATATAAGGGTGCATTTTATCACAGTTGGTATGGCTGATTTAGTGGGATGAGTCTTAAAACTGGAACATTAAAATCAATAGTTACAACTTATTACATAAGAATAGAAAGGGAAAAAGTGGAGTGTAGTTGCACTCTACATCAGACACGGTTACTTGTTAAAGTAATAGTTCAGAATCACAGAACTTCAAATGCTTTTGGAGTAAAGTTCTAACTGTTAAAATTTAAAGACAGGTGACTGGTGAACATGGATTATAGACCACGAAATTCCACTAGAGAATAGGCTGAGCTTCCTTAAACTGTTCCATTATTTGTAGGAAGAAAAGCTGTTATGGGTGAATTCAACCTGTAGGGTGTTTGCCAGACATCTCACATATCCAGTAATAAAAATTCCTTAGTTTCTAAAAACAATAGAGGATATTTTAACGCCAAGTCTTGCACCAACATATAATAACTCGGTATTGAACCTTGTTCTGATGGACAAAGAAGAGATTATTGCTGACCTAAAAATTAACAATTTTCTAGATATCAGTGATCATGATCTGGTTACATTTAATGTGTGAATAAAAGAATATGGCATCTATCAATGATGGATATATTTGGAACTTCAAAGGCTTAAAGCAATGATTGGCACAACTGATTGGGAACATAAATTTAAAGTGAGATGTGTTAAGGAAACTGGGAATTGTTCAAGGATATCCTATTAGTTACCCCAAAAGCCCCAATTCCACACACATGAGGAAAAATATTATGCCGGGCAAGAAGCCATCTGTCCTCTTTAAAGGGACGTGTCGAAATGGTGCTAAAACATTAAAAAGAAAGGTTGGAACAAAGGGGAAGTAAATGACAGTGAATACAAGTTACTAATTTATAAAAAGTAGGTGACTGATAAAGGACCCCAAAGGAATCAACGAAATATCAATCGCCAATAGAGTTAAAGATAAGGCATTTTTAAATAGGAACAAGAAAAATGCCAGATCAGGTATAGGTTCATTGTAAAGAGTGATGTAGGAAAAAAAATGTTCAATAAGTGTGTGTTCTGTTGGAACAAAGGAGATTATATCCATCCCATATGAAGTGGATGTAATAAAAAGGTTACCATCTGTAACAGGGGAGGAAGTGGGGCAGCATCTGCTAAAATTAAACCTTTTAAATGAACAGGCCTGGATAACGAACACCCAAGAGTCCTAAAGAAACTAGGTTAGGAGCTCTCTGAATCACTAGTGTTAGTTTGTAACAAATCTTTAGGGAATTCAGAAGGATTGGCAGTCTGCCAGCAGAGTTCCAATAATTAAAAAAAGGTAAAAGATAATGCAGAAGCTGCAGACCTGTTAGCTTGAAGTTGGTTGTAGGCAAAGCAATCGAGTGGTTAATCCAGGACTGAACAGAGAATTAGAGGCTAAAATAGATAGGTAATATGAGTCAGTGCAAGTTCATGGAAGGTAGATTTTGTGAAACAAACCTGTTAGTCTTTTTGGACAGAATTACAGATCTGGTAGACAACTATGTTGATTTTAATATACTTAGCACAGAGTCAAATGCCTTGGAGAAACCTGTGTGGCATTTTGATTAGCTAACTTGCATTATAAGGAATTAATAGGGCACAGATTGGATGGATTAAAAACTGTCTCACTGATCTCAAAATATAGTTGTTAATGGGGAGATAGCAATGACTAGAGCTGCTTTGAGCAGTGTCCTCAGTTCTTGGTCTAACACTATTTAAAATTTTTATCTGTGATCTGGGTGGTGAAATGAACTCTGTGCTGGTGAATTTTGCAGATGACAAAAGATTGGTGGGGTAGTAAATAATGAGGAGGGCAGTAACCTGAATCACTTGGTTAGATCTCAATCCAACAAAATGTGTTTTTTAAATATAGCCAAACCCAAGAGAGTATATCTGGGAACCAAGAACGCAGTTTAGATCTACAGAATTGGGAAACTGTCTTGGAAAACAGTGACTCAGAAGGATTTCGGGCCATCGTAGATGGCCCATGAACTGTCTGTACAATTCTGTGGCAAAAAAGGCTGATGCGACCCTTGGATGTATAAAAAGGGGAATATCAAATAGCAGAAATAGGGAAGTGATCTTGGCTCTGTACGCAGCATTGGTAAGACTGCTACTAAAATTCTGCATCCACTTCTAGTCTCCATGCTTCAAGAAGGATATGGAAATATCGGGGGGAGTTCAAAGGAGGGCAACAAAAACGATCCCCAAGGCTGGAAAACAAACCTTTATTATGTGAGACGTAAGGAGATCAATTTATTCATAGGCTTGGAAGGATTAGATTTTTATAGTACAACTTGATAAATGTCATTTTCACCATACACAGACAAAAATATTTTCCTGGATGATGATTTACAGATGGGCAAGGTAAGAAATGCTGCTTGAGAACATAATAGTTTGATTTAAGGTTACTTACTTTGTCAACACAACATGTCAAAATATACAATTTGTGTTTTGTTGGGTTGTAAAACTTTTTTGAATCTCAACAGGTACTGTCATAAAACAATTGTCTGATCCTCTTCTGTAATTTTCTGCAACTGAAAATTTAAATAGATAAAATTGAAAAATGCTTAAACATAAACATCAATATTATTTGTCAAAATTATACAAAAAATTGAAATTTTGCCAAGCCTACTTATTCAGTTTATTGAAGATTGAGAGGTAATTTAACTATTGTGTCTAGATACTTACACGTGGAAAAGAGATCTGATAGTGATGTACTGTTGGTGTTGGAGGGGTTCCAACCTTACTGACAAAGGCACGAGAAGACCCAATGGCTGGAAGTTGAAGTTATATAAATTTAGGTTTGAAATAAGATGCAACTTTCCTGCCGTCAGTGTGGTTAAACATTGGAACAGCTTAACCAGGAGTCACTGGGCTCACTGTTGCTTGGAGTGTTAAGAAGAGATTAGATAGCTTTCTGAAATATACGATTTAATTCACTTCCTGGGAAAAATTCTATGGCCTGTGTGTGCAAGGGGTCCTCCCCAGTTGACTGGATGTATTCTGGGCTTTTTGCCTTCCACTGAAGCTTCAAAGATTGGCTATAGCTGGAGATGGGATACCAGATGCGGTGGACTAGTGCTCTCTGGTGTATAGAGAATCCTTTCTAGATGTCTACTTGGTGTGTCTTGCTCACATTCTCGGAGTCTAGGAATGGGATACCAGATTTGGGGTTGGGAAGGAATTTTGCCCCAGGTCAGATTGGCAGAGATCTTATGGGCTTTTCCCCTTTCTCTGTAGCATGAGTGTGGTTTGCCTGCTGGGATAATTTCCTTGCCATTGTACAGGCCTTGGGCATTGATGGCACTGTTTTCTGCTATAGCTTGGTTTTGGACTGAAATGTTTTGGTCTGATAAAGTTTTTGGGCTTAATATAGGGGAATCTGGGTGGAATTTAATGGCCTGATATACAAGTATCAGAGGGGTAGCCGTGTTAGTCTGAATCCACAGAAACAATGAGAAATCCGGTGGCATCTTAATGATTAACAGATTTATTTGGGCATAAGCTTTCATGGGTAAAAAACTCACTTCTTCAGATGCATGATATACAGGAGGTCATCCTAGATGATATCATGGTCCCTTCTGGCCTTAAACTCTATGAAACTCTGTTTTTTCAGTAAAGATTAGTGCGCATCCTAATTTCTCAAACAATAATTTTGGCCATTTGGAAAGATCCTTCTATTTGAGAGACCGTATTGTTTTGGTCAGTGTTGCTCACATTTACGTATTAGACCCACAATTTCTGTTTCAAAAACAGAAATATGACTGCATGTAATTGAACTTGGAAATTGCTCTAACTGGTTTGGTCCAGCAATGGTATTGTAATCTAATCACATGCAGTTTGTCCTTAGTTTTTCCTTTTATTCTCCTATCCCGACTGTTTTGTCAAACACACATGAATTTGCATTACCTGTAATTGTTTATATGTGAACTCATATCCATGTATTTACCAGCTAAAATCACTTAATGTTGCAGATAAAAATGTACATTTGAGTTATGTAGACTATGTCTCTTCTGCTTGTTCTGGTATCTGCTGACCATACTGCAGCTTTAATCTAAGTATTCCATAATTCAGTGTAATCAATATTGTAGTGATCATCTTTAATTTATATTTTAGTCTTTTTATTTATTTATTTATTTATTTATTTTTTGCAAAATAACAGCTGTTACCTTTGTTCAAAATGTCAATGCTTTTTGACTGAAAAAACTTCTTGGGATCTGAAATTTAAGTTGAACTTTTTTCACAGAAAACATATACATCTTTAAGTTTGTTTTATCCACATAAATCCCTCAACCCTTATCTCCCAACACTCAATTTGTTCAATAACCAATTTCTCTTAAACCTTATTTTTGAGTACAGGCCGGATTAGTTCTTGTAGAGTATAAGCTCAGAAAAATACAGCGCACTCACAATCTTTGGCCTGCCTTTAAGATGCTTCCTATTATGCCAAAAAAGAATAGTTCTAATGTGCAGCTTAGTCTGCAGTGCATTTAGGCGTTCTCCACATTTTATGAGCTGCAGTTAGCCAGCAGTTGATTTTTCTAAATTAGCACTTCTGAAATACATGCTGTATCTCTTTGACACAGTGTAAAAAGGAAAGGTGGACTTGTGGCACCTTAGAGACTAACAAATTTATTTGAGCATAAGCTTTCGTGAGCTACATGCTATCCTTAGTATTCTCAGACAGATTACAGGAAGATTTATCTGTTGATAAATAAGCATTTGTACTCAGGTTTATTATGCCCCCAAAATAGTCTTTTGGTGCTAGCTTTTAATCATGACTTACAGTTCGACATGAAGTTGAGAATGGAACAGTTAAATTGATGCTGATCCATTTGGAATACCCTCTTCTGTAAATGGATCTGTTGCATTTTTTTTCCCATTCCTGGCTAGAATCCAATGAACTACTTTTCAAAAGCAAGATAACTTTCTGTGTGGTGTTATTTAAACTACAGACTTTCTCTAAAAGCTAATGAGGGATTTCCATTTAAGTTGCTCCTTATAATAATAATAATAATAATAATAATAATAAAAAAGTACTTGCACCATATGGAATACATTGAGGAATATTTTTCTTCCTGTATGCCTGTATTGTTCTAAGAATATTGAATCCTTTGTTTTTAGACACTTAGGAGATGTCTAGGATTCAGTTTGTAGTTCACTTGAATGCATAGTGCGGCACACTTTAGGATTAGAAGACAACTGTTGAGAGTGGCAGAGACTACAGAATCTAAAATATATGAATCCGTGGTGAAAATGTAGGACAGTGTGTTTCTAAAGTAAGAAATTCTCCTTCGTTGTGCAAATGGACTATTAGGCTTTGCCAATATGGTGTCTGTCAGATTAACTCTGACTTGTAGTGAGTTACAGTGCAAACCATAGAGGAAAGGTTTTACATATTTTTGTATTTGTAATTAGTGTAGGTATCTTTCCGGAAGTGTGTTACCCTAGACAGCCTGAACTGTGGCTGTTACATATAATAATGCTCCGCATTTAGAAACCTAATTTCTTCTTGACTGTAATGTTGCCACCAAAGCATATCTTCAGGTGTTATTTATACTATTCTAATTGTTTTAGTTCCAATCTTTTATGTATTTTTGTCCCTGGCCTGGTGAGACTGCTCCTCAAACTCCTCAATGGGTATACTGTCAATTTCACTCCATTTTCATATCTAATTTTAAAAGAAAAATTTTAGCTTCCATCTCCATCCCTTTGGACCACTGTTTCCACATTTCCAAGGCCTACTATTTCATTGCCCTGCTTCAGGATGCCTATTGCAACCTGAGGTTTATTAGCAGGAGGTCTGGAAAAGAAGTGCATATGAGATGAGTGTATTAAACCTCATATGTTCTCCTTGCCTCTCCTGTATTAACTTTCATCTCAAAGATAGCCTCCTAGAGGTAATATAAAAACAGATTGACAGGTCCCTCAGCACCCCTTTTGGACAAAGATGGCAGAATAGCAACGCTGTTTTAAATCTTATCAATGTCCTCCTTAAATTTGCCAATAAGGACAGAGATGTGGATGGAGTGAAATAGACAACAAGGGAAATGAAGTGGAGAGGAGTTGGGCTGGCTTTATAGAGCTCCACTTCTCTGGCTGTCCTGTCATACTGTGGCTCCTGGCTTGGTTCCTCTTCACCCTCATAGCTCCAGTACGTTCATGCCTTGGTTTCCTTCATCTGATAGGACCAGTATAACTGGTCAGCAATAAGTCCCAGTCCTGTTGCAGGGCATTGATTAGAACTCGGCCCAGCTAGTAGATTTGGGTAACTTCCTCTGACTTCACTTGGCTTTGCCTTGGTACAGTAGCACAGTTGTTAGTCTACTGAAAATTCTCTTCAGTGCAACTGTGTTAGGGGTGAGTTCCCAAGTGTGGACTAGTGAGGTTCTCCTGTTCGGTTATTTGCACATGCCATCACCTATATTGGTTTAACTTGAAGCTAGACTAGACCTCCATCTGCTGTGGATGGCTTAGGGGTAATGATATTCATGCTGGATGGAAAATGCAAAAACCTCATCCTTTCTATCAGTCTAGGAGAACTGTCAGGTTAGAATATGATGGGATGGAGAACTTTGTGAGGGGGAGTTTATTGAACCACTTTGATTTAGTGCTGTTAAAAGAACCAAACATGTAGCTGTGAACATTAAAAAAACAAACCAACAAAAACAACACGAAAACCCCCACAATCTTCCCCCCCAAAAACTGGAGAGTAATACTCAGGTTTAAAATTACAAATGCACTTTGAAACCTATTCCTGTCCATAGAAGTTCAAGCTGTTTGGGTTCTGTGTTCCTCCTACATTAGATTATATATCAGGGTGGCCAAACCATGCGGCTCTTTTACCGTTAGAGTGTTGCTTGTGGAGTCCCTCTTCATTCTCCACCTACCAGACTGGGGGTAAGGAGAGATTGGGACCTCTGCCTTGCAGCTGGGTGGTGAGGTAGGGGCTTCTGCCCCATGGAGAGGGAAATCTCAGGGCTTCTGCCTGTGGGGCGCACCCGCCAGGGTTCGGGGCTTCAGCAGGAGCAGGGCTGAAACCCCGAGCCCCATCAGGTGCCTCCCATGGGACTGAAGCCCAGAGACCCCCCCCCTTCCCACAGGTCTGAAGCCCTGAGCCCTGGCAGGCACGCTCTGGCTCTCGATTGTCTGAAGATTGTCGTATGCGGCTCGGAGGGTTTGGACATTCCTGTTATATATCATTGTAACCTAAAAGACTATTTGATAAGTTTTTGTGCAGCTTTGTGATGGTGGTGTAGTCTGATGTAGAAGAAACAAACTAGAGTAGCTACATTCCAGTTTTTGGAGCTTCTGGTTACTTTTTGTTAAAGTATCTGATCTGGTGGTTGTGGTCCTTGAACAATGCATTAATTACTTATGATAGCTAAACAATTATTTTAGCAGTTTGTTTCAGCTCATCTTTAAGTGAGGCTTTGAAGAATTCTTTTTCCTCAGTGAATTAGATTTTTCTGCTGGAATCAGTTACTGCCACTGTTCATATATGCAAAAAAGCTCATTCTAGGATCCAGCTTTTTGCCAGCAGTTGTTTTCTATGCCGAATGGTCTTGATAATCTAACTGAATTAGAATATAAACACATCTCTCTCTCTCTCTCTCTCTCTCTCTCTCTGTCTGAGCTTTGCCTCCACTCATTATATTCTTTGTATTGCCTCTTGTGCCATGATTCGCTAAACAAACCCACATATATTGATTGTAGAAGTGCTGATGTAATGTTAGCTCTTTCTCTAATAATGCTTATGTTTAAACCAGTATAGTCCAGTAGCCTATCTTATTTATCTAGTTTAGGAATTCATTTTTTTCCCCCCCACTCATCTTGCAGTTAGATTCCTGAGACCATACCTACGTCTGATTAAATAAGGATTATAATCTTGGCTAGAAAATAGCTTTAATTTCTATTTCTTTTTGTGTGCTCTCCTCTCCACATTCAGTTCCCTAGTGCTCTGTATAGGATTCTATACCTCCTTCTTAATAACTAGTACAAGACATACATTTATCTCAGACTGGTGACTGAATGTTGATGGCTAAGTAGTTTCAGAGCCTCTTGCCCTGGGATGCAAAGTTGGCTATTGCTTTATTCTCAAGTGTGGTTCTTCACTGAAAAGTGACTGTAAAGCTGCCATTGTTGTATTACATATTTCTCAATTTTTGTATCTGTGATCAGTTTACAAGTAAGATTTTTTTTTTTTAAATAAACTGATAGCCCTTCAAATTCAAGCTGACAGTTCAGCTGGACTCTTTGCCTTGTATCAGTAATAAAAGTTTTGCAGGTCTAATTCTGTCCTCAGTTACACCAGTCCAACTGCACAGGTTCCGGTGGGAATAGCACAGGTACATCTGGCTCTGTAATAACAAATCTGATGCATAATGGCAAAGAGAGCACACTTATGAAGCTTGTGGATGATACCAAGGTGGGAGGGGTTGCAAGTGCTTTGGAGGACAGGATGAAAATTCAGAATGATTTGGACAAACTAGAGAAATGGTCTGAAGTAAATAGGATGAAATTTAAATAAGGACAAATGTGAATTTACTTCATTTAGGAAGGAACAGTCAGTTGCACACATACAATATGGGAAATGACTGCCTAGGAAGGAGTACTGCGGAAGGGATCTGGGGGTCATAGTGGACCACAAGCTAAATGAGAGTCAACAGTGTAGCGCTGTTGTAAAAAACCAAACATCACTCTGGGCTATTAGCAGGAGTGTTGTAAGCAAGACCCAAGAAGTCATTCTTCCACTCTACTCCCTGCTGATTAGGCCTCCTTGTATCATCTGCAAATTTTGCCACCTCACTGTTTACTCTTTTCCAGATCGTTTATGAATATATTGAATAGGACTGGGCCTAGTACAGACCCCTGGGGGATACCCCTATTTACCTCTCTCCATTCTGAAATCTGACCATTTATTCCAACCCTTTGTTTCCTATCTTTTAACCAGTTACCAATCCATAAGGACCTTCCCTCTTATCCCATGACAGCTTACTTTGCTTAAGATTAGCCTTTGGTGAGCGACCTTGTCAAAGGCTTTCTGAAAATCTAAGTACACTATATCCACTGGATCCCCTTTGACCACATGTTTGTTGACCCCCTCAAAGAATTTTAGTATATTGGTGAGGCATGATTTCCCTTTACAAAAACCATATTGACTCTTCCCCAACAAATTATGTTAATCTGTTTGACCATTTTGTTCTTATAGTTTCAACCAGTTTGCCCGGTACAGAAGCCAGGCTTACAGGCCTGTAATTGCTGGGATCACCTCTGGAGACCTTTTTAAAAATTGGCATCATATTAGCTGTCCTCCTCCAGTCATCTGGTACAGAAGCTGATTTAAATGATAGGTAACAGACTACAGTTAGTAGTTCTGCAATTTCACATTTTGAGTTCCTTGAGAACTCTTGGGTGAAAAGCATCTGGTTCTGATGACTTCTTATTGTTTAGTTTATTAGTTTAACTTCCACTTTTTAAAGGATGCTTTTTTGCCTCTCACTGCTTCTCAGGAACACACCATCAAACGTGGACTGATGTGACCAGCCAACTTTAAACTAAAGGAACCCTCTTCTGCATGTTTGTCCTGTTCAGTCTGTCTCTCTACTTACTGTGTTTCTTTCTGTCCTGGTTTCCCTCCATTCCTGTCTGCCTTCTTTCCCTGTTTGTTTACATAGAGTCTCTGTTTCTCTCTCTCTCTCTCATTCTCTCTCAGGCTCCCCTCTGTCCCTCCCCCCCCCCATTCTCCTTTCTCCTCCAGCTGTCAGTCCCCCTCCTTCTGAGGGCAGGGCCATCTCCTCTCTCGTTCTCAGAGGGAGGGGCTACCTTCTCTCCATAGAAGAGTGACAGCACATTTACTCTGAACCCACCCTAAATCATTTATCCCCATACAGGGTAAAATCCCTTTACCATATTTAGATTAGGCAGAAAAGAGTAAATACAAGGGATTTCTTAATGCATTCTAGAAGAGCTTCTCAGGTTTGTTTCTTTGCTTACCATTGATGTGTATTCACCGTAGTTTTGTATTAAATCTATATCTAAAGTTTTAGAGGCCGTGGGGGTGGAGGGTTATATTACCAGTGCTTGCAGTGTCTCAGGGCAAACATTCTTTTATTCTATATCATGAAGGGGTAGGGACTGACCATTTGTTTTCAATGTACAGTACCAAACATGTTAACAAATGCTGCTTAACAAATGTGTGTGTAACTGGCGATGGCCCTCACAGAGAAGTGTGACGGCTATATCCTGTAGCTTGGAATAGAGTATGTCTGGCTCAGCTGTAAGATTTCATGGATGTCTCCACCAGCAACCAGATCCTAGATAGAACACCAAATAGCACTTCTGCCATTCTTTCATGCTTACTGTGAATGCCATGTGAAGATGGGCTGGAAGGCTTCAAAGGCTTCAGCCTTCAAGCGATCCCAGAACCTAGACTCATGGAAGTGCTGTATATATCTGAATTTAAGCTTGTCTCTACTGCGTCATTCATTGCCTAAGCTTTGAAGCCTGAAATTTAGCAGGGCAGTCCCTAATGAATAGCAGACCCTTTGCTAAACTGCAAAAAAGCAATTATCAAATCAAATCTGAAAACACATAGCTGTACATGCACAATGCAGTGGCTTTACAATGGCAACAGATGATTTGTGTCACAAAGCTTGATTATTGTAACACTTTCTAAACAGGATTTACAGCAGAACATTTCTGCTGACTATAGCTTATTCTGTATGCGACAATGTTTGCTCCCTGATCATGAGTGACAATGGTCATATGATGCCTACCTGTACCTGGCATGGAGCAGGAAAATTATATAAACTTGTTCAGATCTACAAAAGAAAAAACTAATTTGGTTACATTAATCTCTTATTTTAAAATCTGATCTGACTTTGTATTGTAGTTTCCCCATTGACATAGGGACTTGTTAAAATGAGTGTTAGGTATGCTGAGACAGGGTGAAAGAGGTAATTTTTATGGGACTAACTTCTTATGCTGGTTAGTTCACATTGTCACCAGAGGGCGGCATAACTGATTTTTGTAAAGACTTTTAAAGAGTGAACAAGAGTTACAGGACAGAAACTACAGTGGATACTAACTAGCATTCAAGTGTTTGGCACAGCTAAGCATATTCAAATATTTAAAGTTTAGAACTGAAGGAAGTCATACCAGTTTAGCCTTTATATTTAAGGGACAGATTATAAAGATACATACGTTCTGCTCAATTCTGAAACGTGATTACTCCATAATAGGACACAGCTTTATTTTTATAACTTATTTGCATTTCTGTTTGAATCTTAAGATGGAAGGAAGGGCATTATTGTCACAAGAACAGGGAATTGGGAGACCTAGATTCTCTCCTGGCTGCTTCTACGTCTTCCCCTCTTACTTTGAGCAAGTCATTTAAACACTTACTATTTTCCAATCTATAAAATGAAATCAAAATACTTGCCTACAAACTGTTCTAGTGCCTCTGCTGCTGTGGATGGCTTCCCCCGGAGCTTGTGAAAACTAGCCATTTTGTCAGTTTTCAGTGTTGTTCCTGGGAATGTGGGAGTGGTGACGTTGATGAAAATTAGGTTAGCTCCACTTTGCTGCAGTTTGGGAACATTACGAGCAACGTAGAGGTTATCACTGGAGCAGTTCACTGAGGAGGGGGAAGCAGAATAGAAGGATAGATTAGTGGATACCTTCCCATTATTGTCTTCATAGCAAGGAAGAGGCTTTTGGGTGGGAGAACAAAATGCTCCTACTTTCTAGCAACCACAGGGAATTGAGGGTTGTGTATGTGCGCGCATGCAGGGATGCCCTCAGGTTTTTCAGATATCAACACACAGACAAAGAGTTGGAGTGAAGGAACAATCTGAGATTATATTTGGATTTTCATTCACTTACATCTCACTTTCACACATGTATAATGTTCTTCCTTCTCCCTGTCTCCAGACAACTCAGACTACTACTTCAGTTTTGGTAGTAACATTACCTGCTCCTCATCACTATCAGGTGGAGGGGGATGGTGCCTTTGAACTGGGGCTCCCTGGAAGGTATTGTTGGAGGACGGGGTTTGCTTTATTAAACATGTGTTGATTACCAGGCTTTTCTGGGGACTCAGCAGGATTCCTCTCAGCCTATCTTTGTCTGACATTAAGAGCTGGTTATCCATTCATAAATTGATGACCACGACTGTAGATCTGGTCTGGATTCCTAATAATTTATGCCTAAAATTGGCCCTCAGTAGTGTAATGAACATCCTTGTAGACCTCTTAATCCTTCTCAACTGCAAAATCTGTTGGGCACTTAGCAGAAACTGTGGATTGGCTACAGCCCTGTTTTGAAGCAGTCTGCCTGTTAGATATCTGCAGTGTAACCGAAGCGGTGTCGGTCCCAGAATATTAGCAAGACAAGGTAGGTGAGGTAATATCTTTTATTGGACTAACTTCTGTTGATGAGAGAGACGGGCTCAAGAGCTTGTAAAAGATATTACCTCATCCACATTGTTTCTCTGTTAAATATTTGTCAGTCATAGAATGGAGTGCCATAATCCAGGCAGATGCGGCTTCTTCAGTTATCTGTAGAAAGACACAGAAAGTTATGTTACTATCAGTACCCTAAATGATATAGCCCAGGATGTTATCACATTGGCTGCAGCCACTCTGGCTTGTCTAATTAGACGAGATCAAGATTAGGTTGTGGTTAGTTTAATGCATGTTTTCCCCAGGATGACCTTGATTAGCTAAACTGAGGTCTTGGGTCTGGTCTGCAGTTAAAACATAGGTTGATATAGCTACAGCACTCAGGGTGAAAAATCCACGCCCTTGAGCAATGTAGCTATTCCAAGCTAAGACCTGGTGCAGATTCTTCTGTTGACCTGGCTGCTCTAATTCATATCTAATTTCTGTTTAAGATTGGCCAAAAGCAAATAAGATTTAAGAGGAAAATTTATCATCGATTATAATTTGACTTCCATTTTAAAAAATAAGGTAAACATAGAAAAGATCCAGAAAAAGAGAATGAAAACTAACAGGTGCAGTACACTATCCCATTTCTAACTGACCAACACTCACCTCTGTCTCCTTCTTAATTATTGAGCTGTTTAATATTTTGGGAATCATTCTGGTATACTGAGTGAATGTGTTTCAGCAAGCTTTAGTAAATAGACTTGTTTGGCCAATAGACTATAACAGCTACAGAGAAGTTGTAACTTTCATATAAATCCTTTGTAGTTCATAGCTAGATCTAATAAAACGAACTGTTGCTTTGGACCAATTAGTTGCAGCACTCTCAGTCTGGCTGCCATGCATGTGTATTGAGTGCTCGGAGTTCTTTGGAAACTGGTAAATATATTCATGCTGTTGCTTTGGAAAATGAGCATAGTACTCTGAACATTTAATGCTAATTGAAAGCAAGAGCATTTCTTATTGAGCTGAGGTTCACCAACATAGTTGCTAGACTGAGATTAAAAGGGGGTGATTAAAAGAAAGTGATTTACGAAGAAATTATTTTACCTGTTGCTCTTCTGTAAGAAGCATTGTGACTAAGTAAAACTGAATTTTGTTTGTACCAGTGATATAAATACATAAAAATAGCCAGACTGGGTCAAACCAATGGTCCATCTAACCCAATATCCTGTCTTTTGACAGTGGCTAATGCCAGATGCTTCTGAGGGAATGAATAGAACAGGCAGTCATTGAGTGATCCATCCCCTGTCGCCCATTCCCAGCTTCTGACCCCAAAGTATGGGGTTGCATCCTTGACGGTTGTGGCTAAAAGCCACTGATGGATCTATCTTCCATGAACTTATCTAATTCCTTTTTGAGCCCCATTATAGTTTTGCCCTTTACAACATCCCTTGAGTTACACAGGTTGGCTGTGTGTTGTGTGAAGAAGTACTTCCTTTTGTTAATTTAAACCTGCTGCCTATTAATTTCTTTGGGTGATCCCTGGTTTTTGTGTTACTTGAAGGAGTAAATAATGCTTCCTTAATCACTTTGTTCACACCATACGTGATTTTATAGACGTCTATCATATCCCCCTTTAGTCATCTCTTTTCTAAACTGAAAAGTTCCAGTCTTTTTAATGTTTTCCATACATGTGCCATTTCCTTAATCATTTTTGTTGGCCGCCTCTGTACCTTTTCTGTTGCCAGGATTGCCTCTGGAGCCTTTTTTTTTTTTTTTTTTAACGTTGGTGTTGCATTAGCTATTCTCCAGTCAATTGGTACAGAGGCTGATTTAAATCTTAAATTACATACCAGTTAGTAGTTCTGCAATTTCATATACGAGTTCCTTCAGAACTCTTGGGTGAATATCATCTGGTCCTGGGGACTTACTACTGTGTAACTTATTAATTTGTTCTAAAGCTGCTTCTATTGACACCTCAGTCTGGGACAGTTTTTCAGATTTGTCATCTAAAAAGAATGGCTCAGGTGTGAGAATCTCCCTCACATCCTCTGCATCGGTCTTCACTGCAAAGAATTCATTTAGCTTTTCCACAGTGGCCTTGTCTTCCTTGAGTGCTTTTTTTAACACCTTGATCGTTCAGTGGCCCCACTGGTTGTTTGTCAGGCTTCCTGCTTCTGATGGACTTCAAAATTTTTTTTACTGTTAGTTTTTGTGTCTCTTTCTAGCTGTTCTTCAAGTTCTTTTTTGGCTTTCATAATTATACTTTTACACTTGACTTGTCAGAGTTTATGCTCCTTTCAGTTTTCCGCAGTAGGATTTAACTTCCAATTTTTAAAGGATGCCTTTTTGCATCTAAGTGCTTTTTACTTTGTTGTTTAGCTATAGTGGCACTTTTTTAGTCCTCTTATTATGTTTTTAATTTGGGATATACATTTAATTTTAGCCTCTCATCATGCTTTTAAAAAGTTTCCATGCAGCTTGCAGGCATTTCACTTTCGGAACTGTACTTTTTAATATCCATTTAACTAGCTTTCTCATTTTTGTGTAGTTCCCATTTCTGAAGTTAAATGCTTCTGGTGGGCTCTTTGGTATTCCCCCGCCTCCCGGAAGGATGTTACAATTAATTATATTATGCTCCCTATCACCGAGCTGTTCATCTAGATTCACCAGATCTTATGCTTCACTTAGGACTAAATCAAAAATTGCTTCTCCCCTTGCGAGTTCCAGGACTGGCTGCTCCAAAAAAGTCATTAATGGTGTCTAGAAACTTTATCTTTGTATCCCATTCCCAGGTGACACATAACAAATCAATATAGGGATAGTTGAAATTCCCCCATTATTACTGACTTTTCTATTTTTATAGCGTCTCTAATCTTTTGGCGCATTTCACAATCACCATCCTGGTCAGATGATTGGTAGTCTATCCCTACTGTTATATTCTTATTATTCAAGCATGGAATTGCTATCCATAGAGATTCTGTGGTACAGTTTAATTCATTTAAGATTTTTACTATATTTGACTTTATGCTTTCTTTCAGATATAGTGCCACTTCCCCACCAGCATGACCTACTCTGTCATGCCTATATATTTTGTACCCTATTATTACTGTGGCCCATTGATTATCATTGTTCCACCAAGTTTCTGAGATGCCTGTTCTATCAGTATCCTCATTTAATACCAGGTACTCAAGTCCAATCATCTTAGTATTTAGACTTCTAGCATTTGCATACAAGCACTTATGGTATTTGTCACTTTTTAGCTGTCATTATGTGATGTAATTGAATGGGACACTTTTTCATTTGACTGTTTCTATTCAGTTCCTACCTTTGCTTCTATCCTCTTCTCCTAACTAGAATATAGAAAATCCCTGTTAATAGATCCTTCCCTAAGGGATCATAGAATATCAGGGTTGGAAGGGACCTCAGGAGGTCATCTAGTCCAACCCCCTGCTCAAAGCAGGACCAATCCCCAACTAAATCATCTCTGTCTGAATCGTGTGCTCTCTGTCTCTGTTGGATTTCCCCCAGCCCTTAGTTTAGTTTAAAAACTCCTCTACAGCCTTTTTAATTTTACAAGCCAACCATCTAGTTCTGTTTTGGTTTAGCTCCTTCTTTCCCAAAAGGTTCCCCTGTTCATAATAAACCTAAAACTGTAACATCGTCTCATCCATTCATTGAGACGCTGCAATTCTGCCTGTCTAACTGGCCCTGGATGTGGAACTGGAAGTATTTTAGAGAGTGCTGCCATGGAGGTCCTGGACTTCAACCTCTTACCTAGCAACCTAAATTGGGCCTCCAGAACCTTTCTCCTCCATGTACCAGGACCACCGGCTCCTCATTTTAGAGAGAAGTGTGTTAAGTTTGAAGTTTAAGTTAAAGTTTGCTATAAACTTTCCTTAAAATCTCGGTCATAATTGTGGAAAGATTTTTCTTTTAACCTGATTAAAATTAGATGTGAAAATGGAGAGTCCAAAATCAGATTGTGCTGCTTTTGAACGTTATGTCAAAACAAAACTCAAGTAATAGCAAGAGATTTAAGAAAATAAGGCAGACTTTGACGGTTCAGTAAAATGCTCTCTCAACTGGAAATACTTGTTGGGGGAACATTTACAAAAATAACTTCTCTAATCATTATGCATAGTTATTAAATATCACTGTATTAATACATTCAGAACGCTTGTTCAAATAATTCTTCCAAATGCTGACTGTCCTCTAGAATAACAAACATGCAGTGCCATTTTTTTCACCATTTCTGGTGTCTGGTTACATGACTTGAAAAAATTATTTCGCTTGTTTTTAAAGGTTATATCTCTGACTGTCTTGTATTAAAGGATTTTTACAATCAAGGTGTTGCCGCCTGCAGTGTATTCAGAAATTCCTGGAGCTATCAAAGTGTAAAACGGTCTTATTAACTTGCCATTACAATTGAAAGATGTTTTTATTTTGTTTTGGTTTTTGAAAAACACATGTAATCCACGTAATACTTACACTGGTAATGCTTCAGCTTATTAGTTAACTTGGTTAGTTTCCAGAGAACCAACTGTTATCTCAGTTCAGTTAGTTGATTGTCATATATTTTGCTAGTTTGCAAACCAGATGAGGAAAAATCCAAATAAATATTTTTTTCCAGTGTGGGGTGTGTTTGTGTTGGGGTGAAGGAGAATGACTTTTTATTCTTTGAAGTAAAATTTCCTTGTCAGATAAAGGGGATCTACTGTATATAAGTGGCTGCAAAGTTGCTTTCTCTAACATGGTGCATTCTAGGCAGGCAAGGTGGGTGAGATAATACCTTTTATTGGATCAACGTCTGTCGGTGAGGGAGACACGGTCCAATGAAAAATATTACCTTACCCACATTGTCTCTCTAATCCTGGGACCAACACGGCCACAACAACAGTGCATAGTGCATCCTAAACTGTTACTGCAGCAAATTCTTCAGCAAGTTTCTAGTTTATGTGGGAAAACTGTTGAAAATGTGGGTGAAATCTGCAGTATTTCATGTTTAAACATGTGATGCATACCCTGAATGGAAGTCTGACTGATGCTTCACTTTTAATAGTTAAGGATTTGTTTTTTCCTTTTTTTTTTTAACCAGTAGCTCTGCTTACATTGCTATAGAGACCGAAGCTTGTCCCATAATAGCATTTTGACAACACTAAGAGTAGACTACAAATCACTTTTGTATTACTCTCCCCGCTCTCAGCCTACTCTTCTCCACTCTCGATTGTTCTTCATGTTTTTGTTTTTATTTAGGGCAGCCAAGCACATCTGAAAGTATTAGTCATCTGTCAGAGTAACTTTTGTAGACTTACACTCTTCAGGAAGTGAACAGAAATATGTCATAGTGATCTCTGGACACATTACTGCTTTAATATATTGGCACCTACATTCGGTGTCTTTGAGGGATTATTTATTTATTTTGTAAAAGGTTTTTTCTGGATAACTTGTGATCTTTTCAGTTCAAAATACAATCAAAATAGCCTTGCTTAATTCTCAGTAATGAACTACAGCTCCTTTTGCTTTTTATTTCTTCTCTTATTCAGTTTTTAAAACAAACACACCCTGTTAAATGAAAGATTGTTAGTTCCTAAGGCAGAGCAGAGGCATGTTGATACACTGACATTTTAAGAGAAGAACTGCCTAGTTCACATGCCCACTCTTTCTATAATATTTTAAATGTGTTTTTGCATGTTATTAGCATCATTGCAGTGAAAATACACACATTTCCATTGGCTTCAACAGGACTCGAGTTCATGCTTTAATACCCAGGCAAAACAGTGGGAGTTAATTTGCCTTACTTAGAATTGAACATTATTAACTCTTTCAGCTGTATAGCCTAAAAAATATATATATTTATCAACTGACTGTAATATAATAAAATATTGTCAAGGTAGTGGGCCAGTTCTTCAAAAAACAAAGATAGGTACAGGTAGATGAATTGTAGGAAGGAAGAGGGAGAGGCCTGTGGGAAAGTCTGTGCGTGGGGCGGGGAGATGATGGGTAAGGAAAATGGTATGCTAACTTTTTGTTAAGCTTTTAGGGATCCTGACTAAAAGTGTTATGTAACATTGGTTGGTCTCTTTCAGTGTCTAGGCTTGTGTCTTGAGACCTCAATTTAAAATGCTGGTTGTGAAGTGAAGATCACATTTGAGTTTCATGTCTTTGATGGAAATGCCTTTTGAGCTTTAGTTCTACTTCTTTTTTTGTTGATTAAAATAGCTTTTCATGATAGTTCATGTCAGTTCAGCATTTTAATAGCTCTAAAACACACAATCCCAATTTTTGTAAAATTTGAAATTGGATTTCTAAATGTAGTTTAAAGCAAAGTGTGTGTTTTTTTTTTTTTTTCCTGTCCTTTTGACTCTGATGTTCTAATGGGTTTAAAATGAAAAATGGGGTTTGAAGTGCACAGTTTTTTCTTTAGAACAGAGAAATTGGGTGGAAAAAACAGAAAAACAAGTACAGTAAAAGCTGTTTTATCTGGCACTTCACCAACCTGAAAGCTCTATAAACCGGCATTTCTGATCTTCATTGAAATTCCAGTTTATAGTCTGGTTGGCACGGGGCTGGTTGGGGAGCGGGAAGGGGTGTGGAGTGTGGGCTCTAGGAGGGAGTTTAGGTGTGGGAGGGAGCTTGGGGCAGGGGTTTGGGGCGCAGGGTGCTGGATCCAGGGGCTACTCACCTCAGGCGGCTCCCACAAGTGGCAACCTGTCCCGGCTGCTCCTAGGTGGAGGCGCGGCAGGCAGCTCTGTGCGCGACCCCTGCCCCGCCCTGAGCACTGCCTCTGCAGCTCCCATTGGCTGGGAACCGCGGCCAATGGGAGCTGCAAGGGCGGCGCCTGCAGGCAGAGGCAGTGCACAAAGCTGCCTAGAAGCAGCCGGCACAGGTCGCCTCTTGCGGGAAGTCGCCTGAGGTGAGCGCCCACTGGGTCCGGCACCTCCTTCTGCACCCCAACGCACTGCCCCGAGGCTCCCCCCACCCAACTCCCTCCCAGAGCCCATGATCCACATGCCCTCCCATGCCCCAACCCCCAGCCTGCACTCCTCCCCTCCCCGGCACCCACACTCCCTCCCTCTTAATTAACCGGCATTTTTCACTTACCAGCACCCCCATTCCCTCAACATGCTGGATAAAACAGCTTTTTTGTGACTCTGGAGTTAGCTTCTCACATGTAATTCTAGCACTGACTGATATTTCCTTGTTCTCATTTGGTTTTTGCTGCAGTACCTGGGACTTTTTATTAGAGATGCATTCTCCTTCTCTCCCCACTTCTTCCCCCCCCCCCCGCCCCTTTTGAGGAGTAGCTCAATACTATAGGTCTTTATTTTCATGATTTAAAATATTTAATCTTTGATTGTTATCCAAGTCTCTAGATTATTATAATAGTAGGCATACATCACACAACCAGTATAAAATTAGACACTGATAGTGCCCTGTAGTCAATTGAGGCCCAGGACTAGAATTGCAGGGCTTTTGCAGGTCATGTTGAAAGTGGTTAGGAGAGTTGTTGGAAGTTCTCAAATTGCATACCTACACTATGCCTATTTCTAGCTAATGCATTGGTAGACTCTTACTGTCTCAAACACTAGATAGGGCACACACGAGTAGGGCGTTAACACACTTGTTTGAATAGAACAGCAACACCAACTGTGTGGTGAACATTAAGAGAAGATGAGTTCAAATAGAGGATGGAATTGATATGTTTTTAAAAATGCTAATGGCAGTGTATTATAAAACTATTACTAATCGGCACTATTATAATCATATTACCTTTTAATGTACAATAAT
Organism: Chelonia mydas; assembly: GCF_015237465.2. Taxonomy (NCBI): domain Eukaryota; kingdom Metazoa; phylum Chordata; order Testudines; family Cheloniidae; genus Chelonia; species Chelonia mydas. Next base: position 98,650,120 of record NC_057855.1, read on the forward strand.
GGATTAGTTTAAGATACTTCCAAATTAAAGAAACAAAAACCCCCAGTATAGTTAATCAGGTTCTTAGGTGGTTCTGTTCATTGGCTTACCTTAGAGGGGTCAGAGCTGATCAGTGACTAATGAATTCTTGCTCTTTGGCAATAGGTTGGTTTCGTCACAGACACTGTAATTTCAAATATTAGTTCAGGTACAAGGGACTGGCTGAATTGCTTATGTGTACATTTACACTGGCTGAGCCAGAGTGTGACACAGATGACCTCTTGAGGCCGTTGTTGTTGTTTTTTTAAAATTAGTCTGTTTATTGGCTTTTAGTATGTTCTGTTAATCCATAAACAGAAACTCTTTAGTCCCTTTGCTTTTAGATTTCGCAGGAACAGCCAAACCTTTCTATATTCAGACAGGAAATCCATAATATACATTACGCATAAGGTGGGGCTTAAGAACATTGTATTGTTGTGCTTTAAGCCTGTATACGTTAATTTACATTATTCTTGCTATACAGTTTGTTTTTTTAAAAGTCTGGTTTCTTCCATGTGGTTGTGTGTTAGCAAATATCCAATGACTTTTTTTTTCTAATTTAAAAGAATGCTAAAACATGGATTCAGGTAGGGCAAGATCTAATCTGTCTAGTTGTATGTATGCAAATCAGTCTTTTCTGTGCATTGCTGGTAAGTGTGTCTGTGTGCATACAAGTACATAACTATAGTCTTTAAAAAAAAAAAGTCTTATTTTGACAGACTCCCATCAGCTAAAAATGGATGCTTGCAGTTTGCAAGATTTTAGTTTTTTCCGTAGGATTAAAAAACGTGAATCTCATTCTTCCATATTCAGCAAGTACATCTGGATAACTTTTTTGCCAGTTTCAAACTATTGCCAGTGTAAATTTTTTTTCAAAGTACTAAGAGATTAGCCCCTTAATTGCTTGCGGAGTAAGTGCAAACTGTTTTTGAGTTAGAATAATGAAATGAACTCCCAAAACTGCTTTAGTTTATGTCCTGTGTTTATGCTACTGTAACTTTAAACTGCCCAGTGCCATTTTGGGGAAAACTTGTAAAGACATGCAGTGCTGAGTTTTAGTTTAGAACAGATTCTTAGAGTAGTTATAAATTTGAAAATAAAGATTTGTAATGGATGTGTTAACAGCCCCCTTATAGTAGTGCTTCCAGACACTGCTAGAATGTGTGTGGGGTTTTTTTGTTGTTGTTTTTGCTTTTTTTAAAGAAATTTACAGAAAAGCCTGTCAGGAATACTAGTGGTAAATGTAAACACTAGCACTGTTTCTGTCTTTTCCCAGTATATCTGAAGAGGCTATTACTGTGCTGGGACAGAATAAAGCCATACTGGTAACCAGAATAACTAGCTTGGCATAATAGCATGATGCTACATGTAAAAGAGACTACTTTGAAGTCTGTACTGTCAGTATTCTAAACATATTGGTTTAGCCTACCCTGCCAATACACTAACATTGGTTTAAATAAGGTGTTATGTGGTAGTATCTTTAAAACAAATATTAAACAATGATTTCAGTGAAATAAGATTTTTTGCTTTTGTCCTTTTTCTAGGTACATAAACTTCTTATGCAAAATAATTTTCATACAGTGCCTAAATGTCTGTTTTTAGCAGCTCACCTTTTAAGCATCCCTGTCAGTCATCAGCCCCTGGAGGGCACCAAACAGACCACAGAGCTGCAGAGTGGTCCCTGATGGACACCTGCATGACCGGCTGCTTCGTCAGTATTTCAGGCAATTTGTGAGCTGTTGGGGGGGGGGGGGGGAGCAGAGGGAGGGGGGCAATGAATTAGACTGTTGATAGCGTCCCTACAAAGACTGCTATTAACAGCATGCTATTCTGTGCTTCTCTACTGCAGAAGACAGAGTGATATTCATGTTCCCACAGCATGTTGTAAAATGCATGAGATTTTGCTCATCCTTCTTGGAAATAAGAATAGAAAAATGAGAGCAACCTGAACCAGAAGCTGTTAGAAGAGCATGCAGAAATCTGCAGCAATTTATACTTATTCTTACATTTTTGCCTCCCTAACTATGGATTAGAAGGACTGGCATTTTTGCATTGGGCTTTTTCTATAATGGCATTTTTGTATTGTCTGGCTAGAGCTTGCACAAGAGGAAAACAGGCTGCTGAATTTAGTCACTGATCTCTATTAGCCGTGGCCTAAGGCTATGCTGAGGTTCATATCCCATTTGTATTGTTGCAGCTCAAAAGAAGAATGTTCAGAGGATGACAAGTGTATTCTGAGTAGGTAGGTTGTTTCCTTTTCATATGAAACCCATTTTTTTTCCTGCTACCATTGGTCAGAAATCAGGTTAATAGGAACAGAATGAAGCACAGTGCTGCAAGCACAGTACTGCAGTGTCCCTGTTAAGGTAGAACAATAGCATCACAATAGCTTTAAAAAAATCTTCGCTGGTTTAATTAAATAAAGCTGCATTGTGCTGGTTTGCACAGTGCAGTCTTTTCTTTTTTTTAAACATATACTGCAGTCAACGCTTCCCTAACGAGGTGGCACTATTGTTGAGTTAGAGCGATAGAATCATCATATTGCTTTAGGGGACAGCAGGATTTAAAAGGAGATGCCTCACAGCCCTATTTTACAGATTGGAAGCATCGGTTTAAGGGCATTGGCAGAATCGCTTGCTTGTTCTTAGCAGCAGCCACTGCTGTGTCAGTAGTGTGTGGAATGGAAGTCCTAGTTGGTAGTCTGTTATGGAAACGCTGTTTACTGTTATTGTAGTACCGTGGTGACAACATGCCATTGAAATGGAAAACGAGCTCTCCTGCTATCTGGAAATTCCCAGTTCCTGTGCTTAAAACATCCAGGTCATCGCCACTTTCTCCAGCATACATGTAAGTGAGAGAAATGAGGATAAATAAGGTGGGATTTCTTTCATGAGACTACCATTTGGCAAAATACCCTGTTATATATTTAATGACATTGGCACTCAGAATTTTACCTTATTTTTTCTTTCTATATATACAGTCTCAAATGTTACCTTCTTATTGTTTTCATGGTAGGTGTTGTCAAGTCTTTCCTTTGTTGAAATGCAGAGAAATTGTGCAAATTTCATCATATTTACAAATATTTTTAACTTTTCATTTGAAAAGTTCAATTTATCATTGATTTGTAATACAGATCTCAGATCAATAAGTCTAAGCATCTAGGCAGGCTTTTATTTGTGGCATATATTCTAAAGATAAATAGCTCTCTGTTAGACATTGAATATAGAATCACCTGCTATATTGTTGTGCACTTTTGTGTGTGTTTTAGTTCTGGGATGGTACATCTTGACTTAAGTCTTGCTTTTATCCTTTACAGCCATACTCTTTAAGAATTTAACATCTCACGCTTTTAAAAAAATACTTGAAATAAAAGCATGAGGGTTAAAACATTTTTTTTATTGTGTGTGATACTTACATGTAAAATATGTATGCATTTGTTTATGCAGTTTGTTCACTCACAGTAGGTTCTAGATAAATGTGCATGCATTTTAATAGATACATAAAATGTATATGCCTGAGTTTCTTGGCAACTCTTAGTGAAGCTTATACTTCAGCTTCTGATTATGGATGTAAATTTTGTATTAGTGTATAGAGGTGGCTTGTTTTGCATTAGCAATATGAAATAAAGCTTAATCTTGATTAAGTACACAATTTTTCCTCTTTAAGTGCTGTTATGGCATTTTTCTTTAAATCAGGAAGATTATTAAAAACAAACAGCTTAAGTACATTTGATATTGCACACAACATGTGCTATGAAGAAAATTAATGGAATAAAAAGTTACTTTTAGTAGTATTCCTTAGTATAATAGCTACATTATTAATGCTTTGTGACTTGTGTAAAATAGGAGATGTCATTACTCAACCTTGTTACACCTAGGTTTTGCTTTATCTCTTATGAGGACACAGTGTGACATGTAGATGTTTATGGGTTCCATAAATATTTTTCTGTTGAGGGGTCAGTAATTTGTCAGTAAGATTAAAGCAAGATAAGGCACCTCATATGCATAGTCCCTATTTTTGTTGTGAAAAAGCTAATGTTTAAGAAGCTAAAATTCTCAGATCCAATCTACAATATATATGCCCTTTATTTAAATTTAGTTTTTGTAAATGCAATTCAGATCATTTTCTTAGCTAAGCAAGTTCTTAGCTACCAGAAAGTTTCAAGGTATTTCTACTAAATGGGAGATATGAACTTATGTAGTAAAATATAAGACAAGGTCAAATATAAAAACAGTAGTATGTCAGAAAAGAGTTTGAGGCCTTTGAACCTATTTGCGGAAAAGAATGACTAGATATTGTCTGATAGACATTTTTGTGGATTTTAAAAATCACAAGATTTAATGAAGTCAAGATTTAAAAAAAGCTCCATTCTATTCTTGTCTGTCTACAGATATCCCGAGAGATGTAATTTATTTTATGCATCTTCTCTAAATTGTTACCTTTGTTTTCTGTGTGCTCCAGCATCTTTGATTTGGATGTGGTGTTGACTTATATTGATGTATTCAATGTATGTGGAGCAGTTCAGTGATCACATATTAACAATCTTCTGTTAGGTACGTCTGCAGCATGTGAAATCCATGAACAGCTGCTTTAATTAAAAAAAAATTAGTGCTACAGTCGGCACTGATTAGTGTCTAAGCAGACATATTTCTTCATTGATACACACAATCCTGGCATTAGCTGGAATATTATATCTTAAATATCATACTGAAATTATACATACATTATACATATTAAATGAGAAGAATTACAAAATGGATCCAGTTTTATTAGGCAATATATATTAAATGCTAAAAATAGCCTTCTGAGCTAGTTTTAAGAGCAAAATAGATGATAGACACTCACTACCTCCATTGCAAAGATTACGATAAATTTGTTAAGTATGTAATATAGTATATGTTGGTTTTCATCTCCATACACGCATTTTTTTCTTCTACATGAAGTACTTGTGTGTATGTGTTTAATAAAACAAACCACAAATGACCTAAGAACTGACTATTTTTATTGTGTTGCTACAATTTCTTAATACTTCGGAGAATCTGGAATATTTGCACCAGTATCTAGTATTAGAAAACCAATGACAGGAATTAAGGTTAATTCTGACATCTAAATAGTGAATAATACTAGTTTATACTAACTTCATACATATACTGGCTATACTAATAAAAGTTTTTTTTTAAATTTCTCTACTTGGTAAAATGCTATTCCTCATATTTCAGTTGTTCTAATCAGTTAACCTTGACTTTAAATATTGAATCCTGTTTGCTGTTCTAACCACTAGATAGTCATTCAGAAACAAGAGTAGGCGTCAGGATACCTACGTTTTATTCTTGGCCCATCTACTTACTTGTGGTGTTATGAGAAAGACACGCTGCCTCAGTTTCCACATATGTAAAATGGGTTTACTACACCTTACCCATCTTGTAGCTGAATATTGAGTCTAATGTGTGGGCATTCTGAGCTTCTTTGATGAAAGTTGCCATGTTAGGTACAAAGTATCATTGTTAAATACTTCTTGCTTCCCAGAATGGACCTGGAAGCTCTTCTGTAAACTGACTCAGTTTACAGAAGATGTTCTTACTTAAAGTTTGCTACTAATTGAAAGGCTACAGAAGTATTGTGTAGAGATCAGTTTAAAAGAAAGCCCTCTGCTGGAAGAGATCTGTATACATTTGGTGTGTGAAACAACCTATTTGTTTCACCTGAGCTGATATCATTGTAGACTGTAGAACTCTGGGCTTTTCAGGGAGACTGGTGTTCTAAACTGGCCCTCAGACTGTTTCAGAGGTGAGATTACACTTCCTTGGTAGTGGGAAGGAGAGAGAGCACCATTTTTTCAAACCTCCTACCTGCTGATTAGTGGTAACTGTGACCTTAAAGGAAGCTTCTTGTCCTACTAGTTAAAGCAAAATTGAGTGCAATGATTTACGTAAAAACTTCCAGATCATACTGGAACAGGAAGAGGTAACTGTTTAAAACGGTAGAGAGCAGGGCAAGATTCCCTTGGGTGAAGAGATGAGTGAAACCTATGAACTTTGTTTGAATTGGTCCAAAATAGTTTCAGCTTTTTACCTGGTCTGGTGAGAGATCATTTGGCATATCCTAGTTGTGGTTGGGTAAGATGAGAACTGGGGTGTTGGCCCATGAGAAATATTTTTTAAGTATCATGCAGCTTTTCTTCATAAATACACAAATTATAAATGTACAGGGAATCTGTGTGTGCGCGTTTTCAAAAACTATCTTTCACTGCCATCCCTTTAATCTTCCTGTGTTAGCACCAAAGCTGATTTTAGATTTTTTGTTCTAAAATTTGAGGGTTAGAGCTATTGAAACAAGTAAGTAATCTCACTGGCAAGAATGTACATTCATATTTCAATTATTAACTGATGACTGCTGTTGGCAGCACTCATCAGTTAATGTTAGTGTGGCAATGTGTGCAGTTTACCAGTAGGAGTATCCTAGAAAAAGGACAGGCAAAGTTAGACCATTATATGCCTTGCAAAAAGTGCATTTGTTGTAGATATGCATTGAGAAGCACAATAAAAATATTTAAATGAAAGTGGATAAAGGACATCTAAAAATTAATACTTCAGTATGGAAACACCATCCTGGAGGAGGGGTAGGAACAATTCATTTCCAGTTTGGTCATACAAGACACTGCTTTTGGGGTGGTAAGAGGAGATGTACTGTGTCAGTGTTTGCTAACTAAGTGGTCTCGTTTGCTGAATGTTTCTTGGGTTCTGCATCATTTATCTGAAGTGGAGAAAAATTCTTATCTCAGGTCTGTACAGTAGAAACTTGACTTTTATATTCTGCTCTCCCAACATGTGCAGGTCTCCTATTTACATTTATGGATATCTACACATGTACAATATAAGAGCAAAGTCCTACAGTGCCTATCTGAAAGAATGTATTTTTGCATTAAATAAACGCTTTCAGCAGATTTTTTTTTTTTTTTTAAATGAGAACACCTATATCTTGATTTCTTACTGGAAGAATTTCTGTGAAAATGAACACACTGCTAACTGAATAAATAAGTCTTCAGTATGGCTTTTTTTGAAAAAATTACTAAGATGCAAAATACCCAATTTCTAAATGTTGTGCCTTCTAATTTTTTATGTTGTACAATTATTTGGTTTTATAATTAAAGGAATAAATTTTTAATATGACATTGATAGCAGAGTGGCTAATGTTAGGAGAAATAAGCTACTTTAAGTGATTCTACAAATACTTTGTCATCAAATGGTGTATAAAATAGTAGTTATTGTGAGTCACCCTTTTTGTTTGATGGAGTCAAAAAATTGCTGTGTAATAATGAAAATAATTTACCATGTAGAAAAGTAGAACCAGTGCTAATACCCAAGATCACTTCAGTGTTAGTTTTCAGCTGGTGATGTGGCATATGTTTTTCTGTTTTCTCCCATTAGGTCTCCTATTGCCCTTTTATGGACACTGAGGTTAACTGATACTACAAAATATGTGTATATCTTTAGAAGTTATGAGTGGAAATACACTTGTCCTGCTTGCCATTTTGCATAGGTCTGGCATTTCCTTGAAATCAATAAAAACAGTAATATTCTGTTATGTGGAGTGACTATTTCTTTGCCTCAGCCTTGGAGATCCCACCCAAACAGGTCTGCAGTATTGTCTGTGAAGGAGACGGCACACACTGTGTTGGACATTCCCTCTTTTGCTGCTACTGCTGAGTCCATGGAAGCTGTTTTTGTGCTGGTTTTGGTCCCAGTGTAGAGTGGTCAGACGCTGAAGAACACAAGAGGGAGTGCATGCAGAGTTATGCAGGGACCATCTTGCTCCTCAGTGGCCTCCATCCTCACAAACATCTCTGTTTGAAGCTACAAAAAATCAGATCCTCTTAGTATCCCCCTCCTTTCCCATTTTCTCCATTTCAGCCTAAATCACATGTTGTGCATGACTTCTTGACTACAGATTTTTATGCTAGGGCTTTGTTGCTGAGGCCCCACTGGGGGTCTAAGCAGACTCAACTTTTCCCCCAGTATGTTAAAGAAACAAACAACCCCTCCCGCAATTCTGAATGGCTAGACTCTTATTATTTTTTAATGAGTTAGTCCCTGAAACTTGTTCCTCTGTTTCTAGGGTAATCTGCCCTGAACCTGACCCTGCTGGCAACAAGGCACCAAACCTGAATCATTCAAATTACTGTCTGAGCATATCATTATTCCTGAACTATCTCTGATTGGTGGGTAGCCTTGAGTATCCCACTGGTAGCCTAGAGATGGTTCCCTAGCTTCCCAAGGCAGCTTGCTTCATTGCTCAACAGTTTCTATTTTGAATCTACTTAAAATATGGCCAAAATGTTGTTAAAATGAGGATAACAATTTTTTTAAAACTACATACGTTTCTTCCCCCAGTGATTCTTCTGTCTTCTAAGGCCAGGTAAATCACTCTTCTCTGAAGAGCTGGCTGTCTCCATTCCTATGTGCCAGCTGTCTTCCCTGTGTGTAGATATTCTCTCTAGCTCCCTCGTCACCTTCTTCCACCATCCCACCTGGCTTGCCGCTGTCAGTTGCTCTCCTACCACCATTTGTGGCAGCAGAGGGGTGTCTGTGTTCAGCTTTGTATAGAGATGGTTGCTGCAAGATGGCTGGGGCAGAGAGGAGGAATGATCTCAAGTTTAATCAATGTTCTTCTTTCTGTACCTGAAACCAGGTTAAGAGAACAGAGTAGTGATCAGTCTACACTATCAGCATTTGATGCTATAATTATTTCTAGGATTTAGGACAAGTAGCGTTTCCTCGCTAGGACAATGGGTTTCATTTTTTCAGAGGGCAGCAAATGCCCAATTAAGCAGATTTTTTTAGTCTCTTCAGTATGTCATTTTATATAGATCCATATAAAGTTAGTGTCATAACATTTAGAGTAAAATGCCACCACTGTAACTTAAACCTACTTCTGCTTGTTTTGTCCTCTTTGGGTGAAATAATTGATACAATTCTTCTTTATAGAGACAGCTTTGTCATAAATTTAAATTTATCTTTTTTACTATACTGAATATAGCTATTTTTCTTGAGATTTTCTTGTATAATATAGGCATCAATTTTTTTTTTTACCTTTATTGCTTTCCCATGGAAGTGCCAAGAAGAGTGGAATAATTACCTGGTATGTTTTACACAGCGTATGACTATTACTGTAGTTCAATACAGTGTTACCACTGGTAACCCATATTTGGCTTATTCAGTTTAGCATCCACTGTATAAACTAGAGAGCCTTCTCTGTGGTACTAATGCTTAACTACTATTTCTTCTTTGTATATCTCTTCACTTCCTTTCTTTGTAAGCCATTTAAAAAAAAAATCTAATTCTGTTTTGTTAAATTATAAAGATTACACTGCACTTATTTTTCCACAATTAGTTGTGGGTTTTCTTAGCATACGAACAATTCAATTATTTGAGTCACTTATGAAAACTTCAGTAGAATTGGATGTCTTCCCTTTTCCTCCCATAAGTATCCTGGGGGTCAGAAAAGAGAAGAGGAACCATGAAAGTGAGCATGCAGCTGAGAGTTTCATGGTGTGAAAAGCAAAGTCTGCATGCACCTACAGTTGGGGCATTTAAAGTTCATTCCAGTTCTACAGTTATTACCCACTTAAAAGGTTCTGCGACATATTTGCTATCTCTAGTGTCTCTAGCTCTGTATTAACCGGACAAAACTCAGTGAATTCATAGTTTTATGGAAGTGGTAGCAGTGTCTGGAACAATTCTCTGGTTCTCATTATCTCTAAAACCAAAAAGGAATTATTTTAGTCTAATTGCTGTACCAGTGGTGGATAGCCGGCAGAGGAGAAGTTGGGCCACTTGGGAGTGAAAGACTTCTTCCCTGCTTTCTACGGTAGGTTTTGAGAGGTAACCAGAGTTGGCAGCCCGGCTGCCAGTGCTGCCTTCTCTTCCTTCATCACTCTGTGGCTTGTGGTTGGCCACCCTTCTATGGCAGTTTAGGGATTTTGGAACTCCAGCCCTCTGTTATCTTTCATGTCAGCCTTTTCTGTAGCCTTAGGGGAGAGAGAGAGACCCTTTCCGCACAGTAGAATTAGCAGAAAGTGGTACTCCGCTTTATGCTCCCTGATTACCTCTTTGCTTCTGCTCTGACATCAAAGAGCAATACCCCTTGCCTCTGTTAGGAGGTAGAGTCTGGGAATAGAAAAATTGGTCTCAGTTTAAATTACTTAATTTAACTCACAACTGGATTTTATTTTTGTCCTTTTCAATTTGTGTGGGTTTTTATGTGAACTACGCTCAAGGATGCAGTCGTAGCACGCCCAGACAAGTACAGCACTTATACATTGCTCTTTTGTGACCCTAACACATTCCACAAGCAATTTCTAGTTTAAAAATAAAAATGGGGATCTTCAAAAGTGGTTAAGCACCCAAATCCTATTAAAAAATCAATGGGATTTCTGCACCTAACGCTTCGATAGCTTTGAAAACTCCAGCCAAAGAAGTTAAGCTATAGAGTTCATCTTTTTGTGACTTTGGGATAACTAAAAACTATTCAGAATGCTGCTGATCACTGAGACCCAGCTTAAGAGAACAGCAAGGCTATAATGAGGGAGGAGGTAGAAATTGGACTTCAGTAACTTGGTGAATAAAGGGTCCAGGTTATTCCTCCACAAAACTTGCAACTTCTGTTGAAGTCAATGGAACTTGTGTGTGCAGCTGTCAGGATTATTAAGCCCTTATATTTGATAATAGAAGTTAATGTTTCCTTTTAATTTTTCAGCCAGAACTGTGTGTCTGACACGTACAAATGAATAGCTTGTGACTGGACACCTCATCAGAAAAGCATTCCAAGTAGAAATGTATGGTTTAGTTATTTAAAGTGTCAGAGGTCACCTCACTGATCTTTCCTAGTGTGATGCTTTCATGCATCTTGACTCTGGATATTTCATAGCAAAAGAGGACACAGAGTAGAGTACCCTATTATATTGTGAGTCAGCACCTGTGTGCTCGGAGAGAAGATGAAAGTTTCAAGTGCTTGTTTGCTAAATATTGCAGTTTAAAGATGAGTTAGACCTGCTGTCAGTGCTCTTCCATGCCATAAAATTAGTTCCCCCCCTCCCCATCTCAGATGAAATCACTCATACATTTGTACCAGCAAAACTTTTATTTCTTGTACTAATGGATAAGAAATTTTCATTATAAATAGGCATTGGCAAATCACAGTGCTGACTACTTTAAATTGTAGTTTAAATGCTACAGGAGTTGTTACAAAACTGTAGTTGAGTAATATTAATTAAAGGACAAGACTTCACTATTTAGGAGGAGGACAAGAAGAACAATAACTAATACATTTAATCTAGTAATTTTTTGCCCAATTAAAGTGCTTCTTTAAATTACACAGATTTACAATGCAGAAGTGTGTATTTAAAAAAAAAAAAAGTGAAGAACCATGCATTATGTAACTAGATTCATCTGTGTTGCTTATTATAACGTTAAATTCCCTAACATCAGAATGATAAAATATTCACTTTACAGTGCTGCCCTATCACTGTTCAGCTTACTCAGCTCTTACATGGCCATTTAATTTATTAGAGAATTCCTAAATTCGCTAGTCAAGAAGTTAGAACATCTATTCTTAATGGGAAGACATTAAGCGTACTTAATATTTAAAAATCATTTTTGGCAGGCTAAGGACAAGCATTACTGTATTTTCTAATAATACATGAAAGTTTCATTATATTTAAATCAGCCTCTTCGTTAATAGTTTAATTAGCTAAACATATGCTTGGCCACACACATATATACCAGAGTTTTGGTTAGATCATAAAATAGTAAAGATCTGTCGTGAGATAGGATAATCTTAATATGAAATGGAAATTTAGCTCCTTGCTTGCTGATAAATACCATGGTGCTGGCACATGACAAAGAGTAATTTCAGAAGATGCCACTTACCAGTGACCGGAACACTTGCAGTCATGGTTCATTGGAGAATAATTTGACAAAGAAAATAAGGTTATAATCCTTTAAAAAACAAGCTGCTGAGCTACACAAAGTTATCAATATACTATCTGGACTATGTTGCTTTGGTAAATTTTTAATGTATTCTGTCATGTCATATTTTTGAAAATAACCCATGAAAATATGTACTCTAGTGTGAAGAAAATTATGCTAGAGAAAATTTAGGCCAATTAGGTATTTTGTGTCAAAAGAAGCATACATTATAAAACATTTTAAAACAACTTGGATTTATTTACCTAAATTCATAGATTCACAAAATTATTCATTCTCGTAGCTGTCTTGCTGATACGGGTTTAGAATAAATCCAATTTCATAATGAGAGCAATGCAAAACAAAATAATTGTTTTATTGTTATTTTGACAATAAGTGATAAATATTATAGTCAACAAGACAAAACTCTCAGTACTTCCTACTGAATTTTTAATGGTATACTGTGCGTTGCATGTGCTCACTCAACAGGCCAAGATCTAAAGGGAAGGCAGAGTTTCAGTTCCAAATATTCTACATATTGTTTTTAAAAACTGTTAAAGAAACATTAAAGTTGCAAAGTCAAACACTCAGGTTAAGAAATTCCAGAATTAAGTTTGCTCACGTAACCTTAATTTTGCCCCCTTGTGCATATGCATTATGGTACAGTATTTAATTACATCATCACATACAGTCTTCTCCACCAGAGCCCTGCCTCATTCAGGGCATAGGATGGACGATACACTAGGAATAATGAATCAGGATTGGGTAACAAATGAGGCAGTTATCTCTAATACCCCTGCTAGTCAGACAGTCTCCAGTCTTCCTGCTTTCAGTTCTGGTGTCCAGCGCCATAGTGGCCATAGGGTCTGCAATTCCAGGAAAGCCTTGCTCAGCCTTGGGATGATCCAGGCTTGGTTGCTCTCCAAAGATGGTGCATGCACAGTCTGATTGGCACGTAAGTAGGGCCCTACCAAATTCACAGTCCATTTTGGTCAATTTCATGGTCATAGGATATTAAAAATCGTAAATTTAATGATTTCAGCTGTTTAAATCTGAAGTTTTACAGTGTTGTAATTGTGGGGGTCCTGACCTAAAAAGGAGTTGTGGGAGGGTGGCAAGGTTATTGTAGGGGGGGTTGCGGTACTGCTACCCTTACTTCTGCGCTGCTGCGGGCGCCGGCGCTGCCTTCAGAGCTGGGCAGCTGGAGAGGGGCGGCTGCTGGCCGGGAGCCCAGCTCTGAAGGCAGAGCCGTCGCCCGCAGCAGCGCAGAAGCCGCTGCTGCCTGCAGAGCTGGGCCCTCGGTCAGCAGCCGCCACGCTCCAGCCGTCCCGCTCTAAAGGCAGCCAGGCAGAAGTAAGAGTGCAAATACCACAACCCTCCTAAAATAACCTTATGACCCCCCTGAAACTCTCTTTTTGGGTCAGGACATACAATTTGAGAAATGCTGGTCTCACCCGTGAAAACTGTATGATGTAGTATACGGTAAAAGCACACAAAAGACTGGATTTCACGGCAGGAGACCAGATTTCACGGTCTGTGACATGTTTTTCATGGCCGTTAATTTGGTAGGACCCTACACATAAAAGAGCTGTGTGGAATGGACTTTGCTCACTAGAGATGAAATCTTTGGAGCTTTTAGCTTTCAAATTCTAACAAGTCTCTGAGCATGTGCAAACAGATTTTCAGAGGCTTTATAATTTGAACAAATTTGGGCATATTTTCACAGGGATGGCAAGACACAGCCCTAACACTAATCAGCTGTTGAACAACATGCTGTACTCTGGGGGGGGGAACACATACATACATCATCGACCATGCACACTTCCAAATATATATAGTTAGGAATACAGTAGCAAAGAATATCTTTGCTATTTAAGGTGTAGGGTCTGTTGATGATGTTAAGGAAACTGGAGATAGGAAGCTAATTTGCATTTTGATTCTTAAATCTGACGCTCTGATCAGTCAATACACAGGATTAACTAGTTTAGCAGGTTGTGCAGCAGACAATACGTAGCTGAGTTGTTTTTTTTCAGACCAGATATTTGGTTGTCATGGATGCCAGACAGTGAGATATTTTTAGTCTGGTATATTCTGTGTTACCAAAGGAAGGTATTTTGAAACTTCCTGAAACAATTTAATAAGAATTGTTAGCATTTAGTAAGCATTTCATGAACAACCTGTGTTTGCCTATGTGTACTCCATGCCTGTAACTAAAACTTTTGCTGTATGTAGCCCTATCAGGTTTGTTCATGAAATGAGGTAAAAATACTGTTGATGCACATATATTACCTTGGATATTGAAGTTAGCTGGTTTAGTGCAAAGTCATCCTATATTGTACAAAGTTATTGTACAAAACTTGCAAATCAAAACAATTTGTTTCCTGTTCCAGTCTTAAAGAACTGGTGTATGGAGAAAAGGGTAACATATTTGTATCAGTTAGACTGTTGTATACTAGTAAAGACAGAGAAAATGCAAGCAGGAAAGAAACATGATGCAAGGATTGGATGATGAGAAATATGAGTAAAAGGCTATATAGTACAGAACAGAGAAAACTCAGGGAAGGGTGATGGGATACACGATGTATCTACAAACATTTTCTAGGAAACAATATAAACAAAGATTATATTCAGTCTCAGATGATTGAGATAAGAGCAAGGCCCTGAATATTTTTTGGGGGGGAGGGGAGCTTAAAATACACATTAGGAGAGTTCTCTACTAGTAAGAGCTGTTGGATAATGGAATTGATAAAGGACAATAGCAAAGATACCTTCACTGCAAATATTCCAGAACAGGTTATGTACAGTGTTAGTGTAAATAATGTAGCTAGCAGTCATGTAAAGCACTTGGGTCACCCCACTAACTGTTGAGTGTTAGGAAGAAACTTCCCCAGTGGGCTAGGTATTTTATAGTTATCCGCTAAATAGCTTCCTGCACCTTTCGACGAAGCCATAGTACTAACCTCTGAGAGGGATTACTGAAATATGTAGACCATTGGTCTGATCTGGTATGGCAGTTCCTGTGTTCATTTCATGTTTAACTCAGCATTCATTTGACCATAAAGCTATTATAGAAAGCTGGGCTCAGTGTTTCCCCAGACTAACTATTTTTGATTAAAGTAAGGTTAACGTTCATGTTTATGTCAACTTGTTGTGAATTCTCATTGTCCATTATAGTCGCTGCTGTAGCTCTTCCTTTTTCAGCCTTTTAAAATTCTGATTAAAAATGCTTGTGCTGCACTTTTTACTTAATGCCTTATTGATCAGAACAATAGAACTAATTAGAAAATGAATTAACTTTCTTCTTTGCAAGTCTGCCTAATTGTGATATACTGTACTTATTATAAAGCACTGATCAATATATTTACATTCATTATTACCCAATTAATTATAGTGCTAATCAAACCACATTAATAAATGTAAGTAAAATGACTTTGGTATCAGTGCCTATTCTACTTATTTTGTACTTCTTTTGTATTCATTAGGAATTAGATATTTGGTTACCTTTTATTCAGTACTGAAAGTCCATTCACCTGCAAAAACAAAAACAAACAATTAACTAGTACACCCATCCTTTTTTAAAAATGATAAGTTGATAGATGTGCCTGGTCTGTTAAATATGTGTAATGAGAGATTTCACTCCATTTAATAAAATCACTAGAAATGAGATGTCATAAGTGTAAAGGCGTTCACTCTGTAATATGGTAACCACCTGTTAAATAGAGGGCACTGGCTGTGTTCTGTAATCTCTTTTTAAACAACAGTCAGCTGTTGTAATGATTTTGTTTCTGATCTGTACATGGCAAAGATTTGTAATCCTGTTAATACTTTGTAAAAAAACAAAAAAAAAATTAATCAGATATAAGATTGAATTAGTCATGTGTTCCCAGAAATGAATAGTAAAGAATCACTTTCATGAAAGTTTGGTTTACAGGCCTAAAAGTGCAAGTTAAATTAAATTTTGAATAAATCTGAATTCTGTTCGCAGGCTTAGGTTTTTTTTTAAGTTAGTCACAAGTATTTCATACCTTATATCTGTTTATTTGCCATTATCTTGCATATTGATAGGGTAACTGAAAATATATAGGGAATACTGCATTTTCCCTTTCTCTTGCAGAGATGAGTTTTTAATGCTATGATAGCATACATGTAGTTTACACAATGTCAGTAACAAAATCAGAACTCTATCATTTTGGGAGGCTCTATCATTTTGTAGTGGCTATGTCAAAAGATTGGGAGTCAGGAGACCAGAGCCATATTTCCAGCTCCTACCACTGACTTGCTATGTGACCTTGGGCAAGTTGCTTAAACTCCTCTGAACATCACTTTCATTGCCTGAATAATGGAGAGAAAACTTACCCTTTATAAAGCATTTTGAGATCATGAAAGATGCTGAGTGCCCACTATCTTTTTTTTTTTCTTTCTTTTTTTTGTATTGATGGTGATCTTAAATAGAAGTTGAGAGTCTACTTCTTAAACTTGACTGTCTGGGAGATAGGGCAGTCTTGTTATTTTTAATGTGAACATACAAATTGTTGAATGGGTTGCAGTTTTGGTACAATGAACTTGACTTGCTTGGCAAGCAGTAAAATCATATCTTATGGTTGCTTGCTTTTGTTTCCTTTAAACTAGATCTAGATATCCAAGAGCTTACTCAGTTACTGCTAGTAGGTCACTAAATTTTATAGTGTAAATGCCAAGGGTACTGTAGCACTTGCTTAACTATAGTGTAAAGGGTAATACCTATAAATCCATTCTGCACCATACATTTTTAAATGTGCAAATATAGCCAGTTGCAATTAAATGGTTCTAGTTTACAAACGTTGCCATGAGGTGTTATCTTCTAAATACATAAATAGTTCTAATTTTATTGTAAAATGAGAAAACTCTATACAGACTTACTGTTATCTGTTACATCTGTGTCAGTGACCAGTAAGAACCCATACTTCCCCCAACTGTTCAGAGATCCATAAGCAGTAACACTCCAGACAAGGATCTTTGCCCCTCTTGGTTGAAGTTACTGGGACAAGATTTGCTTTTCTAATGTCCCAGTGGTACAGCTCCACCTGTGTTAGCAGTGATCGAAGTACTCATAGAGACATCCACTGGCACTTTAACTACCCTCTTATCAAACCTGCTCAAAAGAGATCTGGGTGTCCTGGTGCTTAAAATGGTGATGCTCACCAGTAGTCTGACTACAATTGTACTTCCATTATTCTTTCTACCCGATCTAGTGTAGACAAGGCCTTCAGCTTCAGTTCAAATCTTTAAGGCTTATGCTAAGTATATATGAATAGTGTATGGAATTGTCATATATTATGGCTGAAATCTTAAAAGCCCACTGAAAATTTTGGCAAGTAAGTGGGTTTGCCTGTTTTCTAGTTGTTGCATATTAACTATGTGGCAAGTTTTCCTTGGAGTTGAAGAAAGCCTTTTGAAAATTTCTGCTTCGTTGGTTATCTGAGCTGATACTTTTATTAAGTATTCTTTCAGAGAAGTAACCTGTCAATGTAATTTTAAAAGGATCTTTGTAATAATTCTTTCTCTTGCAACAATACAGTTCTTTCCTCCACATCAACACGTTTGTGTCAAAAGAAGGACACATGACATGTAAACATAAGGAGCAAATATCGCTCAAAATCACATGAGACAATATACTTGATATGAGTACATTCAGATTTTAAAAAAAGAGAGAGCCAGAGCAAACTGACCAAAAACATTCAGGTCATGCACTAGAAACTGCTTTATCTAACCTCTTGTTGAATGTTGTTTTGACTTTTGTTTTCCAAAGACAAAAGTATGGAGAGTAATTTTCTGATCACAAAATACAGTGTAAAATATTGATTTGTATGTTAAAGAAGAGTTCCAGTGAGATTTAAAACAAACTATTTTAATTGTAAACAAACAGTACCATAGTGCATGCTAAAATATATTCACATTTATTACAGCTTATTCAAATTTGTGTATTAGGTTTTTACATGTGAATTCAAACCTCTGAAGCATACCCTTGTTCCTTTATTGTGTGTTACTGTTATGTCTGTGTACATTAAAATCTTACTGTTTCAAACCCATGTGTATTGAGAATTTTTGTTGTTATAGCTGGCATTTAAAAAAAAAAAAAAACCATGGGTTTGAACATACAAAATATATTAACCCTATCAGAAAAATTCTTAAGTTTCAGAAACTGCTTTTACTAGAAAACTTCAAATGTGTATATTGAGAAAAAATTATTTGTTAAAAGGCAATTCACATTTTAAACTGGGCTTCCTCAAGAAAAGAGCAGTGTGAAAAGTTGGAGATCAACGTTGAATTATCTTTTCGCAATTATCTTTAAAGTGATTTCTGAAACTAGTTTGGAGGCCAATGTTTATACCTGCATGTTACAATGTGGATGAGATTTTTTTATTTCTATGTGAGATGTGCAGTAGTTGTATCAAATTGGTTACGTGTTATGAATGCTTTACTGAAATACAGTTTCTCTTATGGATAATTTCAATTCCATATTTGGGTTTATAACACATTTGCTAATGCCTTCTATTGAACCATGCCGATATGCATATTGATAACTTACAACATTCAGTAAATCATAAAATACTGTAACTGGTTAATATTGATCATTTTCTGAAGACCTAGCACAGATTATTAAAATCTAATTATTTGTAAAATCTCTATTATTAATTTAATGTTAGTGTACCAAAGCCTAGTATACATGTCTTTTTATTATTTAAATAGACATAAAATAAGTAGCATGTACATAAGTATAAGCTCTAGATATCCCATAAAGTTTAAATGCATTTTACATCACAGGATGAAAGTAGTGAGCCAGCAACATTGCAGCAATTGAAAACATTAGCATTTTGTAAAGTTGCTCTACTATTAGATTTGAGCAATAATTATTTGGAATTAAAAACACATGTGCAAAGATATCTTTTGTGTTAACAAACTGTGGCACCTTTTCAGTATTCTTTTCATACTGGAGCAAGACTGCAATAACCAATACAAATGAAATGAGTAAACGTTAAGAACACATTTTGCACTAATAATCTCCAAATGTCATGTGCCAGTCTGATGAGGTAGTAAGACACTTAATTGTGAAATTAAAAATGAGAAAATAAAGGCATCTTAAATAATTGTAAACACAATACAAATATATTTTAGGGAAGTATCTGTTTTTTTAAAAATAATTTAAAGAAAATGGTCTTAAAAAAGTCAGTCAATTCCACTTATATCAAAACCCTTGCTAGTCTACTTAATCAAAAATCTAAAATGAAATGATGAATTTTTAAAGTCATGAAATGTTACATGCATAACCTGCATGAACACATAGATGAGCAATAAGGACCCAGTACAACTCCCACTGTTATCAATAAAACAAGCTCATGTTGATGTTGGCTTGGAGCTTAAATCACTATGGGTTGAATGTTTATCAGCAATTAATTTAAACTGTGTACTTAAGCTTGCTTTTTTTTTTGTTTTTGTTTTCCCCATTTTCTTAGATCTCTAGTGGAAGAGGAAGATCCTCACATGAAAGTATCTCTTGGTAGCAGCGATATGGGCGTGTCTGCCCATCTACAGTCTTCAAAGACAGGGACCACACGATTTTTCACCAGCAACACTCATAGTTCTGTGGTATTACAGGTAATCTAACACAATATATTGTAATATTTATACCAGTCTTTCCTGAAGATTTTCAAGGCTTTGAACCGTATCTGCACCTAAGAAAGTTCTCAAACCTGGAAAAGTGCCTTAGAGACCTTTATTAAACATTTGTTTGTGTCATGTTGACAATGCCTTTGTTGAATAGGCAGCATGGTTTTGTGTTCTTTATTTTCTCTTTGAGAGCTCATGTTATCTATGAAAATCAGATTTTTTTTTTCAAGTTAAATGTTCAGATCACATCAACAATTTGAAAAACATGACCTTTCCCTCTAATTATAGACTTGTTCACTATTAACTTCAAATAGGTAAATAAGGCTTGCTAAAGTGAGGGACCGCTGTCTCAAAGAAACTCACCTCTTTTTCAGGTGAATTTCCTCTTCTCGCCTTTTCTGCGTGAACGCTGTGTTAAAGATGTTATGAGTCTTAACTATTCCTCTTTGTACCCCTAAAACATGTATCCGTTGGCAATTTCATTATCTGATCTATCCACATACTGTGCTGGAGTCTGAATACTTCCCACAAACAATCTTAGCAGCCATCTGCAGTTTCTACATGGTTTGCGAGCCATAATATGTGACCTATATATGAAATCATTATTAAGAGGCTTGCACTTTCTGCACGTAGAAAAACTGTTATGTTATCCTCAGAAGCTCATCAATATGCCAGCTTTCACTTATTTTTTAATAAACATGCCACCTGTCTTTTACAGACCAACCATGAAATAGCCGTCAGTTTATCTTATCTGTCCCTGTTCAGCTAGGAAAAGATTACCTTTGTTTAATTCACAGCTATCTCATCAAGCAAGTTTCATGTTTTTACAATGATAGTATACACTATGCAAAAAAAAAAAAGAGGAGGACTTGTGGCACCTTAGAGACTAACAAATTTGTTAGTCCCTAAGATGCCACAAGTCCTCCTTTTCTTTTTGCGGATACAGACTAACACGGCTGCTACTCTGAAACCTATATATTATACATACAGTGGTACTTGATGCATAGAAGGAAGTAAATGGCTTTGTTAATATTTGTCATGGGTGCCCACGCTTCAGGAAAACCACACAAACCCCGTCGATAACCTCCTCACCTTATATTAGCAGTATGCTTGCCCCTTTGAGTTACTTCTTCCAAACTCAAGAATCAAAACTCAAGTTACATGAAAGTGGGTATTCAAACTGAAGAGGAAGAAAATGTTGGAGGGTGGCTCTACTCTGAAAAGTGACTGTAAAAATGACACTTCCATCCCCTACCTTTATTCAGGATCATATCCGTAGACTTCAGTGACAAGAATAAAATTGTAGCACTTCTTACTTCCATGAGCTCTTCAGAGCTAAGGGGAGTTACTGTGTTTCATCCTGTACATGCCAGATTTGGTTAGTGTATCTTCACCTATTAATCTGGGCAATCACTTTGAAGGAAATAAGTAAATGTGTAAATGAAGGTGCATAGGGGTAAATGGAGACTGAATATGAAGTACAGAACCTTTATCATTAGTGATGATGCACAAAATGGAGAGAACTCACCTGCGGGGCCTAGCAGGCAGGGGAAAACATATTTTTACTTATAAATTGGGCACATGTGAAATGGAAAGAAATGACAAACTTGGAATTCCATAGTGCTGTTTCTGAACCATAATTTTTCAAAGCAGAACTGCACTTTAAACATTCACCCGTGTGGTTTTCTCATCCTATTGTACGCAGGTGTTAGTCTTATTTTTGATCTGAAACCCTCCATTTGCCCAGCAAACAGCATCATGGAGCTTTAGCATTCACTTTCAATTTTATTATGTGTCTTTTCCATTTTAATTAAAGTGAACTAAAGTGGTGGCCTCACCTTGTCAGTTTCATAGAATCATAGAATATCAGAGTTGGAAGGGACCTCAGGAGGTCATCTAGTCCAACCCCCTGCTCAAAGCAGGACCAATCCCCAATTTTTGCCCCAGATCCCTAAATGGCCCCCTCAAGGATTGAACTCACAACCCTGGGTTTAGCAGGCCAATGCTCAAACCACTGAGCTATCCCTCCCCCCTATACTTTCCTATACTTTCTATCTAAAGCAAACAGACTTTGAAAGGTAAGATTATTTTATTTTATTGCAAATATTTGTTTGCTTATGTAAACCAATTGGCACATTTACCCTTAAATTTGCTAATTGCTTTATAGAACTATATAAGTACTTGCAATAAGATAACCTCACATCACTGTTCCAAGACTTTATTTAAAAAATCCCCAAGATTATTAAACCCAAAGAAGAAGAGAGTAGATTAGATATATACTTTGTTGGTTTCAAAGGCCTGTTGATAACCATAGCTCAATATGTATAACTTGAAAAATGTTCTTATTACCAGCAGATTTCTGTTTATACCCCTGCAGCACAGAGACATAGCTACAGATAAGAGAATCACACCCCAGTTGTTCCAGCCATTGGAATGGGGGGCTTTGAATCCTAGAACCAGCTGGGGTCAGTGAGACTGGGAGTTCCAAGTTCCTGCATGAGAGAGCTAGCAGTGACAGAGGGGGAGTGTGTGTGTGTGTGAATGAGTCAGATGCGATCATTGAGAGAACTGAGGTATTCTAAACCTGACTAGAGAAGGGGTAAAATGTGCTCTGAGTTGCCACTAGCTCTCTCTAGGAGATGGTCCTTCCCCTCTGCCCTACCCCACAAAGGTTGATGAAAGACCCATCCCATCCAAAACCCTATTTTTTCCCTTGTTGTTACTATAGCTGTGACGTTGCTCACCAGAGAAACTAGGAAGCCTGTAGCTCTCACTTTTTAGGATCTGAGTACAGTATTTTCATATAGTTCTCTAACAACATTTTGAAACACTTTGAGCCATTTTTTTCTTTGTTCAGAATATTACAAGTTTGTGATATATACCAAATCTGTGCAGATAACTAATTTTTAAGCAGAGGAACATTTTTTAATTTGATCAATTTTTCTCTACAGTCGCTATCAGTCAGAAGTAAAGTTTATAGATCTACTAAAAGGTGCAAATGGATTAAACAAAATGTATCTGTTGAGCAATTCCTGGTATATTCTCTGTTGCATCTATTTCCATGAGGGGAAATTGTTTGGTGGGAGCTCTGTATTCTGCTGGTGATAATTTTCTAAAAATTGTCTTCTGGCCCACGCTGAACTAAGTTCTCTTTTTCTGTTGGAGCAACCAAACTAAGGCACTGTGGGACGGTGTCACATGGTGTTGTTCTCCTCTGGCAGATAAAAATGTAAGCCTCTCGCAGAAGCTTACAAAGCTTTAAAATGTTATAAACTTCAGAAAGTAGTTCCTCTATGTTCTAGTTTCTGCTTGAATTATGTAGGCATCACTAGAATTCTTCCATATCCTATGGATTCAAGCCTACAACCCATACTATGCCTTGCTTTCTCCAACTAGAACTTTATGCAGAAGTGCTGTGTGTTTTCTTGTATAGGATGAGGATTCCCTAAAGAATTATGACTTATTTTAGGACTTGCTGCCAACATAGCTTAAGTGGATCACAATGGGTTTTCAGACAAAAACAAGCCAGAGCCTTTTTTCTTATTTTAATTTTGGGTTGAAAGCACGAGTAGTGTCTCAGTTTCTAACTCCTGGGCCTCTACTTGGTATTCTTTCATCTTCAAATCTTAGGACAGGTCATACTTTTCTAATTTTTTCCTACCTCTTACCTCGCTGGGAACTATCACTGAGTCTCTTTTTCTGTATGATTGGAAATGGCCTTTCTCTGGAGCCTTTACAAAGCTGGAGTTAACCTTATGGAAAGATTTACCTCAAGGCCGAACCCAGGTTACTGCATGGGTAAATTGATTACCATCCCACAGGAGAGTATATACTCAGGCTACAAGGATCCCCATGTATATACAGTAGATTCTGTTAGCTTAAAGGGGCTTTCACAGAAGCAAAAAAATTGGTGGCAGGTTGCTGTTTGTTCAGTTCATAGTTTATTAGAAAGTGACTCCAATCATTAGTACTGCAGCAGAGATATTTTTGCTTCATCTTTCAGCATAATAGCTAGTATAGCAACAAATAGCACTGTTTGGAGACCCTGGCAACTAGACATATTGAACGCAGCTCATTGCCTTCAGATTTCAATTGTAAAAGAATAATTTTTCTCCAAAGTCTTAATACCTATTCTTGCAATATAAATTGGAGAACTAATAGGGTGCCTTCTTTTTTGCAAGGACTAGTTTCAGAAGGCCTGGTAAAAATGCGCCAGTTGAGGGTCATTGGATTACTGAAATGCTTCGTTCTGGTACTTGGCTAAAAATTAATAGATGGATTAGTTTATATAATTGTATTAGATCATTGTCAAAATGTTGTTATATCATTGTCAAAAAATTAAACTCCAGTTGGGTGCAAAATATTTTATGCTGCCCTTAGATCACAGTCTGGTTTGCCTGGATATGATGGGAAGGACAGCAGAGAAGGTGGGAAGACTCCCATATTTCCATGCAGCCCAAAGGCTCAACATAGAGAAATTCACTGCTCTCTTAGGGTCTGTCTACACTACAGTTAAAACCCTGTGGCTGGCCCATGCCTGCTGGCACGGGCTGCAGGGCTGTTTAATTGCAGTGTAGACGTCCGGGCTTGGGCTGGAGCCCAGGCTTTAGGGCTGTGCAAGGTAGGAGGGTCCCAGAGCTCAGGCTGCAGCCTCAGCCAGAATGTCTACACTGCAATTAAACAGCCCCACAGCCAGAGTCCCACGAGCTGAGTCATTTGGCACAGGTCAGATGTGGGTGTCTTACAGCAGTGGTCATCAGGTTTGCAGGACACTGACTAGCCACTTTGGTTATGATTGTAGCCGTAAATTTTGGTTCAAAGCAGGAGGTTGTCTTCATATCTTGGGTTATCGTATTGCTGAGCTGGGTTCAGAATAGGGCTCTGTCAGTATGTTGAATTTTAGAAGAATGTTATGAAGGATTACACTGAATTTAACTATGCCCATATTTATGCCTTTCCTCTGGTTCTTTTCTGTTTTCCCATTGTGTTCTTTCTTTAGGACAAATCTGAGTTTTCATCTCTGTATTTATGTTCACCACAGCTTTAAAGTCCAGGCTTCTTTTTTAATAAAAATAATAAACAAATTCTGGAATTTGGAGCTGAGACTCTCCAAGTGTTATCTGTAAGGCTATTTGCCTCCTTTCCCTCCCCTCACCCCCATCGACCTTATCAATATTGTTGGGTTAGGCGACATATATGACTAAACAAAATTGATCTAAGTCCTTCCCACGTTCTTGTAATGCATGAAAGGGGCCATTATTTCTATTGATCTTCAAGTATTCCCGAAATAGGTTTTCCCCCTATATGCAAACCTTTCTTTTAAGGTGCCATTCTTATCGGAGACCCAGGTATTGTAGTTTGCCCCTCAGACTTGTCTGGAGAAGGAAACAACATGAGAAATACTAATACAACATGAGCCTTCTGGGAGGTTTTACAAAGTTAAAATTGGTAATAAAATTGACAAAAGTTGTAGTTAAGTGACACCCTTCCTGCAAGTCCCAATATCATTCAACCTTCCAGGTTGCAGAGTACTTTGAAGGAGTAGTATGGAACATAAATGTATCCTGCACATGTTATGTTTTTCTGAGAAGTGATGCTGATCCAAATGGGCAAATGTCAATTCCTACCTGAAACCATTTACATCTGGAGAATAAGTGGACAAAAAACATGCCCTTTCTGAACAAATCTATCTTTGTTTTATGATTAAGAACACTTACTCAGTCATACTGTACTTTGCACTCTGTAGTCACTCTTGGAGACTAATTGAATTGTTCTGTTTGATTTAAGTTTTTGAATGATTTGATTATACTTTAAAGTCTGAGCACATGATGGTTATAGTAAGGAAGACCACTACTCAGACTTCAGTTTCAAGCAATTGTCAAGGAGCGTAGACAATCTTAAAGTAAATAAATAACTTCCCTTAAAGAAATCCAAACAAACTTTTACTTTCCGCTTCAAGATGACTGAGTAGTTCAGGTTGTGATCTTGTTTTAGGGTTTTGACCAGCTGCGAGTAGAAGGTTTACTTTGCGATGTGACGCTAGTACCAGGTGATGGTGATGAAGTATTTCCCGTTCACCGAGCTATGATGGCATCAGCTAGTGATTACTTCAAGGCTATGTTCACAGGTAGTGCTTTTGTTTCTGTAATAAATTTGGACTCTGAGCTGTTTTAAACGTGTCTTCGGTGTCAGATATTCTAATATGTGTAACATACATACTAGATCAAACACTTTCTTCCACATAATATTACTGTCATAATCATAAAAATCAAAATCTTTTCATTTAATTGAAATTAAAGTTCAAATGAATTAAATGAGCTTTT
The DNA here is from genome assembly GCF_015237465.2 of Chelonia mydas. Classification (NCBI taxonomy): domain Eukaryota; kingdom Metazoa; phylum Chordata; order Testudines; family Cheloniidae; genus Chelonia; species Chelonia mydas. The sequence goes on from NC_057855.1 coordinate 98,676,071, forward strand.
TAATTGTGTAAAAATACATATATTATTAGAGTGAACTCTTTCAAATGTAATTGAAGAACCCATTTTAATGTATCTAATTTCTTTCTTAGGTGGAATGAAGGAACAAGATTTAATGTGCATAAAGCTTCATGGTGTGAACAAAATAGGTCTAAAGAAGATTATTGATTTCATTTACACTGCAAAACTTTCTCTTAATATGGACAACCTTCAGGACACTCTAGAAGCGGCCAGTTTTTTGCAGATTTTACCTGTTTTGGACTTCTGTAAAGTGTTTCTGATCTCTGGGGTAAGGTATTTTGATTGGACATTAGTTTCAAGTTCTGACTTTTTTTTTTTAAAAAAAGCACATTGATTGTGTAATATCCATAGGCGAGGATTTAAGCATGACACTGGATAACTTGGGTTCACATACAGTAAGTTCCTCTAGCTTCAAAGGAACCATAAAATTGAATCTTATTTACTGTATCTAACGCTAATCACACTAAGCTTGTGATTTAAATATCCTGGCACATTAAAAATTGTAAGAACTTGTTGTAATTTCTAATTTTACTGCATGAACTGGAAAATTATATTCCAGTAAACCATAGTCATACTTCATTAGTTGGTTACTGGATTTCTCTCACTGATGCTCATTTTTTATAATATACCATAAGAAAGTAACTTTGTGAATTTATAGTAACGTAGTCATTATTGTACAGTGAATTATTTGTCATATTATCTTTATACGTACGTGTTTTGTATATAACATTTTCTTATGTTGGATATGAAGCACATAATTACAGTGTTTGTCACTGAAATCTTTACGGTGTTATCTTTGAGTTGATGAGGTTACAGTAATGTTCTTTAAACAAAGTGCAGTGTACCCAATTACAGGGAATATATAGGGGATGCTACAGTAATGTTAGTTACGTGAGAAGGTAATTATAAGGATTTTAATGGTGACCATTGTATATTTCTGCAATACACTAAAAGAAAAAACTTTTACCTTGAATATATACTTAAGTGTTTAATCACAATGACCTCAATAATAGGTTTTGTAAGGGACAGAACTAGGTGAGTTAATAGTCTCTGTTCTCTCCCCATTAACTAAGGCTTATCTAAAAGAGGAGAGCTTGAATCAGAGGATCATTTGTATAGTTTTTTTTAGTATAAAATGTAGATCATATATATGTATATGCTCTGTAGATGTAGTGCTTAGCAAAGTTATCCCACTGCTCTTATTTGGTTGAACAGTTTTTTAAAATAAAATCACAGCATCACAAGATGGGGGAGATGTGTGCAAGTATACACAATAATAGATCTGGAGAGACTCAACTTCTGAATCTCTGGAGCTTTTCCCATCACTTAGCTGTGACCTGAAAGAGAGCATAAAAGGGTTTGTCTGCACTAGGAGTATAAGTGGTGTTTTTACAATAATTGAAAAACTCACACATTTTACAGCACTACTTAGCACCCAGTGTACGTAGACAGACAATAGCATTTAAAACCCAAGGAGTGGGAAGGATACTAGAATTGACCATGACACGTGACCACAGTTTTAAACACTTTTCTTCAGTGTAGCAGTATGTCTACAGGTGGAAAAATGAGGAGTCCTGGAAAATCCATTGGCCATGTCAACACTAGGAGAAAGTTTGTTTTTAACACTTGTTAGCTCACACACTAATGTGTGTAAAAACCCCAATGTGGATAAGACAAGTTGTACCTTTAACACACAGCTGGTCAAGATAGATCCTGTGTTCCCTACTAGGGATTTACCTCAACTAATGTGTTAAAACTGTAACTTGTCTATGCTAGGATTTTACTGTGTTACCTAACGTGTTAAGAGCAAATTTCTTTTCCTTGTAAATACAAGACTATTGAAAGCAAAGGGACTGAAGCTGACATTTCTTTGCAATTAAAGTGATCTCAACAGACAATCAGCAAGTTCCTCAGGCTGACAACCTTCTGGTTTATAAGAAAGGAGGCTGCAGGAAAAATGTTCTCTGTAAGGGATTCTCACCTCTGGAACTTACTTCCCCATCCTTAACTCAACAGTGTACAGACTTTTTATTTAAATTATTTGTTAAATAATTCCGTGTCAGAACTCTCAGGACATCGCTTATACAGGAGGAGTTGAGTGAGGGAGTTGGGTTGATAATTTGGGAGTCTTTTTTTTTTTTTTTTTTTTTTCCTGTACGGTGGACAAGATTTTCTGAGTATATTATTTTGCGTTTTACTACATTTAGATAGGTAATACCTACAAAGCCAAAGGCTGACTTCCACAGGTTCCTTCAGAGTGCTTCTCAATAGTTGCCAACTTCTGAAACGTTAGCTCTTCACAAGACTCTGATAGAAATAGGGTCTAGGGAAATCTAGCTAGAATAATTGATCATATAGTTAGATAGTAATAAATTCGGTAAAATAAGCAAGCAATTTAAATTTACATCTTTTTTTTTGTGCAGCTGTAGGGTATGGTAGTGCAAATTTTGACTGCATATTAGACAAAGTGGTAATATAGATAAATTCATCAGAATTAGATTTAATTCTCTCTTATAAGGCTTGTGATGGTGTCAGTGTTGCAAATATGATTTTCTCAAGTGACTGGTAACCAAAGGAAAGTGGATGTTGTTGGAGATAAGCAGTCAGTGGATTTGTGAACAAGAGTCCATTATTATTGTTTTACGAAAGGGTTAAGTATGTGCACTTGAGTTTTAACCATATATTTGAGAGTAGTCTGATTAATTTGATTTTTTTCATATTTCAGTGTTATCAGCTTTAAACATGTAAGGAAAGCCCCGAGCAGAACTACCAATATAGTGTTCCGCAAAAGTGTATTGAAATAGTAGAGGCCTCTCATCTATGATGTCTGTTAGTGAGGACTGGAGAAAACGTTTTGTTACTCCGGAATCTTGAAAATCTAATGCTCATTTGGAATCCAATCCCCACCTGTTTCAAAGATGTTCGTTGCCTATCATCAGGATTTATAAGCATATACTCCGTATCATGCATCAGATACTGCTTTCAGCTAGTTGCTAAGTATTCAATATTGCTGAAAGACACTAGTATCTCAATCTATCCTTTTGCTTGTGACAACAGACATATTTTTGACACACATTTGCTAGTGGAATTTATACACGAGAAACTGATTAACTCTGACTTGAGAGTATGTGTTTTCTTCTACATGAATATGAGAACATACAGATTCTGTTAAGGCCCCATCTACCTGGAGCTTGTAAATGTGTTTGAAGCCATTTTCAAGCACTGTTATAGCATAAGTCTTTGTCAGGATTGAATGTGGTACCAATCATGCTACTAATTGCAATATAGCCTATAGTGGTTCATGGTTGTTCCTTAGTGTGGACTGGGAAATCAGTTAGTATATGAACCTAGATCTCTGAAGCTGGGGAGGAGATCCGGTGGGGAGAAGGGGTGGGGGTTCGGGTCAGTCCTCCTTTCTGTCCTTTCCCTCTCTCCCAGGGAAGCCAGCCTTGGTAGAAGACTCTTATTTCTGCCTTCAGGCAAGAAGGGAGGACTCACCCATCCCTTCAAATGAAGGAGACATTGCAAAAGGGGGGAGATTCCTTTCACCTCTCCCCTCACCCTGGCTTTGACCACCTCTTTCTGTAGTAAGGACGGTGACAGCCTGGTGGCCTTTTCCCTTTTCTTCCCGTCCTCCCCTGCTTTGTCTTTAGGAATGGCTGGCTGGCCTGCTCTATCTGTTCAAAAAAAGATTGAACTGTTCTGGCCAAATAAATTGGGCCAACTGATAATTCCTGCAAATACAGTTAAACAAGAAGAATACTGTTCTGTGAAAGGGAGATTTGACGTCTCCTCTGGGAGGACAGGCTACTGCATAATCTACTCTTACTAGGAACTTTTTCTTGCAAAAACTTCCCTTTCTCAGCTTCTTTCCATTGCTTTTGGAATTATTTCTTCTTGAACCATTTACAATGTTTTTTGATCTCCGTGTGAATTGCCTGTTTGCATTTCTAGAAAGTTATTCTAAAAATAGTAGTAAGATAAGAGCATGTTATGTAGGATGTTGAGCACCTTATACTCTTATCTCTGAATTACTAAAATCGGAGGCTGGAGAAATAAAAATCAGATAAAAAGTTGTTTCTTGAGTTGAGGGGTGTAACTATGTATTACACAGAGTCTTACTATGACTTAAGCAAGCAAAAAACTCAGTGTTGTGAGTAATGAAGTATTTATTCTGCAAAGAAAATACTAAAGAAAAGCAGGCAATTAAACAATCTTAGTTCACTTACAATCTTGGCATGTCTTCTAATTCACCAACTTGCTTAAAGAATTTGAGCTAGGCAGATTAATGAAAAATTAAACATCTTAAGTTAAATCCAGCATAAATTGGTTGAGGTAAATAGATTATCTCCTCTCCAAGAATATGCTGTCTAACTCCTCATGTTTGAACAAAGAAGCTGTTAATAAACCTTAAGTTGCAATAAGATTTCAATATACAGTTAAATCAATGTCAGAAATAAAGTTAGCCTAATTCTTGGCAATGCTTATGCAGAGTTTCTCTCTAACAGAAACTTGAGTTTTAGTGGTGGCATGTTCTTCCAGTGCAAAGCCAATGAGCTTTTGTACTCATCTGGTCCTTGCTTTGTGTGTGTTTCACTGTGTTCTGTGCACTCTCCTTTTGAATACTGCATTGGGCTGTTCATCATACTTTCTTAGGGAAACAGCTGTTTTTGTTTGTTCTAAATAGGATCAATTTAAAGGAATTTTTTATCCACTTTCTCACAGATTTCATTGAAGGTGGAGATCACATCTCATAGGTTTGATTAGATTCTGGTATCAGTGTTTCAAGTTTTTCTGTGGGTTCCTCCTGTTTTTGGATGGGCTCAATACTGTACTAAAGCATTTGTAGTAAAAGTTTTACACTATTGTCTTTTATGGTGTGCTGTTCTGGCCGAGAGGGGTCTGAGAAACTTTTGAAGTTTTGCTTTTATTCACTCCATTTTCAGAAATATTTTTATTCCAAAAATGTCTTGGGGTAGTTTCATAAATTCTAAGGCCAGAAGGGGACCATAGTGATCATCTAGTCTGACCTCCTGTGTAGCACAGGCCATAGGACTGCCCCAAAATAATTCCTACAGCATATATTATAGAAAAACATCAGTCTTAATTTCAAACTGTCAGTGATGAAGAATCCACCACAACCCTTCATAAATAGTTCCAATGATTAATTACCCTCACTGTTAAAAATATACACCTTATTTTCAGTCTGAATTTTTCTCTCTTTAACTTACAGCCATTGGATCATGTTATGCCTTTCTCTGCTAGATTGAAGAGCTCCTTATCAAATATTTGTTTTTCATGGAGGAGCTTATAGATTGTAATCAAGTGACACCTTAACCATAGACTCATAAACTTTAAGGCCAGAAGGGACCATCATGATCATCTGGTCTGACCTCCTGCACATCACAGGCCACAGAACCTCACTCACTCATTCCTGTAATAGGCACATAACCTCTGGCTGAGTTATGGAAGTCCTCAAATCTTGTTTTGAAGACTTCAAGTTACAGAGAATCCACCACTTACTCTATTTCAAGCCAGCAAATGACCCATGCCCCATGCTGCAGAGGAAAGTGAAAACTCCTCAGGGTCCCTGCCAATCTGACCCAGAGAGAAATTCCTGCCTGACCCCAAATAGGCTGATGAGTTAGACCCTGCTCATATGGGCAAGATGCACCAAAAAGACCTGGGAAACAATTCTGTGTAGTAACTCGGAGCCCTCCCCATTTAGTATCTCATCTCTGGCCATTGGGAATATTTGCTAATAGCAGGCATGGATTGGTCATATGTCATTGTAGGCAATCTTATCATACCATCCCCTCCATAAATGTATCAAGTTGCGTCTTAAAACAAGTTAGGTTTTTTGCTCCCCGCGGAAGGCTGTTCCAGAACTTCACTTCCTCCTGTGGTTAGAAACCTTTCTGTAATTTCAAGTCTAAACTTACTGATGGCCAGTTTATAGCCATTTGTTCTTGTGCCAACATTGGCCCTTAATTTAAATAACTCCTCTTCTTCCACGGTGTTTATCCCTCTGATATATTTATAGAGGACAATCATATTTCCCCTCAGCCTTCATTGTGTTAGGGTAAACATACCAAGCTTCCCAGGTTAGAGTCCCCCATTGTGTAAATGTGGCCTGCTTTCTTTGTAGATAAATGTTTACGTTTAGCTATATTAAAATGAATATTGTTTGCTTTCACACAACTTACTTAGCAATCCAGAATGCTTTGTATTAGTGACATATCTTCATTATTTACTACTCCCCCAATTTATTTGTCATATGCAGACTTTATCAGTGATAATTTTATGTTGTCCTTCAAGTGGGTTGTCCCTTTGTATATTACACTGAGCGTATGCATGTGCTCCATGCACCTGGAGCCGGAGAATCTTGAAAGAAGCATCCATTGGTCCACGCATGTGCCCTCACTCTCCTCATGCCTCCAACCAAGGCAGTAAAGAGTGGGGCATTCCAATCACTCTCCAGTTCCTTCTTACTGCCTCATGACTGGGATCAGAACCTTCAGTGTCCAAACTTTGTGAGGATTTGCAGGGAGGGGATTCCCTAGCTCGTGGTTTTCTGTCATGTTAGATTGCAATTCCTACAGAGGACAGCTCATTTACTTACCAGCTCAGTGGTCATGGGTCACCAGTGTGGTTAGATGTTCAGCTGTGTTTGTGTGTGTTTCTGGGTGCTGCCTCAGCTCTGTGCACACAGCTGGCACAGTAGACCTCGAGCGAACCGCCCAGTGACCACAAGATCCGTTAAGACATGAACACCTGGCCAGGTTTATTGTTAACAAAGCACGGTAATAGCACCTGGTAAACTCTACAAGGATATTAAGACATGTATGCCCCTGACACTGGATGCAGCTCAGTGAGTGGCCGGACTTTCCACTGCTTCCTAGGTTGGCCAGAAATACTCCCTCGGAGATACATCTTTATACCCCAATACAAACACATTATTACTGCCCCTTTGATATAGTTAGTTACTGCCCTCTGACGTGCCACAAGTCCTCCTTTTCATTTTGTACATGTTAGTTCAATTAAAACATTTCTATTACATACTGTCATCCTGACCTTATCTTTTAGAAGGGGTCAGTGTGTTCCTGTTATTCTTGGGGAATGTTTTTGTACCATCCTTAACATCGGGATGTTTTGGTACCACTTGATATTGGGATGAGTTTGCGTGAGCACTCTGTGACTAGCACTACTTAGGAATGTGTATTTTTGCAATATTAGCCCTGTTCTGGCCAAATTCTGTATGCAGGTCCTGCCTCATACCAGGCCTTTAATACAAAGACTTATGTCTCAGGCTCTCTTTCTGCTACAGAGCCCGAGGATGTTGCTGTCAGGGTGATGCTCTACTTCTTCCACGATCAAACCATCTGAATTATGCCTTCTTTTCCTTACCAGTCCTACCTTGGGTCTTCTGGAAGATTCATTAGAACAGGGCACAAGTCATCCTCACTGCCCCCATTGGCCCAGACAATTTTGGTTCCTGAGTCGTCTTCTCATGTTGCCTCAGTCACTGATGAACAGTCAGCCTTTTTCCAATCTCCTGACCCAGGAAAAGGGCAAAATTAAACATTCCAATCACTCCATCTCAGATGGTGGTTTTAGGATGGGTGTTGACTCTAGAATGTTCATACTCTGAAGCTGTACAAAGCATCCTTACTTACAGTAGAAAGGATTCCACTAGAAAATGCTGCATAGCCAAGAGGAGGCATTTATCTAGGAACAATAAAAATGTATATCCCCTAAGATGTGGATATTCCATTTATTCTGGACTATCTTCTTTCCTTCAGAACAGCAGGTCTTTTTATCAATTCTTTATGGGTCCACTTGGCAGAAGTCAGTGTATACAACCCACCTTCGCAGGGTTACTCAATTTTCACTTACCTACTGGCCAACAGATTCTGGGAAGGTCTAATCAGAACCTTTCCTGCTCTGAGAGAACCTACTTCTCAATGGGATCCGAACCTTGTTCTTTCAGTGCTCACTAAGCCTCCCTTCGAGAGACTGATTTCATGTTACATGTTTCTCCTATCCATGAAGGTTGCATTCCTGGTAGCCATCACCTCATCCAGGAGGCTGGGTGAGTTTGGAGCTCTGATGGTGGATCTGCCTTACACTATATTCCATAAAGACAAGGTCTCATTATGCTTATATCCTAAATTCACCCTCCCAGTAGTTTGAGTTTCATCTGAACTAGTCAGTTCACTTACCTGTGTTCTTTCTAAAGCCACATGCATCTACAGATTAGAGCAGGCTTCATTCCTCGACATGCAGTGCGCATTAGCCGTATATCTGCAAAGAACAAAACCATTCAAAAAATCTCCCAGACTGATCATAGCGGAAAGAGTTTGGGGACAAGCTGTGTCCTTTCAAAGAATGTCCATGTTGTGGATTGTTGTAATGACTTTCGAATGATGGAGGTCTCAGGAAGCTACTTAAGAGCATACCTTCCCATGACAACTAGAAGGCTTGGTGAGGAAGGCCAAAGCTATACAAAGCATGACAAGCATGTTGGGTGGTTTGGTGGGAGTGAGGGATCCAGTTATTGTGCAATTGCTTAAGAAGCTTCACACTAAAAATCCTGGGTTCCTGAGGCTGGTAGCTCAGCAAGAAGTGCCCCTCTAACTTGCCTTCTGGATCCACCCAGCCGTAAGTTCTGTGCGGGTGAAGGTGAGTCAGTCCAATTCCTGAGCTGGTCTGAACCCCTATTTTGTGAAAAAGGCATCTAAGTTCTGAACTTCTCTATGTGGGGAAACCAGGCAAAAAACTGGGAGGAAAAGAGATTTCAAGATTTTGCTCCCAAGTTCAGCAGTGAGGAATTAAGGTTTTCTGTGCAAGTTGCGGCTGCAGAGTCATTATCCTATGATCTCCTCAGAACCCTCAGACTTGTGTTCTGTTGCTCCTTTTCCAATTTCCTATAGTCAGCTAAGTTTTCCATTAGGTTTTGGGGATTGCTATCATCAGTTACTTATTTCTTGGACTCTCTTGTTTTACTTGCAATCATTTTCTCTCTCTACCATCCATTCACTTTCCAAGCCATGAAACTTAGAAAAGAAGAGAGTCCTGTTACTTTAGCGGGGAAAAAGGTGTTTACCACTCTTCTCAATAATATGTTTCAGCTCTCTAGGTCAGGGGTTCTCAACTTTATCTCTGAGGCCCCCCCAACATACTATAAAAACTCCATGGCCCACCTCTGACACAGCTGTTTTTCTGCATGTAAAACCTAGGGCCGTGATTAAGGGGTGAAAGCAGGGCAAGTGCCTGGGCCCCATGCCACCAGGGACCCCATAAAGCTCAGTTGCTCAGGCTTCGGCTTCAGTTCCAGGGCCTGCAGCCCCATGCAGTGGCTTCAGCTTTCTGCCTTGGGCCCCAAGAAATCTAATGTGGGCCCTGCTTGGTGGTCCCCCTGAAACCTGCTTGTGACCCCCCCAGGGGACCCCAGACCTGTGATTGAGAACCACTGCTCTAGCTGGTTGCTCCCTTGATGTGCAACTTTTTAACTAAAAGTTTTAGCTTTTGGAGGTTAGTTTGATGAGCAAATTAACTTGAACTGTTTTGCTATGTAGGCAAAAACATCCAAAGTGTAAAGAATGCTCACTTGGAATGAACTCTCCCTCAGCTCCTTCTGGTAGAGTTATTAGTGTTTGTCCAATTATAGCCCCTCTCTGTCTGTGTATAAAATGTCTTTGCTGTTCAAATATTTCATAATCTTTTTTGTAAGAGAAATCTTACATTTTGCCTTAGGCTGTTCCTTTAAGTCATTAAGCTTTGCCATTCATTTCATTGGGAGCACTGTTCGGGGCAAGTAACAGTGGTTGAGATATTCCAGTGCCTGTTAATGAGCCCTTTTATTCTTGGGTTCCATACAATAGAAGCAGCTTCTGTGTCTACCATTGCTGTTATAAGCCAAAAAAGTTAAAAGGAACTTAAATTATCATGTAAATGAAATTCTATAAAGTACGTTGCTCTGTATCTAAGCAGTATTTGGAGAAGATAGTATCTGCGTACTGTATCTTGTCCAATTTTTGAATATTTCAGTGTGAGTAATTATTAGACACCCTGCTGTTTGTCAGGGTTTTTTCCAGATGAAAACAAAGTATATTTTATATATTGTAAAAAAAGGAATACTGTAAATCGAGCTAGGATTACTCTATACAATATAATATAGCCTGGTAGCTGTCAATGCTCAGAAAAAAAAAAAATCTATAAAAAAAAATTACTAATTGGGCTAGTGGAAAGGTAGCTTTCAAGAAAACATTTAAATCAAAATTGAAGGAAATTTATTTATTAATCAAGACAAGCACAGAACAGGGCACAACCCCAGTTATTCCCAAGGTGCATTAATGATCATAATGCTTAAAAGGATTATGCACAATAAAGTTGTAATAGATCAGATTTAGACCAAGTAATCAATTAAACCATTAAAACTATTTAAATTTAAAGAGTAAATATTTTGCAGAATAGATTTGAGATGGTCTATTTTGAGACCTGCAGATAGTGTTTAGCAGAGTAGCATACAAACAGTAGCAACATACAAAATGGATGATGGAGGAGTCAAACAGGAATTGTAAAATTCACAACTAAAGGTTACAAGTGCATTATGGATATTAATTAGATCAAACACAGAAACAAGATTTAAATGTTCTAGTTTAAAAACAAATTTATCTTAAAAAGCTACATGTTAAAACTTTCTAACAGGTATGCACTCTACTCTGTCTGCATGGTCCAGTGCAACATAAACTTCCAGGATACCTACCTGTACCTCTTTGCCCTGCATTTGATTTAAAGCAGGGATCTCAAACTCAAATCACCACGAGGGCCACATGAGGGCTAGTACATTGGCCCAAGGGCCACATCACTGAAACCTTTTTATACAATGATACAAAAGTATAGTCAAAAATGAAAAAAAATGAAGAATATAGTATGCTATTAAAAGTCAATGTATTCACATTTTACAAACTGTAATGCGAAGAGGGATTTTAATAAAATATAAACACTCAGTAGTGCACCTCACTCAAACGACAAAACATGCATTTACTTTTAGAATTACGTCCATTAAAGCTCCCCCTCTGTCCCCGGCCCTACCCCCATTCCAACCCGTTCCCCAAAGTCCCTACCCCAACTCCACCGCCTCCCTGCCCCTATTTCAACCCCTTCAACAAATCCCCGGCCCTGCCTCTTCTCTGCCTCCTCCCCTGAGCATGCTGCATCCCCGCTCCGATGAAGGGAGCTGTAGCTCACGAAAGCTCATGCTCAAATAAATTTGTTAGTCTCTAAGGTGCCACAAGTACTCCTTTTCTTTTTATATATCAAGGTACATGCTAAAACACAGCTATCCAATGAGAGAACTTGCATGCAAATAGAAAGATGCAGGATTATTTCCAAAGGAGGGCAGGACAGACAGAAAATGGTGTTATGACAGACTGCAGTGCCATTGAGTTGTGGGACACCATGAATTGGCTGCTTTATTAGTATGGTTCTCCCATTTGTTTTGTTTCATTTTATTATATGACTTGAAACTTCTCCCAGTTACACTAGTGTTAAATTAATGTAGTGTGTTGTGGCAAGATAGCCAATTCTAGTTTGGTGGGTCCTGCGCTTTTCTTGGTGGGGAGCCAAGATGCTACCTTTTGCTCCTCGCTCTGAGTCCCAGCCCCTCTCAACCTCTGTGGGTTTCTTACCTTCGTCCCCCTTAGGTGGGGTTACCCTCAGTCCTTAGATGCTAGGGGGAAGGGAGTCTCCCTGTTCTGCTGGGCAGGGTCCCCCTTACTCCAGTTCTCAGGTCTTCCAAATCTCTCAACACACCTCCAACTCTAGTCTGTTCTTGTTCTTGTTCCTCCTCCTCCTCCTCTGTCTGCCTGATGCAGGGGGTTTTATTAGGTTCCTAACAGGGCCTTAATTGACTGCAGGTGCTCCAGTTAACCTGCAGCCACCTTCCCTATTCTACAGGGAACCAACCACACCTTAATTAGCCTTGAGCTTATATATCTAGCACTCTCCCACTGCTCCCTGGCCCTCCTGTATCACAATGTATAGTTCCCCTCAATTTGCCACTAATTTAAGTAATTATGAAGCCTATGAGGAAAACATATAGAAATTGGCTTGATACTGACAAACTTTAAAGGAAAAATAAAATAAAAATGTTTGTCAAGTTTCATAGAATACTCTGTAGGTGATTATTAGTTTATATCAAAAGCTAGATAATGAATTAACAGTTTTGTACTTCTTTCCTAACAACTATAAAGCAAGTTTAATTCAAGTATATAATGTATCAGCATTTTACTGTATAAATCTTTTTAGCCTGCCACCCTGTTAATGTTCTAGTTTAAAAAAAAAAACCAACAATTATAGGGCTTGGTTTTACAGAATATTAATAATGGAATATGGAACCTTTTACCTCTCACTTGTTTGAGGGCATTGCAGGCCATCTGTGAATGAAGATTATCATTTGGTAGCTCTCCAGTGGCCTATGTAAAATGAGTTCTTAGGCCCTGTTTCTGGTGAAGAAAAAACGTCATCACCACTATAGTTTGCTGATTTGTAAATTGGTCAAATGTTGAAGGGGCAGTGCCACACTCAGGAATGACATGCACATGATATTGATAAGATCGTATGTGATGAACCCAAACAAATGGGCCACTTATGTTTCTGACTTCAAACCTTCTGCTATTTCCCTGGACAAAATCTTTGAAAAAACCCAAGTGTCCTGGGGTTCTAATGGGCCTTGCAGTACTGCTGATCCCAAGCATTCAACAATCATGAGTCAGGCTCCAAAATATCAGATATGTATGGGTTCTTTTTCTGTGTTTTCTGGTCTCTGAGTCTTTAGGCTACACTCAGGTGATATTGTCCAGCTTTTTCCCCTGACCATAAAGGTAAAAACTTACTTTAAAAAAACCCGACATTCTCATGACTCTGAGCTGGGGCTTTAAGAAAAAAACAAATATAGTGAGATTCCCCTCACCGGGTCCTAGAGCCTGGGCTCCAGCCTGAGCCCAGAAATTTTCACAGCAATGAAACCGCTCCGCAACCTGTCGGCTGGCATAGTCCAGCCGTAGTCTGTTGCTGTGTAGGTGTATACTAAGTCTTTCAGTATACCACATACTCATTATTGAAACTAAGCTTTAAAATTAAGTTTTTTATACATTAGTTATAGTTAGGATTGGCAGAATTCAATTTTTAGTTTTTGATAATTTTGACAGATAATATCAATGTTTATTTTGAAGAATTTTTTTTTTAGATTTTTATCTTTTTAAATATTCACAGTTGCACAAAATTATGAGGAGTCCTGCAGTGGAGGTCAGACAATTATTTAATGACAGCCAACAGCAGAGATTCAAAAAGCTAAAGCTTTATAACTGTTAAAACACACATTGTCTACATCACACTTCAAATATACACAATAAATATCCTTAAATCAAACCCTAATAATTTTTCAAGTAGCATTTTCTTACTTTGCCTCTTTGTAAATTTTGATTGACAAAAATATTTCCCTATACAGTTTTTGTGTGTACGGGAAAATCAACACTTATCAATATGTACCCATAAAAATCGAATCCTTCAGAGCCTGGTTATGGTGCACAAGTAATCTTTTATAAAGAACATACCAAAGGAATTAAAAATTCAGAGTAAAGGCTGACTGAATGAAATGTGTAGCACTGGAGAAACAGGCTGTGTTTCTTTCAGACACTTTCTGGTTTTGCTACTATTAACTTTGATCAGGAGATTTTGAACTGTAGACATTTCTGTGCTTTGGGGCATGTTAACCTGTCTGATCACTAAATTCTTAACTGTTATTTTCCTGCTATTGCTTTGTATAGGGTTACAATTGTGTGCAAATGAATGTTTCTTAGGGAACATCTTGCATAGTAAAAATTATATGCACTGTGGGTACTGTTTATGGAGGGTGGCTTAGGTGTGGAGGAGAATAGTCACAAAACAGTACGTCTTATTTTGTGGTAAACAAAAATTAATGAGGGGGGGTGATGGAGTAGTTGAATGAGCATGGGAATGTGTTAGGAATTTGAGGCCATACCCCAGTTCACATGATGATTCACTCTGACAGAGCTATGCATCCCTACTCTTACCACACTTTCCCCATTCCAAACATATAAGGATGTTTGCAGGACACTTTGAAGATAAAGTGCCTTTATAATTGCTATGTATCATCATTTTATTATATTAGATCTGACATATAATTAATATATGCCATCTGTTCTCCAGTAGTCTTATTTCTTCCTTCAAAACAACAAATACCTTACTGGATCAATTCTCGCAATCATGAATATACACATCTGACTGAATATTTATTTGCTCATATGCGTAAATCACCTTGAGTATTGCAAAATGATGCAAATATTGCTGGCTCCACAGTATTCCTTAAATTGTGTATTATCCTAATATGGCTAAATGAACATCAGATTAGGAAAAAGTGTTTTGATTCCTCTTTCTACTCACTTAATAGGTTTCTTTGGAAAATTGTGTCGAGGTTGGGCGGATTGCCAATACGTACAATCTCACAGAAGTGGATAAATACGTTAATAATTTCATCCTGAAGAACTTCCCCGCATTATTAAGTACTGGTGAGTTTGTGAAACTCCCCTTTGAACGTCTTGCCTTTGTGCTTTCAAGCAATAGCCTTAAGCACTGCACTGAGCTCGAACTCTTCAAGGCTGCTTGTCGCTGGCTACGGTATGAGGAGCCTCGAATGGAATATGCTGCAAAACTAATGAAGAACATCAGATTTCCACTGATGACGCCACAGGATCTTATTAATTATGTACAAACAGTGGATTTCATGAGAACTGACAATACATGTGTGAATTTGCTTTTGGAAGCCAGCAATTACCAAATGATGCCGTACATGCAACCAGTCATGCAGTCAGAGAGAACTGCCATTCGATCAGACAGTACTCACTTAGTAACATTGGGGGGAGTGTTAAGGCAGCAACTGGTTGTCAGCAAAGAATTACGGATGTATGATGAAAAGGCACATGAATGGAAATCATTAGCTCCCATGGATGCACCAAGATACCAGCATGGCATTGCTGTGATTGGAAACTTTCTTTATGTAGTTGGTGGACAGAGCAATTACGACACGAAAGGAAAAACTGCAGTTGACACAGTCTTCAGATTTGATCCTCGCTATAATAAATGGATGCAAGTTGCATCTTTAAATGAAAAGCGTACCTTCTTCCACCTAAGTGCCCTCAAAGGACATTTGTATGCAGTTGGTGGTCGAAATGCAGCGGGTGAACTAGGTAAGTGTATTTTATCTTGAATGTATGAATTTTTGTCTTTCTTTTCAGGTCTTAAAATTATTCTGTTCTGTGGAAAAGGGAGAGAAAAACTAGTATCCTAATTTGAAAACAAATTAAGTTTATTTCTTTCCAGCAGCATCTATAGAGATGCTAATTTGGACACGGTCAGTGAATTTCAGGTACACTTTTGTGAAGGAAGTTCAAAATTAAATTTAACTTGTAGAATAAAGTGACATGTTGCATACTGATTTAGATATGTAATATCCAGTGTTTTCATCTTTAGCATCAAACTATTTAAATAAAATGCTCACTGCCATTTATTTAAATGTTTGTGGAAGCTTTTACTGAGTTTTGCAAAGTTTCTTCAGAAGGAGCTTTAAACATTTGACTGAAGAAATGTTTGCTTGCAAATAGATTAACCTTTTCTAGTTCTGCCTCTGTATAACAGTTGCTTTTCAAACACATCATGATTTAGTAACCTCATATATCATGTAAGCCAAAATAATTTAACACATTTTTATTTGGATAAGAATATCTCTTATACTTGAAGGAAATCTGTGCAGTGGCTCTCAAAAGATGTGACTTTTTCTTGCAGTCATTGTAATAGTGATTTTGGAATATCAGTGTTTTAAACATGTTTGTTGCTTTAAAGACAAGCCAATAGCTTATCTGTGAGACTAAAAATGTTCTGACACACTCCACTTGTTTGTCACTAAAAATTACTTGTTCTTTTCCATGATCTCTGCACCTCATGGTTAAGTGTCTCACTTCCTATTAATCCTCCTTTCTTCACTCCCTCTTTGTCAAAAATTGTAATTCATTTTACTTGGAGAAAAAAAGATCTAAATAAAAATTAGAAGGAATAAAAAATGATCAGGCAGTAGCTAGTCACTTTTAATTTAGCATAAACCATCAGAAATGTAAGATTAATCTTTCTCTACAAAAGCAGGTGGTGTTCAGAGTTGATACACAGATTTGACTATATGTACCCATTTGTAAATTTTGTCTCTGTGTATTAGAAATACAATAATGAGATAGAGTATTATACTTCACATTTATGATTGCATAATAGAATTTCACTTAGTGTGATTTAAGTAAGTGTACACATACAGATGCTTTATTTAAGCTTGCAGTCTCTCTATCTCATCCCCATTCACAGCAGATACTTGGCAGCAGACCTGGCTTTGTGGTGAAATCTCCTGTTACAAAAACTTCATTACTTTTGTGGATATACTGCAGTGTATTTTATAAATGTACTGTGAAGTATTGTCTTAATTTAAACTAATCAGAAAAAATGAACTGATTGTTTTGTGATGTAGCATCTGATTCTCTCTCCCCCTCCCCCATTTTACTCATCTACAAATCTGCAAAATTCAGATAATCTGCAATGGATTTCCTAGTCATATAATAAACTTCCTGTTTGGGAAGCATGGAGTGCTAAAGTTGTAGACTTGTAATTCTTTTAGCAAAGTTTGAATAGCAGAATTGATTTTTGTGATTTTTTGGTGTTATAATATGTTAAAAACTGTGTTTTTAACATAAGTTGGTTATTTCTTGCAACCATTTCATGATTTATATCTAAATGCATTTCTAGCTAAAATGATCATGATTGGTAACTTTTCACTTCATCTGCCTGGTGGTGCAACATGCAGTAAAAGTTTAGTGTCTTGTGAGTGTACCTATTGTATAATTAATGAATATCTACCATCATTCACTTGTGTGAACTAGTGTCAGAGCACCTGGGCTTCAGTGGAGGACCCATGTTAATGGTTCACCCTAGGAGGATAATCCATTCCGCCTGTTACTTGGCATGGGTGGCATCTTAGTCTCTCCTTTTCTCTGCTTGTGGAACACAACAGTTAAGTCTCCTGAGAACTGATATGCTTTGGTCTAACTGAAGTGATTGAGCCCAGTATAGGGGTATCTGGGTGAAGCTTAATGGTCTGTGATATACAAGTCAGACTTGATGGTCTCTTCTGGCCTTAAACTCTGATTTTCAGTTCCAGCAGACACTTAAGGAGCTTTAATCAGACTCGCATACATAGATGTTCCTGCAGTACAATATTTTGCTGTCTGCCACCACAGATTAAATGGCTTGTAGATGTCCTTTGGTTTTGTACGATTTGAAAGTTGGTAACCCTAATGCAAACACCTTGCCCCATCCCTTGTCCAAGGCCCCGCCTCCTGTTCACTCCATTCTCCCTCCCTCCCTCTATCATTCGCTCACCCCCACTCACTTTCACAGGGCTGGGGCAGGAGGTTGAGGTGTGGGAGGGGGTGAGGGCTCTGGCTGTGGGTACGGACTCTGGGGTGGGGCCGGGGATGAGGGGTTTGGGGTGCAGGAGGGGGCTCCGGGTTGGGGCCAAGGGGTTCAGAGTGTGGGAGAGGGTTCAGGGTTTGGGGGTGGGGGGTTACAGGCACTGGCTGGTGGTGTGGGGTGCAGCTGGGGACGAGGGGTTTCGGGTACAGGAGGGGTCTCGGGGCTGGGGGAGAGGGTTGGGGAGGGGCGGGAAGGTTGTGGGCTCTGGGAGGGAGTTAGGATGCAGGAGGGAGTTCCAACCTGAGGCAGGTGGTTGGAGTGCAGGAAAGGGTTCAGGCTGCGGCTCTGTCTGTCCGTCGCTTACCTCAAGCTGCTCCCGGAAGCGGACGGCATGTCCAGCTCCTAGGCAGAGGGGCCAGGGGCCCCTGCACTCTGCCCATGCCCTTAGTGCTGCCCTCACAGTTTCCATTGACCACGGTTCCTGGCCAATGGGAGCTGCGGAGTCGGCGCTCAGGGCGGGGGCCACCTAGGAGGCGGACATGGCGGCCGCACTGGGATCCGCCCAGAACTTGGGCAGGCAGAGAGCGTGCCTTTACCCCCACCCCCACCCCCACCTCCCGTACCATCAACTGGACTTTTAGCGGCCTGGTCAGCGAACCTTGGCGGTGCTAACCAGAACCACCACGATCCCTTTCAACTGGGAGTTCTGGTCGAAAACCGGACACCTGGCAACCCTAATTTGTATCATCTCCACAGCTCTCTTTGATTTAATTGTGGGTTGTGGGAACTGATGCATTTACAGGTAAGACTTGTGTGCTGGTGGAGAACCCACTTGGAGGCTGATCATCTCCTCATGCATTGTGCTAGAAGCCAAAAGTTTTTACCTCTTCCCTGAGTGTGTAGGATTTATCCATTGGAACCATTTTGTGTTGGTGATTCCAGTTGACCTCGAGGAGAAATGTTCTTCATTTTTTTTAAAGTACTTTTTACATGCCCTGGGCCATATCAAGATCTCACATGTAAAGTGGATATCTCTATCTAGAGTCTGCTGTATAAACAGCAAAGTCATAAAATCCCAGCTCGTACTTTCCCTGACTCCAATACAGTGGTTTGAGTTTATCTAAGACATTGAATAGATTGATATACATGAGACTGCTCATGTCAGTGTCCATACACAAAGTTGCAGCAATTTAACTAAATCAGTATCAAATCACATCTTCTGTTAAACTGCATGGAGACCAGGCTTTGAATTTACAGAGAGCACTGAACCTATCTCAAGCGATAACATTCTGACCTAAATTTCCTTTGCAGTCTCAGTTTAAGACAGGAAATGAAGAATATTCTGTTTAAACTTTTGTGTAGAAGTACTGTTAAACTGCTGCAGTGATTTACATGTACAGCTGGCAAAACGATTTTGATCCTTTTGCATGAAAACCTCTATATAAATGTTAGGTATTCTGGTTGCCTTGGAGTTTGATTTGGGGACTGAAATATTCTGTTTTTCTTCCCATCAATTGCTATCCAACTCATGTTTCACTTTAATTTTTCCTTTTATAAAAACTGGCAATCTAAAGATCTGAAATCCAGTTTAGCTCTCTCTTCACCCCAAATAAAAAAATCCTAACTTTTCGTAAATAAGCAGGTTAAATGTGCATTGGAAAACTGTTATGGAATTTGCCCTCTTGGATTCAAACTGATTTCAACTTCTTAGTTATTATATGTGATATGAATTTCTGAAAACTTGAATTAAACTTTCCAAGGAGATCGGCTTTAAATATTAGCTCTCTAGATGTTAAACTCTCTCTAGTCAATTCTGTTGTACTGACTAATTTACCGTCTCTTTCAGGCACAGCAGGGTCTAAGGGTCAAAGTTATTAGAATATATATCCTTATTTTTTTCAAAAAGTCTCCTTTAATCAATAATAAAAGGGATACGTGTATGGGGTCTTTCAGACATGGTACCCAAAACATTTCTCAAATATTTTAAGCTTATTAAAACTGTGTAGTATTACTTTTCACCATAGAAATGTCTGTTTTTCACTAGTAGTAAGATGATGATAATAGTAATTTAACAATGCATACTAGTACCCATTTGAAACCTTCAAAGGGAAGTTACCAGAATTGGAATTTGGCAAAGACCTCAAATACCTAAAATTGTAATGGGTTTCTTTAAGGCCTCATTTTCAAAACAGCAGAAGTGCAGGGCTATGGACAGCTCTACATCTGATTTGAGCATATAATTACCCCAATTGTGCATGGAAATTAGATATGGCTGGTTAAGTGGGGATGCTAATGGATAGAGAAGGGAAGCCAGAATCAAGAGAGAACACTTCAGGAACTGTATCTGTCGGAACAAACAGAGGAGGTGACCGAGAAAAGGAAGACTCCAAAGGAAAGAAGGTGCGGAAGACAAATTGGGAGGTGTCTTACAGAAAAGCCTGAGGGATCAGAGCATATATAATCTCCAATCACGAGAAATGCTGGTAGATTGATAATAGGCTCCCTTTCTTGAAGATAAATAGGGGTAGCCATATCTTGCTGGGAGAAAGAGTGGCTGTATTGTGAGAATCATGTGGCCTGGCTGGGGTGGTGATACAGGTTTAGATAAGCATCCTGAAGTTTCGATGGTTAATCTCAACATATCCAAAACTCCAGAGATTCTGGGTTCTCCAATAACTAGTTTTATATGCAACCTTGTGAGTGGGATCTAGTGTACTTTCATATGTATTTTTAAGTGTACTATTACAAAACATCACTTTGTATTGATATCAAATCATAATACAACACACAGGGGGCAGAGAATATTGGATTTTCATGAGAGAGCATAAAAGAGCAGCATGGAAATTTCAGTTGTGAGGCCTAGTTAATTGAGGAGATTCATACGCAAACAAAACAATTCTCTGGAATGGGAATGGAACACCAGCTATGTGACAGCTGAGAGAGCAGTGGTTTTCAGATTCGTTTATTCAGGGAATTGTCCTTGTAAAATTTATAAATGGTGGTAACAACTGTAAAAACCCTCAGTAGTATCCAGCTGGGTCACTCTGTGACAGTAACTCGAATCCCAAAGCAAATGCTGTATGAGAGATCCTTTCAGACTGCTAGTAGGAGTATGGTAGTAGTAGGTATGCATCCGATGAAGTGAGCTGTAGCTCACGAAAGCTTATGCTCAGATAAATTTGTTAGTCTCTAAGGTGCCACAAGTCCTCCTTTTCTTTTTTCTAGTAGGAGTAGTAACAGTATTATAAGGGAACCATCACTATGCTATATTTGTGAAAAAGATGCAGCACTTTATAAGAACAGGTCATACACTCTCCTCTCTGACAGGATGATCAAATGAAAATCCTACAAGTGGGAACAAAGTAGAGTTCAGTTTCCCAGTGCTGGAACACCCATGTACGGGGACAGTAGGCCTCTACGGGGTATGTCTACAGTGCATCTGGGGGTGAGCCTCCCAGCCCAGGTCCGCAGACTTGTGCTAGTAGATCATGTGCTAAAAATGGCCATATAGGTTTTCTCACTTGGGATGGAGCTTGGACTCTCAGGGTAGGTCTACACTACCCGCCGGATTGGCGGGTAGCAATCGATATATCGGGTTGATTTATCACTTCTAGTCTACACGCGATAAATCGATCCCTGAGTACTCTCCCGTCGACTCTGGAACTCCAGCACTGCAAGAGGTGCAAGCAGAGTCGACGGGGGAGCTGCGGCAGTCAACTCACCGCTGTGAAGACGCCACAGTAAATTAATCTAGGTACGTCGACTTCAGCTACGCTATTCTCGTAGCTGAAGTTGCGTACCTTACATCGACTCCCTACCCACTAGTGTAGCCCAAGGCTTAGGCTCACCCCAGCCCCCTAGACCTGAGAGTAAGAGCTGTAGCTTGAGCTGCAATGTGTACACTCCCAGATGCACTGTATACATGCTCTGCGTGCTCCTATAATACAAGTAAACAATGGTAATACATCTCAAGACTCATTAGAAGTTATTGGGACAAAACTGATAAATGTCTACATGCTCCACAAACAATAACACAGGTGGCCGTGTGAAAATACAAGCAGAGTTGCATAATTTGGGACTGCTCCAGGTGTGCCTTTCCAAGTATCTATTCCTTTAATTCTATCAAAAAGATATTCTGGGCTGTTTTATGGGATACATGCTGGTCAAAAGTGCCTCTGCTCCAATATAACAAAACCTAATGGGATTGCTCAAGCTTTTGAGAGAGAGAAGGAAACCTTCTCAACTTATTTAGAATGTGCCAGTCTAGTTACTCAATTACCTTCAAGAGAGGCTCTCTCATGTATGGTATGTACTCTATCTGCTTTCAAGAGAGACTGCCTTCTTACTGGGGGGAAGCCGGGGGGGGGTGTTGATAGACTAATTTTTAAAAAAAAAAAAATCCTTTTTTGACCAACACCTTTAAATAGTATGTGCTTTAATTTTTTTTTAAATTTTTTTTTCTGATGCTCCGTTGAGGTTTATATGGGCCTTGTTATCTAGGGAGAAACTGACAGACTATTCATGGAAAACTGTAGGCAATGTAAAAAATCATGAAAAATAGCTAACTTCTTTTAGTCGTGATAATCTTAGAAGTTAGTTGTGAGTGTAGCATCCACAAGATTTTCAGTCAGAATTATGATCTTCAAGTTGGTAGTGATCATCTAAAAAATGAACACTGCAGCTACATAGCTGATGTTCAAAAAGTAAGGATTCTGGAACTGACAATAGTCCGTTCTCAAACAGGCAATTGTTTTATAACTTTGTATGAGCCATAATATTGTACACTAGCTTCTGCATGCTGTATCTGCTGTCCCCTGTCCTAACTTGTCTATGTGTCCTCATCTGTAGATCCTCCCTCCAGTTGGTGCGGGATGAACAGCTGTCTGGTGTTTTGGAAATAGAGTGATGTTGAATTTTTGGTTGCTGCTAGGTCCTCTGTGGCTTTTTTGGGGGGGGCTACTTAGTCCATAGTTTGCTTAGTATTTTACTAGAACTGGCTTTGTTTTTTGAAGATTTTTTTTCCCCAGATTCCTAAGAAGTGCCAGGAGAAAACTTTACATATTGTCCATATGTTCACATTGCTGGGCTAATGAAATTGGTGGTGTTGATCCACTACTAGGAAGTAAACAGTCAAACTACCAGGGTGGATTGATTTTAAATCGTTGATTTTAATTACAGTTTTGCATTTGTACTTAGTTATTTTCCTAAAGAAAGATAATTTTCATTGGTTGGTAACCATTAAAACATGAAGACACACTATATCTATACACTTTTATTTGAGCCTTTATGTAGCTTAACTCTCATTTATTCAGATCCTTAATTTTTACATTTTTATTTTGCTAGAAAACAGTGAATAATGCATTTCTTATTTACTAGATGATTAATTTTTTACTTGTGCAATGTGTCAAATCTATTTGGATGGAAATTCGAACAGTTTAAAAATGCAAAAAAGCAGCATTTTAAAGTTATTTATTTTTTAATTAGTTAAATAAAACTACCCTAAATGTCCTGGATACATAAGAAAAAAGTTGATCAAAAATTATCAAAACATGTTTTGCATTTAAAACTTATTTATGAAGTAAAGGAACTATTATCTACAGTTAGTGAGTGAATCAACGTGATTGTTTCTTGTCATCATGTCCTTCCAGATTTGAGAACTAGTAGAAATCATAGATTGGAAGAAGAAAACAAGCTGTTTTGCTTTTTTCAACTTTAACTTTGAATGAACTAATAATTGAACTGAAATAATTAAATCAACTGAAATGGAAATATTCTCCCTGAACCTGCAGACAAGGTTACTGCTCTCAAAAGTGGATTTAGCATATCAGGAAACACTGGATCCAGGTGCTTAGCCAGTGGCTTCCACCAGTCCAGTACTTTGATTTTCTTTAAAACTCTGGTTGTAAAAATATACTGCTTAATTTTTTTAATGTAAATTAAATTATTTTAATAGATTTGAGTAAGTTTAGGCCTTAATGTAAGTTGTCATAACTTCAAATTTAAATTTAAGTAAATCTGTTTTTAAAAATAATCCTGCATTTAATGTAAATAAAATCTGATTTAAATTAAAAAAAAATTTAAAAAATTGATTTTTATCCTCCCTGCAAGATAACTGTTCCTCCATTTGGAGAACAGGCAAAATTGGAACGGAAGGATGTTTATCTAGTAATTGGTAGGGGGTAGAGTTATCTACGTCCGAGCCAAGAAGTTTCAGTATTTCAGTTCCAGACTTGGAACTCCTTAGCAGAAAGTAAATGTAGACATTGAGAACCAAAAATGTTTTGGTTCCAGATACGAACAGTTTTTTCACTGACCTCTTTTTAGTCTCATGCATATAAATTTTGTATTGCTGCATCCATTGATAATTGGTAAGTTTTGTATTTCAAAGACTTGGCTTAACCTAAATATTATTTAACCAACCCAAAAGTCACTTAATAATTCTATTGTTTATCACAACTTTAATAAGTTGTGATATGCTAGAGCATAATTGATAATATTTACCTTATTTATAAATTAATTTTGTTCCATACTTTTGGTCCATTTAACAGACACAACTGGCAGCATCTACTCAAGAGATTGGTATTAAAACAGCAGATGCATTTCAGGTCAAGACTATTGGTATTTCCTCAATTTCATAAACACTAAATTAGCTCACAAATTATACCTGTAAATCAAGTGTGCAGCTTGTTGTGAAAGAAATGGAAATGGGATGGGTTTGGTCTTTTTTATGTCCTGCAGCAATGACTTTTTGTGCTATGGCCTTGTCTGACCTCACAAAGTATACAGAGCTGACTTGGACAGTACTTGGATGAGAAATGTCCAAGGAAAATCCAGGATGCAACTGGAAATAGGGACTTGTGTGAGTAATTTAGTAGCTGGCACTTTCCTTCTGAGTTTCTGCTGAATCAGTTCAACACACTGTTCAGGGTATTATGTCATTGGAAGTGTCATTAGTCCTGAGGTAGTGGTGAATTTTTGTTTAGGGAGCTACACTCTGTACTGAGCTTACTGGTGGGTAGGTGTATGGGTGTGTGTGAGAGAGGCCCCTTTTTGCTAGATTCCCCTTGCTAAAGTGCACTTTGGAAGTACTCTCAAATTCAGAATTACTGCCACAGCTATATCTTGTCCTTAGAGATTGTCCCTAAGGATTTTTTCAGACAATTGAAAATATCCTGTGTTCTTGTTTTAAAAATAATAATAACCAAAAAAATTAAATAGTCCTTTTATAATCCTTGTATCATGGTAATGAGGTACCGAGTCACACAATAGATTCCTGCCAGCACTGCAACTGTCATATCTTTAGAATGTCAAGATTCTCAGCCTTTCAGTTTTATATATTTCTGTGTCATGCTGATGGTTTGAGATGACAGACTTTAAAATTAACCCTGGCCCATCACACCAGTTTGGGAGTTTCAGTACTTGTCTAAGACTGAATAAAAGCAAGTCCTATGGTAATATTTAATCTCTGAAAACGGAAGACATTTATAGTCAGTGTGTATGAAATGTGATTCAGTTCTCTGAAAACAGAGTTTGCTAACCTGACTTGATTATTTAAAATTAAGAGGTTTAATTTGCTTTCAAGACAACAGTAGCTTTAACATTATGGGTTGCTACACCGTGCATTGTAGTCAAACTATATTGCTCCCTCTTAAGTCTCTGGTCACATCTCCTCTCAAGCTACTCTTCCGAATACCTCATTCATATCCTTTTCCCAGGAACATGTCTGTGCCTTTCATAAGGCCCATAAATCTGGAACTCCCTTTCTGACCCCATCCTGTTTCCAAGTACCTCCTCTAAACTCTCCACCAAGGAAACTTAAACTGTGGTTTCTTTTTAAATTATTGTCTGTTCTCAGTTGCCTGCATTATTTTCACGAGCAACCAAATGTTTGTATTTTCACCCTTGTTCTCTTACAGTTTGACTATTCCCTTAGTCCCCCACAGGGCAGATTGATTTATATCAGTGATTTAATTCAGCAGCAGGAAATCTTGATATCAGTAATCAATTTTAATCTTGTTTTTCATTTGTACTTCTTATTTGTCTAAAGAAAGGTTGATTCTCATTGTTTTTAATTTGGTACTATTTTTGTTAACCAGGAGGATAAACTATAGCAGTTGTATAACTTGGCATATACTTATTCAGATTCTTAATTTTTGCTCTGTTAGAAAATAGTGAATGATGCATTTCTTATTTCCTAGATGATTGACACAAATCACAAGTAAATACTTAAACTGCATTTGGATGGAAATTAAAATTCAATTAAAATGCACAAAAAGAATTAAGTAGTTTATTAGTTTAAATAAAATTATCTTAAATATCCTGGATACATAAGGAGAAAAGTGAGTTTATGAAAACATGTTTTGCCTTTAAAACTGATTTATTAAACAAGGAAAGTATTAATAATTAGTGAATTGATGTGATTTGTTTCTGGTCACCATGTCATTAAATATTTTAGAACTAGTAGATCTCATCCTCTCTCACCTCATTTTTATTCATAGATAGTAACAGGAAAACAAGCTTTCATGCTTTTTCAGTTGGTTTCCCAACTCTGAACAAATAATTTAACTGAACTAGTTGAATAAACTGAGATGAGTGAAATATTTTCTGTGCAACTGCGGAAGCTATCAAAAGCTGATTTGTCGCTTCAACAGTCTCTGGTTCCAGGTGTTTGACCATTGACTTCCACCAGTTCAGTGGTTTGAAGTTTCTTTAAAACTTCAGCAGCAAACATGTACTCCTTGAATATTATTTTTATTTAAATTATCTTACTATATTTTATTAAGTTTAGGCCTTAACACAGGTCATCATTTTAATTACATTTTATTTTTAAAAATAAACCTATTTAAATTTTTAAAAACATCTTAAATCATTGTTTATCTACCTCAGTCCTGCAAACAAAATTGCATGAACAGAGTTCTGTTCCCACACAGAGCTGCCTTTAAGCCAGTACGGCCCTACATAGTTTTCTTTGCAGGCTTGGATCCTGGAAGCAATTTGGGTTAGACCTGTATCCTTTTTTGTGAAGTGTCATGCACTTCTGTGGTGCTGTATAAGTAGTAAATAGCAGTCACTACAAAAGGTGGTATCACATTCCCAAATCAAGAATTCATATGCCAGGTGTCCTTTCAGGCAATCTTTGAGTGAGTGGCATAATGGGATTCTAATGCAGTAGATAGAGCACAAGCTGGGTCTGTATCCATATGTGCCTGGGTGGGACACTTTTAAAGAAATGTGACTAACACAGGTCCTTCTGATTCCCTAATGTTTTCATCCACTTAGACATGTTTAAAGTTTGCTCCATATCAGTTTGCACCAGGCACTGGGAAGGTTTTATGAGAAGGAGGATTAGAAAAGCAGAATTACCTAATTTTATTTTCACTTTTTTTGAGTACACCATAGTGTGTGCAGAGCAAGATAAATGAAAGCTGTGGCAGGCTAAGCAGCAACTGTATTGAATGCAAACCAGGGAAAACAATTGGGCAAGAGTTCGTTCTTCTGCACCTGTGGGACAAAAAAAACGTATAGGCTATTCAAGGATATCTTTAACTACACGGAGTAACTGAACAAATCTCTGAAACTTTCTTATATTGATAACCTATTTTTCATTGATGTATTGTCTATTTATGAATGTATTAGTTTCACTACTACTGCACTCAAAATCAAATTACCATGCTAAATTCAAGCACTCTTTTTTTTGTTTGTTTGTTTTTTTTAACAGCCACAGTGGAATGTTACAATCCAAGAATGAATGAATGGAGCTATGTTGCAAAAATGAATGAGCCCCACTATGGTCATGCTGGAACTGTGTATGGGGGATTAATGTATATTTCAGGTAAATCGTTCTTTTAAGTTTATGAACAAAACCCACCACACATGAGGCATATTGGCTACATACTTTTTCTTACTGCAGTGGGTGAAGGAAGATTAAAAGAATTGTTCTTACTTTAGATATAAAACATCTGCATGTTTCAAACAGTGATTCATAGCTTCATACAAAGTTAGTCAAATAACACACGCTTACTAAATCTCTAAAAGAACCATTTTAGATAAAAATACTGCTGTTGGTAGATACTTATTTTAAACCTGTCTAATTTGCAGTGCTCACTAGTACATCTTAACCTTCAGTGCTGCATTTTTATGAACACAAACACTCATAGTTGTCAAACAGAATTTGTCATTTTGCCCTTAGATAAGTAGTTACCTCACTAAGGATTGGAAAGGTTACCTAACACTACAAATACTGAGATAAAAGTATCTACTTATGTAAGACAAAGTTGGAAGGATTTTAAGGTTAACCCACAGTATGTGAGTGGTTTCAGAGTAGCAGTCATGTTAGTCTGTATCCGCAAAAAGAACAGGAGTACTTGTGGCACCTTAGAGATTAACAAATTTATTAGAGCATAAGCTTTCGTGAGCTACAGCTCACTTCATCGGGTGCACAGAATGGAACATATGGTAAGATAGATAGATTGTGTATATACACAATCTGTCTTACTATATGTTCCATTCTGTGCATCCGATGAAGTGAGCTGTAGCTCACGAAAGCTTACGCTCTAATAAATTTGTTAGTCTCTAAGGTGCCACAAGTACTCCTGTTCTTTTTTGCAGTATGTGAGTGGTGTCTTTACTCCTTTCACTGCTTCTGTGTTGCTGTAACTTTTGATTGGTCCTGTGCCTCTGAAAGGCGATAATGTAATGCATGCTGTTCAAATCAGGATCCATAGTTATCCTGAGAAAGAAAGTTCTCTGATCTCCCACATAATTATTCTCCTTTGAGGGGAATTCCATGCCAAGTCAATAAATGGTCCCACCTGACCTACTCTGATTTCACATGCTTTTCCTGGGTAGTGGCATTTAGTAGGCTCCATGCCCACATTTTTGCCTCATGCTTGTTCTAAATAACACTTGGCTCAGAATTTCCACTGACCTCAGACAAGGACACTTCCTTTTTAAAGCGATAGTGCAGCTGAAATGAGTGCATTGCACCCAGTGTATATTTTACAACCACTCTAAGAATTCTGTTTGCCCTCCTTTAAGAACTCAAATGCAAATATTCTATGACATTGGTTTATTAGATACAGTTTGAAGCCAGGCATGATAGGGTGGTTTTAGTAGATGGATTTCTCATCAGAAGGGATCTGTATTTTTTTACATGTTACATTTTAGATAAAATCAGGGATTTGTCATGTGCAAAAGTTGTTTTAAAGTCAGATTCCTCCCTTTCTAATTTATTTTCTATCTACGTATCTTTAAATTATTAGTGAGCTTACAGTCCCTGCTGCAGCTTCTCACCTTGCTCTTTGTATTCCCCACAGGTTTTCTCTGTCTGTCCATATAGACACCCTTACGGGTGCTATTACCTTAGTGATGAAAACAATGTCAATACCTAGACAGTCTCTCAGTCGAATGTTCTCTTGTTCAGGTTTTTATCATCTGACAGACTGCCAAGCACTCATAGTGGTGGCTGTCATTAGGTGGCTTAAGCAGCTCATTAATCCTCTTTTTGTTTCTTTGCTTGCTTCCTTTCCAAAGAGCTCTTAGGGGCTTTTTTAAATGGCTTTTACAGAAGTCAAGGATTCTGCAAATCCTGTGATAATCAAAGCATTACAGTTTAGGTCAAATCACTTAGACTTATGCCTATCTTCTGAAGAATGTCTTGTTTTATAGCAATCTCCTACAGTTAAACAGGTAGTTGTATAATTGTCAGAAACAATGCCATCTTGAACACATCTGTAATGGCTGAAATTAGTGTAGCTGCTTTCTCTAACCTCACCTGAAATCTTCATGCAGTAGGGAGCAACTTGATCTTGTGGTTAGAGTACGCTACTGGGAGTTGGGAGACTTGAGTTCTAGTGTCTGCTCTGCCATTTTCTTAATATGGCCTTGGGAAAGTGTGAGAACTGAAGGCCAATTAGGAGGAGCTGGTCAGGCTTTTAGGTTGACCAACTAGTATGCACTCAGGCCTCAAAGGTTCTGGGCATATGTTGCTTATTGAAAGAAATTTGACTTTTTATAAATTTTATTAAAACAAAAATTAAAAAAACAGATCACCAAAGCTCAACCTACTATTAATATTAAACTTAACTAACAGTAAAGCACTACAACTGTCAAATCAAGGGCAAATCGAACATGTTAGACTCAATATTGAATTACAGTTAAATCATCAAATTAATACGAAAAATGATCAATCTTTTTACAGATTTTTAAGAAGGTGCCTGTTCGTATCGTTATAATTCCCATCTAAGGAATTTTGACCAGAGGGAGTCAAATCTATAATTGCTTAATACTAAAGCCAAATTATTATCTAATGTCTGGACAACCTCAAAGCCAATTATAGAGCTTACTCCTTGGATTTCGGTGTGATGGCTAACCCTTCCTCCCCAGAGATGGTATAATACAGACTGTAACAGGAAATTCTTGATAAGCCATTGTTTAACAACTCTTATTTTCCTGAAATTGTCGGTGACAATCTCAATTCTTTCAGTTCTATTAAACATAGGACACACAACATACTCTAATGAGTATCTCTGTGAGACATTTAGAGCTGATTATACCTGGGGAAATTTTCTTTCAGGCTCCGTCCCTGTCTGGCCTTCATGAGTACAGCCCCACTTGCACTTCCATGCCCTAAACATAAAAAGGTTAAAAACAAGACAAAAACCCAAACAGAAAAAATTCTATTTAGAATAGCAAGGGCTTTACAGACTCTTCAGCTCTCTGTCTCCTAGAGTTTGGAACTGCAGTCAAGGAGTCAGATGGTGGTGATCTGCTGGCACAGCACTTGTTGCTTGTGGGACTCCGTCAGGTACAGGTGAAGACTAGAGAAGGCTGTAATGGCTTTGTAGTTGATGTGACTTCCTCTCTTCAAGATTATCAATTTTGGGGATTTTGGCAGGTCAGTCCTCTCTCAGATGACTTAGTGACCCAAAAAGGCAAGGCTTCTTGGCTTCTGAGTCTGTGACCTTAATTCTGAGTCTGTGACCTTAGCTACTCAGCCTTAACTACCTATACTGGAGCCATGTAGCTTGGTCCAATCAGGAGCAGATTTGGTCAGGAGAAAGCGTCAATATGGAAAAGTCCTACTTCAATCAGCCATTTAAAAACTAGTCAGTGTTTTGCATACCAGAGAAACTGAGTCTGTGATCTCCTCCCCCCACCCTCCAAGTATAAAAAATATCTCATACATTAAATCTCTTTTTAGGAAGCTGGCATGATCTTATGTGGGTGAAAAGTCTTAAGGTGATATTAAATCCCCAGTTTACAGTAAGTTCAATATGAAATTCTATAAAAATAGGTTATTGGAAAAAATCCTAGTAATAAAACCAGTCCCTCCAAAATCATTCATCAGCAAAATTAAAAATAAATTCAAATTTATTATCAGTTTCATCATCTTCAATTTCTTCTTCCCTCATTCTTTTTGACCTTCCATTCAAGCACTAGGCTATTGGTCAAAGAGTTTACTTTCTGAACTCTTCATTTTTATATAGAAAAATTATTTATAGCTTATCAAGAAGAAGCCCATTTGAAATATAAC
This sequence comes from Chelonia mydas, assembly GCF_015237465.2. Classification (NCBI taxonomy): domain Eukaryota; kingdom Metazoa; phylum Chordata; order Testudines; family Cheloniidae; genus Chelonia; species Chelonia mydas. The sequence continues at coordinate 98,707,155 of NC_057855.1, forward strand.
CCCCTACTTTTTTATATAAGGGTCTATATCTCCATATAAGCTGTCCCTCATTTAACTCCCTGTTGCTTATTTTCTTTATGGTGCATTTGTTGTTGGAGCCATTGATGGAGGTTATCACTAAATAGAGGGAGGAAAAATCTTGCTATCAAGGCATGTTCCTGTAGCTCCTCAGACATTGATAGCCCTCTCTAACGCCGGTGGTGAAAGACAAGGTACCATGTTAAAGAGCAGCTGTGTCTAAGGAAGCATGAGGTTATGCACTCAGGGTCACTGGCCAGCTACTAAAGTTTACAAACTTACGTGACTGTCCCGTTTTATGCTTTCGTTTGTAGGAAGCGATCTGAGAAGTAGGTAAGTGGCCTCTGAAATTTGCGCTGTTTGAAGGGATGTCAAAGTTTGCTGTTCAGCATCAGCTGAAGTGGCAGTAGTGACGCGACTTGAAAGTGAGTAAGTGCTGCTTGGAAATGGGTCAAATGGAACAAAAACCCTTCCCCAGGCAGCACTGTTCATTTCACTCAAAGCCACCGCTTCTGGTTCCTCAGCTGATGTCCGAGTCCCTCTGATATGCTCTTGACAGAGGTGCTCTTCAGAAGTAGCTTACTCACACTTGGACAATTGCCTGTCACTAGAGAGCTGGTAAAAGGGATACTAAATAGTAGTCTGGTTTCAGAGTAGCAGCCGTGTTAGTCGGTATCCGCAATAAGAAAAGGAGGACTTGTGGCACCTTAGAGACTAACCAATTTATTAGAACATAAGCTTTCGTGGGCTACAGCTCACTTCATCGGATGCATAGAATGGAACATATAATAAGATATATATATATATATACACACATACTGATAAGTTGGAAGTTGCCATACAAACTGTGAGAGGCTAATTAATTAAGATGAGGTATTACCAGCAGGAGAAAAACATTTGAAGAGGATTAAGAGGAAACTTTTTTTTTTTCTCCTGCTGATAATAGCTTAACTAATTAGCCTCTCAGTTTGTATGGCAACTTCCAACTTATCTGTATGTGTGTGTGTGTATATATATATTCGTGTGTGTATATATATATATCTTCTTACTATATGTTCCATTCTATGCATCCGATGAGGTGGGCTGTAGCCCACGAAAGCTTATGGTCTAATACATTTATTAGTCTCTAAGGTGCCACAAGTACCCCTGTTCTTTTTAAACAGTAGTCTGTCAGATTGGGACTATGAGCAGGGACAATGTGCTCACTTTTCTCAGAACTGTTGCTGGTTCTTTAATTTCAGGCTCTTGAGTCAAATGAAAGTGGGGAAAAGTTTGCCAAATCAGAAAGTTTCAAATGGGAAAGGAATGCAACTATTTTCTCTCTTTTTAAAAGATTCATACAAACAATGGAGAATTAGTCAGAGAGCAGAGTTGCCTCTCTCAAATCCACAACTAGAGGGGAACCTTTGCACAAGTATATCTCACCAGTTCAGTTCAGAGGGCGGGCTCAGCTGCTTTCTCAGGAACAGTACTCTCCCCTCTTCAGGACTCAGCAGAATCCTCTTCACATAGTCCAAGTTCTGTGTTGGCAAAGAGGTAGAAACTGGGTAATCTGTAATGAGGAATGAACAGGATATAGATGGAGCCAAGGTTGATGCACATTTTCCCCAGCACCATCTATGGCTACATGGAGCTTACTCAGAAAAGAGAATACAGCCTGGGACTATGTTATCTTGTTGATTGAGCCATTCCCCAGAATTCGCAGGGGCGGCCACACTCCGAGTGTCCCTGCTAATGCAGGTGCCATGGTGTGGAGATGCGTGTGCTCCACACAAATGGTTCTGGTCTCCCGTATCTATATCTTTGAGCAGTGGTTCTCAACCAGGAGTACGTGTACCCCGGGGGTTCGCAGAGGTCTTCCAGGGGCTACATCAAGTCATCTAGATATTTGCCTAGTTTTACAACAGGTTACGTAAAAAGCACTAGCTAAGTCAGTACAAACTAAAATTTCATCCAGACAATGACTTGTTTATACTGCTGTATCTAGGATACACTGAAATGTAAGTACAGTATTTATATTCCAATTGATTTATTTTATAAATATATGGTAAAAATGAGAAAGTAAGCAATTTTTCAGTAACTGTGCTGTGACACTTCTGTATTTTTATGTCTGATTTTATAAGCATGTAGTTTGTAAGTGAAGTGAAACTTGGGGTATGCAAGACAAATCAGCCCCCTGAAAGAGGTACAGTAGTGTGGAAAGGTAGAGAACCACTGTCCTTGGAGATCTTCTAGAATTAGTTGAAATACTGTTACACTTTTGCTATGACTTGTATTTATTCCAGAGTCAATATTACTTTGATTTTCTTTCTTTCTATAGGCGGAATTACCCATGATACGTTCCAAAAAGAACTTATGTGCTTTGACCCCGACACAGACAAATGGACTCAGAAAGCTCCAATGACAACAGTTAGAGGTCTGCACTGCATGTGTACTGTTGGAGACAAGCTTTATGTTATTGGCGGTAATCACTTTAGAGGAACAAGTGATTACGATGATGTTCTAAGCTGTGAATATTATTCACCCACCCTAGACCAGTGGACTCCAATTGCTGCTATGTTACGTGGGCAAAGTGATGTTGGGGTTGCTGTCTTTGAAAATAAAATCTACGTTGTTGGAGGGTACTCTTGGAATAATCGTTGTATGGTGGAAATAGTCCAGAAATATGACCCGGAAAAGGATGAGTGGCATAAGGTCTTTGACCTCCCAGAATCACTTGGTGGCATTCGAGCCTGCACTCTTACAGTTTTCCCACCAGAAGACAACACAGGGTCACCTTCTAGAGAGTCACCTCTGTCGGCACCTTAAAAAAATCCTTTGACTTACGGTGTTGTGGTAATACCTTTGCACTGCATCATGGAGTGTCTCATTTTTCTTCAGTAGTATCTGTTAGGCTTAGCCTACAGCAATTGGTACAGTTACTGAGGGAGAAAAAAAAAAGACTTTGACATTACTTGTGCTGTTTGTTTGGCCTAGAATGTTTATCGAGTGGTTAGCAAAGATTATGGAAAAATGTACTCAACAGAGCCAAATCTTTAAAAGTGAGAAACAAGATATTGTCTATAAAATATATGAATTAGGTACGTTTTTAATGTTGTGTATTGGGTGTGAGGTACCTTACAACTTACATTAGGAAGCCCAATAAATCAAATTGGAAGGGGTCATAGTGAACTTGTAATTATGTTCACTAACCTTCATATTTGAAAGTCTTTCTTCCTTTCATCTTTGATTGCAGATTTTAAAGGGAGGCGGCCTGCACCCATGTGAACTATGACAAAAGGTTGCCAGCAGGCCTGAGCTACCTCCCTCTTTTCACAGAGTATTTTTGACACATCTCTTTACCTGCCCAACTGGGTGGGTGCTTTAAGAGCATATGGAGTTTCTTAGGCAGACAGGAGAAATCAAATAATAATTTAAAAAATATTAATATTATGCAACAGGTGGACCCTGTGTAGGCCTGGGTTTTTTTAATAACATATATTGAGGGGATTTTCCCTGACTCAATTAAGTGACACTTCAAACAGAAGACTTAAAATGTTTGGGCTTTTTAATTTTTGGTCTCTTTTCCCTCCCCCACACACCCAGTAATCAGCTTCCGTTTGTAAGGGAGCATAAGCTATTAATAAATTGGAATTCAGTACAGTTGTATGACCTGTTGTATGCCTGTATTGAGTTATGTAGATAAGGGCTAGGAATGTTAATTCAAGCCACTAAATTTGTCCAAATTGTTCCTTCAGATCAAATTTAATCTAATTTTTCTCCTTTGCTGTTGAGAGAACTTACATATTACACATCCTTTGTATAGTCTCAGTTAATAAGGTTATTTAGCACAAAGTGCAGCTTCAGCAGGAGAGCTGCTTTTTGCTCAGTGAACTCAGACTACCATGTTTTACCTTCTTTTGTTCAATAAAACTTTTAACTGCAATTATTCAGCCTAAGATACCTCATTAATGTTGCTTTGATTTTCTTCTTCTGCTCACTGTTACCAGGGATACACATTGCATATATATGTGTGGGTAGATTAATTTGCTAGGAAACCAATGCACAAGTGGTCTCAAATGGGTACTTTGACCTACTTTCAAGGCACTATTTTGGCCATACTTGTCTATTGTAATTTTAAGGACTGAAAATGTGGAAATGTCTGAACAATTGTGCATAGAGTGAGCTAATATGTAAATGTTAAGCAGTACAAATGTACTACACAGTAATCTTTATCGGTTCCAACACAGTAATTTGCTTCTGAATATGTTTTTTTTTTTTTTTTTTTTTTTTTTTAAGTTCTGGTTTTAAATCAAATTAAATTTAAAATGCAGGGCAAATAATCACAAATGTTAGTTTTGATTATCTGAACGCAAAATCCTCATTATTGTTTTTGGCTTTCCATCATAAAAAGCACAAGAATTTGTACTAATTGCTAGCAATCATGGTGGCTTTTGCAGACATCTGGAGATGAGTGTTTACATTATTTGTTATTTTATTATGGTATCTATTACCAGTTACAATATAAATCTTAGTAGCATGCTCTCAGCATAAGTGTTCTTTTCCACGTTTTTCCACTATAACAATATTGGGTTTGAACCCTAAATCTTCTAACTGCTGGTGTTTGTTTTTCTCTGATGGAATTTAATTGGTCAAGTGTCCTTCACTCATTTTTCAAATGTACTTTTATCACAGGTTTCATATTTTAACATTATTTTGCTTAAAAGCAAAGTGGTTCTTCCTCAAAACATTTTCTAACTCTGGGCTACTTATGTTGAGTTACCACAAGTTATCCTGTATGGAAATGAAAGATGGAATGTTCTTGGGAAATATTTGACCTATTCAAGATCAAATGAGTATTCTAGGTAAAATATTTTGTTCCACTCATAGGAAACAGAAGATGAGCAAATATTGCTGTCACTAGTGCAGGTATTTAACATACACTTTACCTAATTTTAGCTTAAATGCCACCTCTAGTGAACTCTTGTGAACATAAAACCCAGAGGCCTGTATCATACTTACTTTATTTTTCAACTAGAAAAGAAATCCTCCTCCTAGAAAGAGAAACAGCAATTCATTTTGGATGATTCAAGTATGGTTTTGGTTTCTGAATCCTTAGGGTCCACTTCTTGAAAGTGGATCTTAGCCCTGATGGTCTGCACTCTGAAGATGCTGATGGTGGAAAGACCCTTTGGAGATACCTTCCTGAAGGTTAGAAGAGGAAGTCTAGCAGCTTCCCTGTCGGAGAGCAGGTAACTGGAACATAGCAACTCTTTCAGCTTTAGGGATTCTTTTTAATGACAAAATGTTAGCTATAATCCTTAAATGCAAAGTGCTTGTGTTGAATTTCTGCACCAACGCTGGATGTATATGGGATAATGGATTAGATTTGTCCTTAAATAAAATGCTTCTCCTTTTGAATTTTTTTCCTGTTATTTTTATAGCTAAAGAATTCTACCACACAATGAAATTATTTCAGATCAGTTCACCAGGACTTAAGAGTAAATCTCAAAGACTCAACAGAGATGGCAAATTGTTTTTCTTTTGTGGTGCGCTGTTGAATAGCTTGACACTGACTGACTGCATCTCTTTTCATGATAGCCTGAGATAACCTCAGTCTGTGAATCTAGAAGGAATTATGGAAAGCTACTTCAGGAGAAGGATATTCACCCTCCACTTTTAACAAGATTGCTTTTGTGGCGAGATTGTGAGCTATCATGGCATTAAATGCTCACGGTACACAGGTGATGCCCAACTCCTTTACATCAATTGTTGATAGTAACATCATCTAGTTGTCGCAGTACCAAAGAGGGAATGGTAATTGAATGCAAAGTTGATGCTTACCCTGAGTTGGATGCAAGGGATGTTAAGGGGACAGCTGGAAGAGCCATGGTAATCTCCAATACCCAAAGGCCTGAGGTGTCCGTCTTCCAACCATTAAGGCAGTTTGTAATCTCAGGGTTGATCTGGACTCCTGTCTTGGTTCCCAAACAGCATTCCTAGCAGCTGCTGCTTTTTTCCATTTACAGCTGGTCGGGAGACTGTTGCAATCCTCTCAGAAGCCACATGTTTGAGTTCCAGGCTTGACTGCTTCAATGCACTATACATTGTCCCAAAGCCATTCCGGATTTCATTTGTTGCTTTGGATAAATTGTGTTGTTGCTCTACTGTCTTTACAGTTTAAAGTTCTTTTTGAAGATGTTTGCTTACTAGTTGTCTTATTGTAGCCCCTCCATCCCATCTTATTCTAAATAGTCATCCCCTATTCCACTGATGTCTTCTTTGTTCTAGCCTAACGACTGGTTTCATGTGAGAAATGTCCTTTGCTTGGAGAGATTAATCTGTATCCAAACTACTGTCTACCTTGTTTCTGAGTTAAGACAGAACTCACATATGTTTATAGTTCTCTTAACACTTCTGTTTTCTCTCTTGTTTCTGGAAGGTGCACCAAAATTTGTAAAAATGTAATGACTTGCCTAATTTAGAAAGGACTGAAGGGCAAAATGCACCATTACTGATAAGTAACAACTCACTGTTTTCCTAGGAATAAACTTGGAAAGTTAGTGAATCTGATCATAGCACAACTTTCAGACACTTGGAAGTCAGCTATGTAAGACAAGTCGTCTTGATTCAACATTGCTGAGAGTGTTTCTGGAAAAGTAGATATTTGCTTATCTTACTGCAGGAAAAATACGGAGGCCTGGGCTACACTAGTGGGGGGTTCAAAGTAAGATACGCAACTTAGTATCTTAGTTCGACTTACCTGGCCGTCCTCACGGCAGTGAGTCGACCGCAGCGGCTCCCCCGTCGACTCCGCTTATTCCTCCTGCCGAGGTGGAGTCCACGCGTCGATTCGGGGATCGATTTATCGTGTCTATCCCCGATAGATCGAAGACGTACCCTGAATCTTGTACTCCACTGGCTTGCACCTTGCATAGTCAGTCATGCCTATACAAAGTGAATGTAGTATGCTACCCACTTTGCAGAGGTGTAGCATCCATGCTAGAATCAGGCCCGCTGTGTATAGGGCTTTACATTTTCAGAGCACTTTACAGCTGTTCTTTTCTTTTTACTTAAGCACTGTGTAGTTAATCATAGTTTCCACTTAGCCGCAAGAGAATGTTAGTTCTTAAAGTCTACCTGTGGTCAGAAAGTCTATGTAAAAATACAACATTTTTATACTTAAGGAGAAAATCTGTGGTGTGTACAATTATATCAGCTTTGCTTGATGACAAAAATAAGTTTTTGTTTCTTCTTACTCATGTCAGTACTACAGAACCAGTATAGCGATGGAAAAGTGGGCCTGGTCTGGGAATCAGACCTTTTCTGCTTGGCTGCCACTGACTCATCATGTGACTTTTGGCATTTACCTGGTACATCTTTACCCCTGCTGCAAGTTAGGGATCATGTCAGCCTACTCACTGGAGTCTGGTGAGGCCTAATGGTTGTAAGCTGCCTTGAGTCCTCCAGAGAAGGACACAAAGCAGGTGATTATTTATTGGGGTGATATTTTTGGTTTATTTCATCCATCAACAGGGTGAAGTGAACTTAGTACCTTATTTGGCAGCCCCCATCCTCAGTCTCTTCCCTTTGTCTTCCACTACACTCACTATTTCTGGTGTACCATGGAGAATACCACAGTAGCCTCAAGTTTCCATCTTCAACAAAATGTTTTGCCTAGTTTCTTCTGTTTGTAAAGATGCTGCCTGTTAGATATTAGGAAGGAATTAAGGCAACCAGTGGCACAAGTGCCCTTCTGAAGTGTTTAGGTAACTAGGCTGTTTGCATGTTTTCAGGGGATGCAAGTTCATATAGCCTGGGAAAGGTGCTGCTGTAGAGGTTTATCGGTACTTCATCTGGGGGCATGCCTCTCAGCCCTGGAAGACAGACACAGGCTAGCTCTGCTTGAGCTAGCATGCTAACAATAACAGTGTGAACTTTTGCGACACTGGGTGGTGACACGGGCTAGCCACCCAAGTATGGACTCTGGTGGGCTTAGACTTTTGGATCCTAGCCCAGGCTGCAACGTCAACACTGCGGTTTTAGCATGCTAGCTCAAACAGAGCTAGGACACGTCTTTGTACCCGAGCTGGGAGACTTGCTGTCAAACTGCAGTGCAGGTCTGGAATGGAATTTGCCCGTTTATTAGAAGTAGGGCTCATCTTGGCTGCTATGGTTCTTGACCATGGGGGGCACATTGAACCTGTTGCTGCCTTTTGTTTTTTGGATTTCAGCCATGAATTGGTTAATGTCTTTTTTCCACCTGTGGTTGGACTGGAAACTACAACTGGTCCTTCCTGATCCAGAGGTTGCCGGAGCATTCATGTATCTACAAACTCCAAAGACCGGTTTCTGCAGTGTATTCTAGTGAGGGTTTCATTGGCTAAGCACTCTGAAGCACTGAATTTAAACTGTGAAGCCAAGATCCTCTTTGGAAAAGTCCTTGCTGAATGTGTATTGTTGATAAAAGGAATGCTTAAGACACTCCAGAAGCATTCCTCTTCAGTTAACAGATGATGATGATGATGATGATGACCATCATGGCCAAGATATTCACAAGCATTAGTGATTTTGGATGCCCAACTTGAGACACCCTAAATGTGCCTGACATCTCAGAGGGAGGTGTTCCCTTGTGTTTTGTAAACATCAGTCCCCCTTTGAGCTGTCTCAGGTGGGCCACCAAAATCACTAATTACTCCTGAAAAATCTTGGCCAATGAGTGTAGAGTGGGAAAGATGCCTCTTTAAGATGTGGTTATTTAAAATATCCTATGGGCATGCCATAACCGAGCAGGTTTGATACCGAGTTTGAAGTAATGTTTAGCTAAGTTTAATGCTGTGCTGTTTGTTACATCAGTTCACATTTTAAAACTGATAACTCATAACTTTTTGTATCTTCAAAATCCCAGTGTGAAAGTTTACTACATAACGAGGCTTACATACATGATCTTATCTATCTAGATCTCTACTAATAGGACTATATTACTGTAGTGATGTATTTTTCCCCATGGCATGGGGAAAGGGAAGTAGTAGTATCCCCATTTTACAGATAGGAAATTCAGACTAGGTGACTTGCCCAAGGTCACCCAGGAAGTCTGTGGCAGAGCAGAGAATTGAACCCAGGTCTCCCAAGTCCCAGCTTGCATTCTTACTACTTCCTGCTTTACAGTAGAACCTCAGAGTTACGAACATCTCGGGAATGGAGGTTGTTCGTAAATCTGAAAAACCATTATGGTGGTTCTTTCAAAAGTTTACAACTGTACATTGACTTAATACAGCTTTGAAACTTTACTGTGCAGAAGAAGAATGCTGCTTTCCCTTTTTTTAGTAGTGTCAGTTTAACGCAGTGTGTGTATCTGCGTGTGTGTGTGTGTGTGCACGTACTGCTGCCTCCTTATCGTATACTTCTGGTTCCAAATGAGGTGTGTGGTTGACTGGTAAGTTCATAATTCTGGTGTTCGTAACTCAGAGGTTCTCCTGTAGATAGGACTGATAGGTTGTAGTCTGGTTAATAAATCAATGAAATAACTGAGTAACTGCAATGCAAGTCTAGTCAACTTACGTTTTCCATGTGTGTTATAATACTAATCCCTTTTAATGATTTTATTTTTAATTATCCCTCTAGTACACAAATGAGACAAGAATCTAGAGCCCATGACTTCTCTCAGTATCTGTAACTCTCAAGGGGGTGGGGGGAACAATCTTTGAGTTGTACTCCATGTGGTATGACATAGTACTGGAAACTGGAGTCCAAGTGGAAATCCAAGTTTTTTTGCATTACACGCACCTGTGGAAGTTTGCATCTCAAATGTATACTGGCTTTGAAACCTTATCAGACCAGTGTGAGACAGAAAGATGACCCTCCCCCCCATCCCCCCCCCACACTATTTCTTGACGTGTATTTACAGCTGTGTTTCCAGTGGTGCTCAGTGCAGCTGCAGGAAGCTCATGTAACTCTCACTGCCCTCTCATCCTTCACAGTTCTTGCAGGATGGGCTGTGTTTACTGGCAGGGGCCGTTTCCTCTGGGCTCCTGTGAATTTCTGCTGAATGAGGTTACACATCTCCTTGTTTCCAGTAATTATTCAAATACTGCATTTCATTTAATTGTGGTTTTAAAGTGAAATATTTATCTTGTATTCTGCCATTTTAATTTCTATGCCTAAGATGCATTTTTTTCTTTCTCATCTTAGCAACTAGTTACTGTGGCAATGGGCACTATATAAATATCTAAGATTTGTATCTCTGATACAGTACTTTGCTCAGGTTTGGAGTCTGTTGTAGAAGGCGGCACCTTTCCAATTAGCCGTGGAATGTCAGAGGAGGTTGTGTCCCCCTGCTCCCAAATCATCTTGTAGGGAAGGGGTCAAATGTTCTAAATCTCTTCAGAAGGCACTTCTCACCTGGTTGCTGCCTCCTGGAATAGCATTGCTTCCCTCTCACTGCTATGCCTGCATGAAAACTTGGAGGAGGAAGCATTGGTGTTTGGTTTTCCTGCCATCTTGGTTAATCAATCTATGTCAAAACATCAGAGGAAAACAAGCTTTTGCACTCTAATCCAGACGTGTGCCGCCTTACCAGATGTAGAGCTGCAGTAATGTTTCATTTATTAAAGCCTTGCTCCAACCTGCTGATCATAGCCATCCTTTTAAAAGCATTTAAAGCCAATCCCACTTCTGGTGCATCATCCCAGATGTAACATACTCGTTATCTGCTGATAAGGTCTTCCATCGTGCCATAGAGATTCCTTAGGCATTTAAACCATTACTAACATTATCCCAGCAAGCATCAAGAAAAAGACATGAAGTGCACTCTCTTCCAACCCCTAAGGTGAAGCCTCCTGTTCCTGAAAAGTCTGTACCAGGGGCAGGGGGAGCTTAGCTTAACTTGGATGGAAAATCAAAGGGACACCTTGGTAGCAGCAAAATCAAATCAAATCAACATCTTGATTTGCAGGATTGACCCTATAGAAAGGGTCGGGGGAGTTTGTTTCCCCTACTAGTCTTTGTCTTGAGTGAAGGCTATTCGTAAATTAAATTTGATCATTGCTGTAAATAAAAACATTTTAGCAAATCTCTCAGTGCTGGCACAGAGCCTGTAGCTATAAGAGCCAAGGTAGATGACGTCAAGGTCAATACGCCAGACTATTAAATTCCTTGACAAGAATGTAGTCAGAAGCGTCTGACAAGTGCTTGCAGGCAGAAGCAACACCTGTTTTTCCAGTTATATGTTTCATGTAATTTTATTTGTTCAAGAAGACATGGCATCATCAGTCAAAGCCATGTGCTCCCTTTGCGATTAAAACTACTGAGAGCCACATTTAAGAATACTTTCCGGACAATATTTTTAAAGCCATGGCGGTTTCTTTCTATTTTTTTCCTTGCCACAGTGAAGTGATGGGGCAGTTTTTAATGTAGCCTTTATCAGTATATAGATTCTGTCAGCAGTTGGGAAGGTTGGGGCAATTTTATGATGTTTCTACAGCTGTTAAATGTATCTTCTTTAATAACTTAAAGGTCTCTGTTTGGCTGGCAGTAACATAGTGCTGAGAGTGCAAACACCATCTTTGAATTCCTCCAAGAGCTGTGGCTTGCTGTTGCATGTTTTAGAATAACAGCATTTACCAATGAGGCAGGAAAACTGAAATTCCATCTCCGTACGCCTGCCTCTGGGACAATCTTCCTCTCCATCAGCAAGAAGAACATCCTAATGCCAATGACAGAGTCATGTACCTTTCTATTCCCCAGCTGAGACTCCGGCTGATAGCATCAGGAAGCTGAAGGTCAATGCAGTAAGCGTTTGTGCATTAAACCACACTGCCAGCTGAGGCTGTTTACATTTTCATCTTTGTGTAACTCAGTTCTAAAAGTGGTATGAACAAGGACCATAGTGTAGACACTAAGAAGAGGGAAGAGCTATTAACTTCCTACCACCAGTCAAAATAGAACAAGTTTATTTCATCTACCTGATCTCTCATAGAAATAATTTGACTCCTTCCCCAGACAGAGAGCTCCAAATTTGAGCTAGGAATTTTCTTTAAATAAAGAGCAGAAAAGGCGCTTTCCTTGATGGGAGATAAATTCTGAATTTTGACATTTTCCTATCATCAATTTTTGTTTTATTCTTTGCCATTCTCTATTACCTCCTTAAACATCTCACTCAAGTAGTTTATATGAATTACTCCAGACACTTCTCTCACACCCTCATTTTTTTTTTAACCAATTCCAAATTAAGACCAGTTGTTGGTCTTTCCCAAGTACTGTATTCCACGAAAGGATGTGTAGTCAATACACGTCTTGCATGAGAGTACTACAACAGGAAACCCAGCTACCCTTATGGAAATGCATTTGTCTTTTCCCCCAAGTATGCTAGCTATTTGGAGTTTGTCTAACTAGACAAAACTTCCATGAAGCTCCATCACGGATCAGTGATGACACATGCCATATGGCAGCTGAGACAGGCTGCCACTTCATTAACACATACAATACACCAGTATGGAAGCAGATGAAATGGCAGCTTCAGAGGACTGTAGACAGCCTACTCCATGTTCTCGGAGCCATTCTGCCATACTGACATCACTACCTTCCAACACCCAACCTGGGTGTTGGGGCTTTGCACAGCTGACCCTCATCCAGTGCCTCTTCTCACAGCATGCTAAACCCAGCAAGGGAGCATCCACACTTCAGGAAAATGGCAATGAAGAGCTTTGATGATGTTGTTGTAGCCGTGTTGGTTCCAGGATATTAGAGAGACAAAGTGGGTGAAGTAATGTGTTTTATTACTCTGGCCTCCTACGCCCCCACCCCAAAAAGGGCTGAGAGGTGCTATTTTGTACCAAAGGAGCGGAGTTCCTTTTTTCCACACTCAGCACCCAACTCCCTGGTGGAGCAAGCAGGCACGGAAAGGTCTAGATTACAGCATCCCAATGGTACATCGACAGGGAAGGGCTTGAAATGACTTCATCTTCTGGCGAGGAAGGTGTTTTCCTCCCACAAGTCTTCAGTTCTGTATCACTAACTACCAAGCTGTGTTAGCAAAATACGATTTCTCTAAGTATTCAAGGATTTTGGGCTTCAAGGACAAACTCTCTTGAGGAAAGAGGCCAATTCCAGGCCCTCACTGAGGAAGGCAAACTAGCGGGCAAAATAGTCTTTCAAGCTGTGGTGGATGCAGCTGACACTGCATCTAGATAGTTTGCCACAGGTATAGTCATGAGATGAGCATCATGGTTGCATTCCTCAGGGTTCCCCAGGGAGATTCAAAATACCACAAGGACTTGCCTTTTGACAAGTCTAATTTATTCAGTGAGAAGAGTATTGAGTGCTTACTCATTGAAAGAAAACCCTCTGCTCCCTGGGAATTTACATCCCGGCCTGAAGAGATAGCAGTATAAACAGGTGAATAAGTGAAGGCTGCCTCCTTAACCCTTTTACCACCAGGGCTCATTCAAACTACTGTGCAAATGCCAAAAGGTACAAAGACCCAAATATACAGGTCTTTCTGTATGGCAACTGCTATTACCCAGCCACATACAGGGGCTACTTTTGATGGGATGATCGAGAACCGCCTACCCTGTTGATGCCATCCACTTCTGCCCCCTACCTTTGGTGGCCTCCTCACCCTCTTCACCCACAATTGGGAGACCATCACAACAGACAAGTGGGTACAAGAAATCATCCATTGTGGCTACTCTATAGAGTTCCTCTCCCTTCCTGGGCGCTCTTCTGGGACCACTCACATGAGGAAATTTTGTCAGGACACAGATCCTCTCTTCCAGTGAGGGGCAATAGAAGAAGTGCCATCTCAGTACCAAGGGAAAGGGTTCTACTCCGCATATTTCATAGTCCTCAAGAAAAAGGGAGACTAGAGACCCATTCTCGACCTTTAATTCCCAAACGTTTTTATTCACAAATCAAAATTCTGAATGCTTATGATGACATCAATAATTTCCTCCCTGTGGGAGGAAACATGGCTCGTGATTTTTGACATGAAAGATGCATATTTTCATGTGAACATTTATCCATCCCACAGAAAGTTTCTAAGGTTTTTGGTAGACTAGGAATACTACTGGTTCAGAGTATTCCGTATTAATCTTTAGGGATTAATCTCAAAAGAACTGAAGGAGTTTGACATTAAACATTAAAAGTGATTCTTAGGTTTGGGGGGGGGGTTTCTACAGAGGCCTTGTTTTTCCTTGATTCTTTGGCAAATACCCAAAAGCATTTATTCTAAAGTTGAAAGTTTATTGATTAAACACAAGAAACAAGACGAAAAAGAGTACTTGTGGCACCTTAGAGACTAACCAATTTATTTGAGCATAAGCTTTCGTGAGCTACAGCTCACTTCATCGGATGCATACTGTGGAAAGTGTAGAAGATCTTTTTATATACACACAAAGCATGAAAAAATACCTCCTCCCACCCCACTCTCCTGCTGGTAATAGCTTATCTAAAGTGATCACTCTCCTTACAATGTGTATGATAATCAAGTTGGGCCATTTCCAGCACAAATCCAGGTTTTCTCCCCCCCTCCCCCCCATGCATCCGATGAAGTGAGCTGTAGCTCACGAAAGCTTATGCTCAAATAAATTGGTTAGTCTCTAAGGTGCCACAAGTCCTCCTTTTCTTTTTGAGAATACAGACTAACACGGCTGCTACTCTGAAACCTGTCAAAAGAAACAAGACATTACAACAAGCATTTATACTGAAACTGAAAGTGATTGTGCAAAACAAACTTAATCAAAGCCTTTAAAGTCTCTATCAGAGCCTCTTATTTTCAGAACATCTTTTCCTTGATGAAAAGGATGAGTTCTGCTGTGTAAAGGATATTCACTTCTCCTGTTTCTAACAGTCACAAGGCGGAGGAGAGATAGCGTAGAAAAGGTGGGGAAATACGGCTTGTATTGATGTTTTTGGAACACTGGGTGGCTAGTCAGTCATGAATGGAAGCTTTGGCTGGCAAGTCGATCGTGGCACCTGTTGCTTGAACCCTGGTTCGCATTCCAGTCAGGGATGTGATCTGGTTGGGTCTTTTCACCTTAGACAGGGCAGGCTGTGGTCACCTCATCTCACTGAACAGATTCCAGGATGTGATGAAAAGCTGAAAGAGTGGGAGACAGGATCTTACATGCCTCTGTGATGCTGGCAATTAGGAATTTCTGCTGAGGGGCTGAGGACTGGCTTTCATGATATGATGATTTTCAGGACTTGCCAATAAAAAACAAAGTTCCTAGGACAAGAGCAAGGCCAAGTGGCATTCCTCTGAGGAAGCAAGTTAGTCTGGTCTGCTCCTTCTATCTGGGGGTCAAGCAGGATGAGACAAGACGAGCCAGGATGCAAAGTGGGATGGGAGATGAAAGCTTTTTTCAGTCTCTCTGTTTAAAAAAGAAGGGGCTGGGGGAGTGAGCAGCAAAGTTCATCCCCTCATTTTCCATCCACGAACCAGGCCCACCAGCTGCTACACCAGCCTTGGGGCACTAATCTCCAGTTCCGCATCCTCTGTTTCTACTAACCGTGATTTCCACAGTCCTTGAACCATATCAATAGGCCCCCGCCTTGTTTGTACCAAACCTTTCATTCTGCCTGCTTCTCTTGCCCTTCTTCTTAATATTTATATATTGAAAACAACTTGACCTGTTTTGGTTATTTTCCAACTAGGCAAAAAGGTACTGTGACATTTTATAAACTTGCACACAGCTTTTACATCAAAGCTCGCTATTAGGATAAGTTTTTAGGTCCAATAATCACAACTCCCCTTCAGGCTATCCACAGCACCAGGGTCTTCACGAAGGTCTTTTCAGTGGTGGTGGCCCAAATGAGATGTCCCGGCTGTACAATCTTCTCATATCCGACTGGCTTCTAATAGTGGTTGCAGTCAGGAGGTCCAGTTAGCAACTCTGTTCTTGCTTCATCTTCTGGCAACAGTGAGAATCTGTGTAAATAAAGAAAAGTCCACTTTAACTCCCACAAATACTATAGACTTTACAGGAGTGACCCTATATTCGATGTCAGCAAGGCGTGACCTCCCTACAGAAAGACTCCAGACTATGAACAATTTGATAAGACAAATAACTTTCAGTCCATAAACCCCTGTCAATATCTGCCTTTCCTTACTAGGCCATGTGGACTCATGTAGTTATGTAACACTGTTTGCCAGACTTCACCTGTGCACGAAGCCTCGAGCGCAAGGACCCCGCAGGTCCAAGAGGGAGTAGGGGAGCAAGCCACTGGGCCACCAATAGTTGTGGAGGACCCTACAGCTCCGACATCCTCCTCATCGTTGCCAGTTCCTCCGGATGATGCTAAAGTGCACCAGGAACTACTGAATCATAGAATATCAGGGTTGGAAGGGACCCCAGGAGGTCATCTAGTCCAACCCCCTGCTCAAAGCAGGACCAACCCCAACTAAATCATCCCAGCCAGGGCTTTGTCAAGCCTGACCTTAAAAACTTCTAAGGAAGGAGATTCCACCACCTCCCTAGGTAACACATTACAGTGTTTCACCACCCTCCTAGTGAAAAAGTTTTTCCTAATATCCAACCTAAACCTCCCCCACTGCAACTTGAGACCATTACTCCTCGATCTGTCATCTGCTACCACTGAGAACCGTCTAGATCCAGCCTCTTTGGAACCCCCTTTCAGGTAGTTGAAAGCAGCTATCAAATCCCCTCTCATTCTTCTCTTCTGCAGACTAAACAAGCCCAGTTCCCTCAGCCTCTCCTCATAAGTCATGTGTTCCAGTCCCCTAATCATTTTTGTTGCCCTCCGCTGGACGCTTTCCAATTTTTCCACATCCTTCTTGTAGTGTGGGGCCCAAAACTGGATGCAGTACTCCAGATGAGGCCT
Source organism: Chelonia mydas (assembly GCF_015237465.2). Classification (NCBI taxonomy): domain Eukaryota; kingdom Metazoa; phylum Chordata; order Testudines; family Cheloniidae; genus Chelonia; species Chelonia mydas. The sequence continues at coordinate 98,723,994 of NC_057855.1, forward strand.
CACCAGTGTCAAATAGAGGGGAATGATCACATCCCTCGATGTGCAGGCAATGCCCCTACTTATAGATCCCAAAATGCTATTGGCCTTCTTGGCAACAAGGGCACACTGTTGACTCATATCCAGCTTCTCGGCCACTGTAACCCCTAGGTCCTTTTCTGCAGAACTGCTGCCTAGCCATTCGGTCCCTAGTCTGTAGCGGTGCATGGGATTCTTCCTTGCTAAGTGCAGGACTCTGCACTTGTCCTTGTTGAACCTCATCAGATTTCTTTTGGCCCAATCCTCTAATTTGTCTAGGTCCCTCTGTATCCTATCCCTACCCTCCAGCATATCTACCTCTCCTCCCAGTTTAGTGTCATCAGCAAACTTGCTGAGGGTGCAATCCACACCATCCTCCAGATCATTAATGAAGATATTGAACAAAACAAGCCTGAGGACCGACCCTTGGGGTACTCCACTTGATACCAGCTGCCAACTAGACATGGAGCCATTGATCACTACCCGTTGAGCCCGACGATCTAGCCAGCTTTCTATCCACCTTATAGTCCATTCATCCAGCCCATACTTCTTTAACTTGCTGGCAAGAATACTGTGGGAGACGGTGTCAAAAGCTTTGCTAAAGTCAAGGAACAACACGTCCACTGCTTTCCCCTCATCCACAGAGCCAGTTATCTCGTCATAGAAGGCAATTAGATTAGTCAGGCATGACTTGCCCTTGGTGAATCAATGCTGACTGTTCCTGATCACTTTCCTCTCCTCGAAATGCTTCAGAATTGATTCCTTGAGGACCTGCTCCATGATTTTTCCAGGGACTGTGGTGTGGCTGACTGGCCTGTAGTTCCCAGGATCATCCTCCTTCCCTTTTTTAAAGATGGGCACTACATTAGCCTTTTTCCAGTCGTCCAGGACCTCCCCCGATCGCCATGAGTTTTCAAAGATAATGGCCAATGGCTCTGCAATCACATCCGCCAACTCCTTTAGCACTCTCGGATGCAGCGCATCCAGCCCCATGGACTTGTGCTTGTCCAGCTTTTCGAAATAGTCCCGAAGCACTTCTTTTTCCACAGAGGGCTGGTCGCCTCCTCCCCATGCTGTGCTGCCCAGTGCAGCAGTCTGGGAGCTGACCTTGTTCGTGAAGACAGAGGCAAAAAAAGCATTGAATACATTAGCTTTTTCCACATCCTCTGTCACTAGGTTGCCTTCCTCATTCAATAAGGGGCCCACACTTTCCTTGACTTTCTTCTTGTTGCTAACATACCTGAAGAAACCCTTCTTGTTACTCTTAACATCTCTTGCTAGCTGCAACTCCAGGTGTGATTTGGCCTTCCTGATTTCACTCCTGCATCCCCGAGCAATATTTTTATACTCCTCCCTGGTCATTTGTCCAATCTTCCACTTCTTGTAAGCTTCTTTTTTATGTATAAGATCTGCAAGGATTTCACTGTTAAGCCAAGCTGGTCGCCTGCCATATTTACTATTCTTTCGACACATCGGGATGGTTTGTCCCTGTAACCTCAATAAGGATTCTTTAAAAGCAGGACCAACTGGAGCAGGACTCCTTTCCCCCTCATGTTATGCTCCCAGGGGATCCTGCCCATCAGTTCCCTGAGGTTGTCAAAGTCTGCTTTTCTGAATTCCAGGGTCCGTATTCTGCTGCTCTCCTTTCTTACTTGAAGAGGGTCGACATGGCCAAGTTCGAGGACTCCCTGAGGCTTCTAGGAAGCAGTTCTGGGTTATTATAGAGGAGGGCACAATTGTGGCCAGGGCGAAGCCTCAGGCGGTGTCAGATATGGCGGACACTGCCGCCCGAACCATGGCCTCAGCCTTCGCCATGCACCGGACATCCTGGCTGCTCCTCTCTGGCTTGTCCACGGAGGCTCAGCAGTCGATGCAAGACCTTCCCTTCAATGGGCAAAACCTGGTTGTGGAACAGACAGACAATCAGCTCCATGGCCTAAAGGACTCCCGCATGACCCTTAAAACGCTGGGCTTGTATGTTCACGGCCCTGCCTGCAAGCGGTTCAAACCACAGCAGCCTCGGCCAGGGCAGCCCCTTTGCCAGGCACCTCCCCATAAGAAATCCAGAGGCTACCAGTGGCGTCCTGGGCAACAGCCTTTGCAGGCCTCTCAGTCAAGCTCGACCCGCAATAAGCAGGCGGGCAAGTGCTCATTTTGAGGGTACGCCTGAGGGTGACCTACTGGACTGTTCCCAGGATCCTTCCTCCCCTATTTTTGCCAACTGCCTTTCTCCTTTCGTCCCTGCATGGGCATCTGTAACATCGGACTGATGGGTCCTCAGTACAGTGGCACGGGGTTACACCCTTCAGTTACTTTCTACCCCTCCTTCCCACCCCCCTCCCTGTCCCTCTTCAGGGACCCTTCTCACGAGTCTCCTCGCACAGGAGGTAGAGGGGTTCATGCAGCTAGGTGTGGTGGAGATGGTTCCTCCGGAGTACAGGAACAAGAGGTTCTTTTCCCATTACTTTTTAATCCCGAACACCAAGGGCAGTCTGCAACCTATCATAGAATATCAGGGTTGGAAGGGACCTCAGGAGGTCATCTAGTCCAACCCCCTGCTCAAAGTAGGACCAATCCCCAAATAAATCATTCCAGCCAGGGCTTTGTCAAACCTGACCTTAAAAACCTCTAAGGAAGGAAATTCCACCACGTCCCTAGGTAACGCATTTCAGCATTTCACCACCCTCCTAGTGAAAAAGTTTTTCCTAATATCCAACCTAAACCTCCCCCACGGCAACTCGAAACCATTACTCCTCATTCTGTCATCTGCTACCACTGAGAACAGTCTAGATCCATCCTCTATCCCGGACCTGCGAGACTTGAACCCTTTCCTAGCGAAGCTGAAGTTCTGCGTGGTCTCCCTGGGCTCCATCATCCCCTCCCAGGATCTGGAAGACAGGTACGCCGCCCTTGATCTGAAAGATGCATACTTCCACATCGCTATCTTCGAGGGACACAGACGCTTCCTCCGGCTCACGGTAGGTCCCAACTGCTATCAGTTTGCGGTCCTCCCATTTGGCCTAGTAACAGCACCACAAGTATTTACCAAGTGCATGTCGGTGGTGTCTGCCTACCTCAGACGTTGGGGTGTCCAGATCTACCCGTACCTCAAGGATCAGGACCCTGTTGCGGTCGGTGCTGTACTAACACACTTTTGCTCTTGTCCTGAAGAGCGTAATCTTTAAAAAGGAAAGACTGGTACATCTTGGTCTTCACTCAGTTCATTTCCCCCACGCTATCCTGAATGCTGGGAGGCAGGGGTGGGAAGGTGGAGCATGTCCGCATGCTGTTGGCACTGCCGACTATGCACACACTTGCAACACATGCTGGCTGCCTCCTTTGTGGGTGTGCTGGTGGGTTTGAAAAGGTTTTCTGCCCTCTCTTCTCACTCAGTGTGCAAGAGATGCTGTGTTTGCACCTTGCACATGAATGTTATGGTCAGTGCAAGTATGGTAATACATGAACGAAGTCTGAGAGCCTCTACACAATAGTATTTTAAAATCAATGGTGTGAAAATCTAAAATGTCCTGAGTATCCGTGATGGTAAGTCTGTTATCATTTACTACACTGGTGCAGCACCTAAAGGCCACAACCAGCTTGGCCCCATTGTGCGAGGAGTTGCACACCTGTAATAAATGACTGTTTCTGCCCTAAGGAGCCGTGTATGGACAGTGTAATCTCTTCCCTCCTGTAAGCACATTTCATAGCTGCTGTTGTGATTGCAAAGCTCTGCTAGTGGATTTTGACACCAAGCTCTGCAGCCTTTCTCCCCTTCCCGCACTGGAATGCGGCTAACGTAAATATCGGTGCAACTATCTGACGACTTGATTAATCAGGACCTCCTGGGACAGCCTAAAATATAAGGGAATGTAGGTCTCCGAGAGTGCAATCATAATCCATTATGGAGCACGGCAAGAGCAGATTTTGTGATACACACAGCTACAAGGCTTCTGTGCCTAGCAAAACAGCTCCAGCAGGTGCTGGTTATGCCCGTTGCTGTTCCGCATTCATTGATTGCCGGGAGTTACTATTTTAAACTGTATAAAATCAGTCTGTTTGTTAGGGAACACGTCTAAGATGCAGCTGGTTAATTTAACGTTGGCCTATGCTTTTATTCCCCTAACACAGAAATCTGCTGCCGTGCCATTAAAACAATATTCTAGCCCATTTATGGTATCTCTAGGGGGGTCTGTCGCATTGGCATTTAAACTCCGGGTTTCCTGGGAGGTGGCCAACTGGCCGAGTTTAGACCTGTTCAGTGCAATGGCAGCTGACTGCAGTATCGAGTAGCTGCCGGGGTTTAAACAATAGGATTTGTGTAGGGACAATAGGTAGGCGGCAGTGCGGCTACCCAGTGTGTGTTTGCCGCTTTCAGAAACCATGCTTGAAACAACACACGTGACCAGGCTGCATACCGGAGTGACTGGATGAAACTCTGGGGTGTCTCTTGCCCAGAAGTTCACACTAACGGATCCTGGCCTAAGTTCCCTGTAAGCTGCGCGGCTGCCTTCTTAGTGGGGTGCAGGTGCTCAGGGAACCTGGCTGGGGGAGGGGCGCACCTCCCCCAGCCCCAACCTGCTGCAGCCGGGGAAGCCTGGTCTGGACCTATCCGCAGTCCAGGTGCCCCTCCCCCAGCCCGAACCCAGCCCTGGCCTGGACCTGCTGGGGGAGGGGCTCCTATCCTGTGGCCCCAGCCTAGGTGCTGCTGCGGGGAGCCCTCTCTCCCCGCCATAGCCCTGGAGCACCCTCCTGCACCCCCAACCCATCATCCCCGGCCCCACCCCAGAGCCCACACCCCCAGCCAGGGCCCTCCACCCAACCCTCTGCCCCAGCCGTGAGCCCTCTCCCACGCTCCGAGCCCCTCGGCCCCACCCCCACCACATGAATTGTATGTGCACCAATATGAAGGTCATGTGTCTCACATTGCCTCCATATTGATGGACATAACAAAATCCATTCCGCACATGGGTGGGCAAAATGGAGGGCACGCTGGTCCTGGCCCAACGCTCTATGAATCTGGGTCCCAGTGCAGGGTGAGGGAGGCTGAGTGCGTATCGTGTTAGCACCGTGACTTGTCTGGGCCTTTTGTTCTCTGCTGCGTTTATGCCTCACAGCTGGGTGATGGAGTGACACTGCACGGTGGAGTGATGCATCTTAAGGAGCTGGTGGCATCTCAGCCAGCTGAATTCTCAGCCAAGAGACACTTTTCTCTGCCAGTTTATGCCTCAGCCGAGGCTCTGCACATGTCCCTTCTGCATAACATGCACCATCAGCTAGCACGTGGGTCCTATCCAGGACCCTGCACATGTCATTATGGAGTTCTTCGTATCCTCCAACCCCCGTTGCCCTGGGGCTGAGGGTTTGCTCTGGAACTGGGGTCTTTGCCAGGTGACCTCATACCCCCCAGCATTTCTAGTGGCTAACGCAGGATGCAGCATTGTCACCTGCGAAGAGCAGGAATGGTTCCTGAGCACAGTGGCTGCTGAGCCCAACCCAAGGGGAGCTGGGATGTCCCTGGCCTCACCCCCAATCCCTGAGGAGCCAACCCAGAGCCTTGCCTGCCAAATCTGTGCCACGCTCACCCCCCACCTTCCAGGCTGGCCTGCCCTGGTGCAGTGTCTCTCCCCATCCCCGAAGTATCTGCTCTCTCTAGCCCTGCCTCTGCCAGTGATATGCACCATGTGTAACATGCATACAGCTGCAAGAGCCACTGAATGTGGGAAATGTTCTACCTCAATCAGGTGTGGAGGGGCTGGGGGTCAAAGCAGGACAGTCCCACAAAACCTGGGACTGCTGAGGGGGATGGATCTGCCTGGCTTCATGAAGAATAGATAATGGGACTGGTGGCGATACATTCGGGTAGAAACGTTTCAGTGACACCTCCATATATGACCTCGTTTGCCACTGGGCTTGAGGCAAAACATTCAATTGCTTCTTTAAATTCATGTTCGTTTTTATGTATATTAAAATAGCAGATTGTGAGAGCATCCTGCGCCAGGGCCAACCCAGTAAAATAACTCTGGCTGCTGCACCCCACTAAGGGCTGTTAAGCTGCTTACCTGGAAATGGTGCTTTGTTTTCCGATTGTTCGATACTGAAGTGACAGGTTTGTAGGTTCTAAGCGTCAAGGCCGAGAAGTGGCTGCCAGCCAAAGGGAGCGCAGGGGCCCCGACCGCGCGATGTCTCGGGAGCATGGAGACCATGCTGGCAATACAAACTCACGGTGATGTCCGCCCTTTCTGCAACTTGCCCCTGAATCCTGCCCTTTCGCTAGCAAGAGATGTGAATTACCACCGAAAAGGTCACGTGTCTCCTGCTTGCGTATTCGTCTGAGCCCCCGAGCTCAGTGTGTGAGCGCATCAGCATGGGTGCCGGCATTGGCTGTAGCCGGGCTTCCGCAGCTAACGGGTAATTGCAGCAACGCTTTGTTGATACGCAGCAGGCCAAATTTTGATGATATAAATTATTTATCTGCACTACCTGGCTCCTACGAGCCCCAGTGGTGGGCTAGGTGCTGCTTTGCATCCGGCAGTTGTCCGTGGACAGAAACCAATTGTTGTCAAGGTGGAGTGGGACATCTGGTAACCAAACCGAACCCCCCCTCCCCTCAAATAACTGAGCAGAATGCATGTGAAGGGCTAGATGGAAGTGCGTGTCCCGCTCTCGCGGGAGCGCCGGCTCATCCTTCGGGGAGGGATGATGGGTCAGAGGCCAATATTCCATTTGTAAAATGTGTGTGAAGATGGCAAATATACAATAGCTAGGGCCCTACCAAATTCACGGCCACGAGAAACACCTCACAAACCGTGAAATCTGGTCTCTTGTGTGCTTTTACCCTGTACTACACAGATTTCACAGGGGGAGACCAGAATTTCTCAAACTGCGGGTCCCGACTCCTGACCCAAAAGGGATTTGCAGGGGGATCACAAGGTTATTTTAGGGGGACAGTGGTATTGCCACCCTTACTTCTGAGCTGCCTTCAGAGCCGGGTGGCTGGAGAGCAACAGCGGGTGGCCGGAAAGTGGTGGCTGCTGGCCAGGCCCTTGGCTCTGAAGGCAGCATCCCGCCAGCAGCAGCGCAGAAGTAAGCAAGACGATACCATGGTCTGACACCCTTACTTCTGCATGGCTGCCTTCAAAGCTGGGTGGGCGGAGAGCGGCGGCTGCTGACCGAGGGCCCAGCTCTGCAGGCAGCAGCGCAGAAGTGAGGATGACTATCCCACACCAGGCCATCCGCGCTGTTGCGGGCGACGGCTCTGCCTTCAGAGCTGGGCTCCCGGCCAGCAGCCGCCCCTCTCCATCTGCCCAGCTCTGAAGGCAGCGCCGGCGCCCGCAGCAGCGCAGAAGTGAGGGTAGCGGTACCGCAACCCCCCCCCCCCCCCCCCCCCGACAATAACCTTGCGACCCCTCCCACAACTCCTTTTTGGGTCGGGACCCCCACAATTACAACACGGTAAAACTTCAGATTTAAATAGCTGAAATCATGAAATTTATTATTTTTAAAATCCTATGACCGTGAAATTGACCAAAATGGACCGTGAATTTGAGAGGGCCTAACTATAGATTTCCGCTCTGATCTCTCCTATTGCTTCTATGACGGGCTTTACCCGGTGTCATGGACACATGTTCCCATCTTTATTTTCTATCCGCATGATGCCGGAAAGAAGTACAGTGGTTTAACGTGACAAGTAAAATGCTGAGTTTTTAGAATGTTGACAATAGCATGTATTCATCCCAGCACTCGAGTCTCCTTTTCCTCTTGAAATTGCCTGACATTTTATTTTATGTGCTTCATTTTCAGGGTTGGTACTGGAGTTCTCCACTGTGCAGTCGGCAATGTTGGCAGGCAACAAGATAGTAGCAAATACATTAAACAGGGAAACAACTTCTCTTAAGCTACCTTATGCTGACCTGTTACCAACCATAACAAGGTCTAGCCCTGTTTAAAATCTAAATGATAGAGGTAATGTACTATGGAAAGCCCCAACCCTGATGGAAATCATATTTCTCAGTTAATCAAAGTTCAGGTCAGATATTCAGATTCCACCGTTGGTGATTCTGTGTTGGGTTTGGTGTGGTTTTTAGCAGGAGGTGGGGAGGAGGGAGACAATATTTCTTTAATATGTGACCCCTCCTATCTTAGGTTGTTTCACACAGTTACGGTGGTAAGTCTTCACATGTCCTACAAACTACTTCAAATAATATGCTGTAGTGCTCTGGACGATCGAGGTCCTAAAGGAGCAGTCAATGTAACTGAGGAGAAGCTAAATGAATTCTTTGCATTGGTCTTCACTGCGGAGGATATGAGCAAGATTCTTACATCCGAGCCATTCTTTTTAGATGAGAAATCGGAGGAACTGTCCTAGACTGAGGTGTCAGTAGAAGAGGTTTTGGAACAAACTGATCATTTAAACAGTAATAGGTCGCCCTTAGCTATCCTCCAGCCAGCGTGTAGATGATGCTTTGGTGGCTTCTGGCATATTTAACACCATGTAATTAAACTGGCTTCAGAGACTAGTTGAGTTGCTGGTAACAATGGGGGAACTTCATTAAAAAGTTCCTGACTGTAGGGAACAGAACCCAGCACCTCTCCTCCATGCTTCTGTAAAGGCAAGGGGTCTTCTGGTACTAGACCCAACAGGCCTATCTGCAAGGATCCTCAATAGCAGTTTTATCTTCTGCTACTACAGGGGGTGGGTGAAGATGCCTGAGGCTGCTCCATCTAAGGAGCAGATGTGCCACCTGCATGTTACCTGGTGCCAATCTAGCTCATCTGGAGTGCTTTTCATTCATAGACACATTGCTTGGAAGTGGGAGCTATCCCCTACTTCAGAAAACTTCTCTAAGTCTAGTGGGTGGTGCAGTTACTTTCTGCTCACCCAAAAGCTGTGGCTGAATCATCCGGTCCTCCCTACCCCCAGTCACAACAAGAACTTTGCAGAGTCCTTGGCTCTGTTTTACAATTTCCCTCTTGCCCATGGCTGCGCTGGAAAAACTCTCACCTGCCAGTACACTGATTTTTCTTTTACTATGCCAGAGCTAATTAAAAGAGGATGTGCAAGGAAACAAAGGGGAGAAAAAGAAACATGCAGCTATTTTAGACACCACACAAAAGCAAGGCCTAGCCCCGGACAAGGAGGCCCCCCCAGCAGCCCTCTCTGTGAAAGATGCATTTGGGGGGGTCTAAAAATACCTAATTGCTGCTCCTAGTTAATACAACAGCTCTTCCGAATGCATGCTTTCCAAGATGAGCCCCTCATGTGGAAAAGCTAAGCAAAATTTCAATTCCCCCAGGCTACAGTAATTCTACCGGAGTGACACGCAGCTGGAAGAAAAAGAAATGTCCAACTTGGAGAAATTCAACCAGCAATTGCTACGTGTTCCTTGGGTTGCATGCATCCAGTGGCCCTAGGGGGACATAGGGGAGGCACAGGTTAAGAAGCCAAGGAGAACCTGACTGGTAATTAGACCTCCTTGGAAGTATCTAGGTTATTTCCAGCTGACACGTAATTGTGCCATCACCAGGCTCCTTAAGAGCTGCTTTGAGGAGTTCCAAGAGGCATTTTAAAAAAAACAAGGAAATAATTGTCAGTATGATACATGGTTTGAACATACACAATGCTCATTATAATTTATACATGCATATTATTATCACTAGTTTCCAGAGCCAAGGTTTTTTGGTTTTTTTTTTGGCTTTTACATTGTCAAAGTAAACAATAAAACAGCACATTTTGGCTGTTCCTTCCAATCACTGAGCCATAAACTGATCCTCTAGTTCCTTCGATTCATTTTCCAGTCACTGCTGCTCTTAGATCAGACTAATCATGATTTTCTAGAGAACTTTACAGTCTTCACACAGACAAACTAGGAGTATTTAAGCAAGAGCTTGGACCAACAGGAATGGCCGGACATACACATTTAGGGTACAGACAATGCAAACATAACTGATAGTCACCAATCCAGTAAAAAGAACAGGAGTACTTGTGGCACCTTAGAGACTAACCAATTTATTTGAGCATAAGCTTTCGTGAGCTACAGCTCACTTCATCGGATGCATGCAGTGGAAAATACAGGGGGGAGATTTTATATACACAGAGAACATGAAACAATGGGTGTTACCATACACACTGTAAGGAGAGTGATCGCTTAAGATGAGCTAATACCAGCAGGAGAGCGGGGGAGGTGGGAAGAAAACCTTTTGTGGTGATAATCAAGGTGGGCCATTTCCAGCAGTTGACAAGGACGTCTGAGGAACGGTTGGGGGGGGGGAATAAACATGGGGAAATAGTTTTACTTTGTGTAATGACCCATCCACTCCCAGTCTCTATTCAAGCCTAAGTTAATTGTATCCAGTTTGCAAATTAATTCCAATTCAGCAGTCTCTCGTTGGAGTCTGTTTTTGAAGTTTTGTTTTTTTGTTGAAGAATTGCCACTTTTAAAGGTCTGTAATCGAGTGACCAGAGAGATCACATTGGTAGATGTGCAGGTGAATGAGCCTCTGATAGCGTGGCTGATTTTATTAGGCCCTATGATGGTGTCCCCTGAATAGATATGTGGGGACAGTTGGCAACGGGCTTTGTTGCAAGGACAGGTTCCTGGGTTAGTGGTTCTGTTGTGTGGTGTGTGGTTGCTGGTGAGTATTTGCTTCAGGTTCCTCAGACGGTCTTGTCAACTGCTGGAAATGGCCCACCTTGATTATCACTACAAAAGGTTTTCTCCCCCCCTCCCCCGCTCTCCTGCTGGTAATAGCTCATCTTAAGCGATCACTCTCCTTACAGTGTGTCTGGTAACACTCATAGTCTCTAAGGTGCCACAAGTCCTCCTTTTCTTTTTGCGAATACAGACTAACACGGCTGCTACGCTGAAATTCACCAATCCAGCGTGCATTTTCCAAACAGGACAAACAACACTTTCAGATTTTATTTGAGTGGGTGAATATATTTCATATAATTGCATGTCCTAGACAGTATTAGTAACTGAGGTATCATTCATGGAACACGTGCTATGATCATACGTTCTAGATACAGTATGTTGTCTCTGAGTCTCGGTAGGAGCTGAGAATGACTTTTAGTAAATTCTATTATTTAGTAGGGTGAGTTAAGCATAAAGGGAAGTAAATTTACTTTTGCAGCACATATGGGAAAAGCCCATTTTCTGTTCAAATAAACAGACCTGGCTGAAATGTCTAGCAGTGAACACAAATACATTCCCTATTGCATGAGCCCAGCTTCATGTGTAGCTTCCAATGCATGTGAGTAAGCTGGGTTTGCACACCTGCCTAGGACTGAACCTGTGTAACATCAAATGTCGGCATGAGCATTAGATGTTGGATGCACATGGAAACTGGGCGTGCATGGATGTGGATGGGCAATTTTGAAAATATGGCCTCGTTGCACTGTGGGGGGTGTTTTGTTTAAGGAAGAATTGCATCTCCTAAAGCCTGTTAAAATGATTAATCTCTGGTGCCCCATTGACTGTATATTACAATGAAAAGGCCTCTTGCAGCTGATTATTTCATAAGGAAACATTGTGCTTGCGCACAACACAAACAGCTAATGAAATAAAAGGACAACATGTAAAATAAAAAATGCACAATGTAATCTGTAACAAGTATGTCCTTGCCATTAACTAGTGAATCCCACAGGAAGTGGATACAATTAGTGTTCAAATCTTCCAGCTCTGACTCAGGCAAAACTCCCCTGGAGGGCTTTTGAATGTCTGAGCTAGGTATCAAAAACCTTGTATTCCTTAAAAGCATGGGGGAAGAACCCCTACTTTAACAGGGAGGGGTTAAGTGAGACGGGCACAGATTGTCCTCCTCCTCGGCAGAGACGGTCAAAGCTCAGGCCCTCCCCACACACTCAGTGGTGATGAGAACGGTAGGACACAGAGAGGGCAGGATAGCTGGAGAGCCATTCTGCAACAGCTCCAGGCGGCTCCCCTGTAGCATGGGCCCCAAGCGGTGGCCCGCCTCTGTCTTCCTCCCTAACCGCTGCGGGTTCTGTGCTGCGCTTCGGCTGGTAAGTGCAGCAAGCGTTTCAGTCCCAGCACGTGCAGCAGCAGGCTCCCGCGCCCCGAGAGGACTCGAGTCAGCCACCGCCGGAAAGTCTTGGGCTCAGCAGACAGGTCCGTCCCGCAGCGTTTCAGCCCCGTCGCTCTGAAGATGCTGGTGTGCACAGGGGGGCACTACGGCAGACGCTGGGTGGGCGCTCGGTCACATCTGCCCACGCGTCGTCCTCTCCTCCCATCTACGCCCCACGTGCTGATCTCTGTCTGCCTGGCTGGATCGGCAGCTGAGCCAGCATCCTGCCGCCACCAGAATAGTGCACATCCTGGAACATCCCCCCTTCCCCACGGGTGGCGCGGTGGGCTCAGATCTAGACGGACTCTGCAGAGCTTTTAACGACTCAGAGGGGACAAAAATGTCTTAATTTATGATGCAGCATCTGGCATCTAATGAGCACCAGCTCCTCATTCTTGCTTCTTGTTGTCCAGCTGCTGCTGGTTTTTTTTTGTCCAGCCCAGTCATATTAAGTGGCTTTCACTGCACAGCCCTATGTGCTAGCAGGGGGATGGAAACCTTTGGTGTCCCTTATTCCCAGCCAGTGAGCTTACTGGGGCCAGTTCTAGCTGGGGTGCCCAGCACCGCGTCCTCCCTCCAGAGCTGGCCTTGTGCTAGGCTCCTTGATGAGACTGGATCATTGAGGGAAACTAAGCTATGGCACCTAACTGGATGCCTGGGGAAGAGCTGCCCATGCAGCACCGTAGCAAGAGAGACCGTGGCAAAGTGCCGCCCTTCCTGCAACGACTCCGTGTGCACTCCCGTCATACAGTGCCGGCAGAGCTGCCTTTGGTCCTTGCTGGTTTCCCAGGTGGCTGCGTGTAGTGCTTCTTGTACGGGCTAACTGCTGAAAAGCACCGACATTTTCCCATCCGCTGACCCTCGTCCACGACCGCCGTCGAGCTGCTGTCGCATTGCTGAAGCCATCACTTGCGGGAGCTAAAAGTGAAATGAGGGGCTCGTGTTCCCTCCGGGTGGGGCGCTCTCTGTGCTGCCACGGGTGGCAAGGCTGCCGTCACGGTCTGGTTCCTGTAATTAGGCTGACGGAGTGAGGAGCTGGGATTGGTGTTCGGTTTTGTGGCACGCTGAGGTAGCTGCTCACGGTTCTCCCGGAGCTTTGGTAGACAGCTGCCCGCTCCTGCAGACAGCAAAATACCTCCTCAACGTGCAGTTTGTCTGCAATGGGCAACTGTGAAATAATGATGCCAAGTGCCTTTTCTTTCAGCCCAGCGCACTCGGCTCAGTGCAGCGACGGGCCCTGCACGCACGGCTGGTTATGAATGCGGGAGCTGCGCGGTTTGGCTTAGGCTGCGGGGCCTGCATTTCCCAAAGCGCCTTCGTCCGGGGCATGGGCGCGAGGGAGGGCTAGGGCTGCCTGACTTGAGATGCTTTGAAAGAACTAGATGACCCTGCGCTCCCAATCAGGCCTTTTTTAAAGCATCTTCAGCAGGACCTGACTGCAGCTCCAGTGGGAAGCCAGGGAGCTCCTGGTGCTCTGTACCTCTGGAGAGCGGGCCCCAGATGTCAGCCAGGCTCCAAGCTGAAGCTGTGATAACGGGAGAACCGCTTTTCTCCTTTCCCCTTCCCTCTATTCACCAAGTGACCTCTTCTTTTGGGTGCCCCAGCTTTGGGTACAGACCGTGACTCTGGCTGGCGTTGAGGCTGATCAGCACCTTTGCAAAGCAGACATTGGCGGGGCCGGGCTGGGGGTAGGAGGGCTTGATTTGGGCTACCAAAACCATTTTTGAAAATTGTCACCTAAGCTAATGCCTGTCTCCCCTTGTTGTGTCCCTCGCTCCCAGCCCTGGGGCTCACAAAGTGCTTCCCGCTCTATGGCGGAGCCGCTCTTTCTTTGTCCTGCAGCCCTTGGGTTCAACAGCAACGTCCCTCAGAACTCGAGCCCTCCACCCTGGGGCTGGAACCAGCACAGTGCATGGCCCTGCCTGGGTGCACCAGGGAGGGAAGGACAAGGCACCGGCTGCCTCAGCCTAGCCCCATGCCAGGGCTTTGTGCTAGGTGAGCTCTTGCAGGAGAGAGACTGCTAGCACCACGGCCGGTGCTTGCCTCTCCTCGGGGAGCAGAGCAGCCCAGGGGCTGGAGGGTGCTGCTGCTCTCCTGTGGCACGCCCCAGAGCTCCGGGAGGTGTTGGCCTGCTGCGGTGCCCAGCAGTGCCTCTGGAGCCTTGCTGGGGCGGCGCTCCTCTGACCTTCCCCCAATACGCTGCTGGGCCTTAATGTGACAACAGAGCCCTACTATTCAACGGACACACGAAAGCGGCAGCTCGCGTCAAGTGCTCCACCGCCTGCTTCTCTGGCAGGCCTGAAGCTAGGCCACAGAAGGGATCAGCTGATGGCATCGCGAACCTGTATGTCACCAAGCCGGAGCAGATTGTGCTGTTGGACTCGAATCCAAATATCCTGAGATGGAGACAGGTGGTGGTCAGGGATGGGCCTATTGCTAACTGCGTGCTCAATTTTAACATGCATATTTTGAACTGTGTGTTTTGTCAGATAAAGAAGACATCCATTCAGAGATCAGGAACTGTACCATCTGACCTATGTAACTAACACGATGCAAACTGTGAATTTTACAATCCCGTGCAACTTGAAATTTTTGCTCTTCGTGAACAATCAAGGTTTATACTTTCAATGTATTTCCTGTGGGTATTTCCACTAGTAAAACTCAAGCGCTTGAAAGGTCAAGGAAGCAAACATCAAAGGGCTGTGGACAAAGTCGGGTCAAAATTAGCTTCCAAATCTCACAAGCATTCACAAATAGGAAGTTCCACTCAGACACAATGAATGGCTGTTTTTGACTTTCCAGTTTAAGGTCTCACTATCTAATCATCAGGCTGCTAGCTCAAAATGCTAACGTTGAGACAGTGACCGCAGGCTTACACTTCCTCTCCACAATAGAGAATTTTGGATGCATTCATTATGCATGGAAGCAGAGGTCCCGGAGTCACTTTGGTTGGGGCTTTAAATAACTAATGGTTCCCTGAGGCAAAAGTTTGCTTTTATAATTGCTAATAAATTCCATCACTCAGTGATGTTTACTAGCTATGAAAACAAACAACAGACCATTAGCTGGCATTTGACAGCATGGATTAAATCTGTGGTTTCACTGAAAAATAACCAGAGAGGCTTTAAAGAGCTCAGGACACTGGTGAGCTGGCCTAGTACCTGTAAAAGACGTGTTCCCATCAAAGGTGCATCTAAGCAATGCCAGTGGATCATCCAATGATGGACAACACCTCTCAGAGGTGCAAGTGCCATTCTGGGGCTCAGCCCCACAGACCCATCCTCTCCTGTGCTTATTTGCTGCAGAGCAGAAGGAAACAATCAAACATACAATGCTAGACAGACCTCCAAACCAGATTTCTCCCCTCTGTTTCTGAGCCTCTAGGAGAAATACGGTGGGAGCTAATGCCTGCTGTCACCCTGCTCCTTTTCCAGCCTCTCTCCTGCTTAGGCAAGGGGACTGCATGATGCCATGATCTCATTGGGAGCATTACCTCATGGGTCGTCAGGGCTTGGCGCTTCGCACTGAGCTGTCTGAAATATTTTGGCTGAGCAGGGAGGGAAATTTTTCACTCTTAATGAGAGTGTCTGTGATGAGTGAACTTAGAAGGGCTGGTTTGCTAGACTGTGTGTGTAGGAGGCATGGAAGGGAATTAGCAGAAGTCTTTTCCCCTCCCCCCAAACCTTTTAATACAGCTTTGAAAGGTCACGGTAGGGAGACCGTATGGCCCATGGGACTGGGAGCCAGCTGACCTGGGCTCCCCTCCTGGCACCGCTATCACTGTGTACTCTTAGGCAAATCACTGAGCTATTTTGTGCCTCTGTTTCCCCATCTGCAAAAATGAACTAGTAAAACTTGCCCTCTGCCTGCCGGTGAACAGCCTGCCTAATGAGCCAGGAAAGAGGAAGAGCAGTGAGTTGGCAACACTTGCAGATGACCTCAAATAAAGTAGGTTCGTCAAGATCAGAGAAGACTGAAGAACCTTCAGAGGCTCGTTCACCTGCGCATCTACCAATGTGATAGATGCCATCATGGGCCAGCAATGCCCCTCTGCCATGTACATTGGCCAAACTGGACAGTCTCTACGCAAAAGAATAAATGGACACACATCTGACATCAAGAATTATAACATTCAAAAACCAGTCGGAGAACAATTCAGTCTCTTTGGTCACTCGATTACAGACCTAAAAGTTGCAATTATTCAACAAAAAACCTTCAAAAACAGACTCCAACGAGAAACAGCAGAACTGAAATTAATCTGCAAACTGGACACCATCAAATTAGACTTGAATAAAGACTGGGAGTGGATGAGTCATTTCACTAACTAAAAACTATTTCCCCATGTTAATTTTCCCCCTACTGTTACTCACACCTTCTTGTCAGCTGTTTGAAATGGGCTGTCCTGATTATCACTACAAACGCTTTTTTTTCTCCTGCTGCTGATAGCCCATCTTAATCGATTGGTCTCGTTAAGAGTTGGTGTGGCAATCCCCATTTTTTCATGTTGTGTGTGTGTGTATCTTCCTACCGTATTTTCCACTGAATGCATCCGATGAAGTGAGCTTTAGCCCGCAAAAGCTTATGCTCAAATACATTTATTAGCCTCTAAAGTGCCACAAGTCCTCCTCATTTTTCTGTGATTCTTTGGTTCCTGATACAACCCCACTGACATCAATGGACCCTTATAAATCACTTGCAGCTCTACATATGAAAAGTTTTAAGTTTAAATGTTATTTTATAGATAAAATTAGATGTTGGGGGCTTCTAACGTTGCTCCATTAGCCCTTTGTGGTCTGAGTCCAGTGCTTGGCACAGGAAGGAAATAGATTATTTATAGTCCAGTTTAAAATATAACCTCTCCTAACAGAGGCCCCTCCTTGTACACCTGGCTCTCAGCTGTTTTAGCTGATGCTTTTCTGTCACCACAAAGATGGGCACAGAGTTCCCAGCATTTCTTGGCAGCGCTGGGTCTCGGTCCTTGGATGCTTCCAGTTCTTTAGCATGAATCCAGCTCTGGGGTTCCATTATTCAAAGCTCTGATGGCTCGGAGTGTCTACGCTCTGTCTGCGATGCGTGCGCAATGGGCCAAGCAGTGTTCTCCGTCTCACAGGTGTAACTCCATTGGACCACAAAGCTACTGCACAGCCAGAGTGGTGCAACGGGGAGGAGAGCATAGCCCTGCGTCACGGGATTGCCTCCGCACTGAGCAGCACTTGTGGTCGTTGAGCCTCACAAAACGATTCTGTCATAATTAGCTCGTCAGGCAGAACACAGGGTCACCATTAAAGGAAATTAATGAGCTTCCAAATCCATGTCTTAAAAGTGTTTCTCATTATCTTCTCAGAATACAGCACAACACCTGCAGAATTGTAATGTCCAATTTCAGCAAGTGTGACTGGCAGCAATTATGAACTCGTTCAACAAGGCAGGAATTAAGCGTATGTTTGACAAAAATAAAAGGCTACCAAGGAATTGGTAAGAGGGTTACATTAAATGCCATCCTGTATTGGGGGAGAGGGGACACAGCTTCAGCTTGGGAAAACACCCCGCAGTCTAAGTGACTGACAGGTAAAACGCACTTCCACAGTAACTCTTAGAGTCATCAGTTAGCTCTGTTCCCCACCCACCAGTGCAAACAGCCAAGAGGCAAATGCCCCTTTACAGTGTCCCATCCCCTTTGCCATCTGCTAAACCCCACTCTTGGTTTGGTATCAGTGGGCAGCCCAGCCCCAGAGGCCCAAGGTCACTCAGACAGGCCGGTCTCTTGGGAAGTGCTACCTGGTCATAGCCTGAGACTCCACCACCTAACCCATGGTCCAAGTTCAGGGCAACTGCATCTGCATTCCCCCTCAGTGGACCAGCCAGGACACCCAACTGCAGCCTTCCTGCTTCCCAGCCATTGCCTTTCTTGGGTGGAGATCCGCGTCTCTCTCTCCCTCCTGATGGGGTATTTCCAGCCTGCCCAGTTTTCACTGTTGTTCCCAGCGGAGACGAGCCATCCAAACACACCAGCTTGCTTTCTCTTCAGAGATGGCTAGCACAGGGATTGTCAACCATTAGAAGTCCACACAGCTCTTTCTGTGCAAGATTGCTGTATTCCTGGGGTGAAAAGCATTTCAGAGAAAACATTTAAAAAACAATAGAAGAAGCTACACCTATATGAATAAGCTTATCAGCACTCACCCTAACCCTGACATGGGCTCTGGCAGGAACAGTCCTTCAACACTCCACCTTAGGGGTTTCCTTGTGGTTACGAGTTCAAGCTTCACCTCAGAACAAGGACCCAGCCTTATGAGGCCTCAATAAAATAAGATTCATTTCTTGACTCACTCTGCTCAGGATGGTCGCAGAGAGGGGCTTAGGCCCTAAAGGTCTCAGCAGGATCCTGATAAGGATGCTCTTGTGGTTGGAGGGAGTTCTGGATTGCCTGTTGACTCTGGACCCATCCTGACTCAGAAAGTGTTTTGTAACAACTCCCTGCTCACCTCGCTGTCACTGTGCAACATGGCAGAGCTACCCCAAATGTTAGCATCAGGAGACATGGGTCTCAGGTGAGGTCTGTTTGGGGACCTGGCAGCAGGCGGTCAGATCACTAGCTGATGTTCCCGTGAACGAAGGCAATTGGATTACATATACGTGCCATATCCCAGTATTCAGACTGGGACAACCAGCCGGGTTTGGAGGGGGCTGGAACAGTGTTACTGGAACCATCATGGGTTGGGTTAGGCTTTACTAATGAGAGAGTCCCATTAGGATGTCCAGTTTCCCCCACAAAGGAAGTGGGACTTGATCCTGCAGGATGCCGACCACTCTGGCCTGGCCCAGCAAAGCATCTAAGCAAGTACTTAACTGTAAGCACATGAATTAGTCCCATTGAGTTTTATGGGACTGCTTAAAATTAAGCATACGCTTAAGGGCTTTGCTGGATCACGCCCGTGTTCAGCACCTTGCCGCTTTGAGGCCCGGGGGCTGTGGGTGGCTAACAGTAACCACGGGTCAAAGGAATTCATGTTGTTAATAGTTGCAGCCAGAGGTCTTAACTCAGAGATGTGGGTGTCGTTGTAGCCTGCCCTGGAGTGCACTCAGGAAACCAACTTCTTGAGGCCCTGTCCCAGGGCTACGTCTGACCCCAATTTGGCTGTGAAAGCCCTAGTTATATCACAGGGGACTGAGTGTTAAGCGTGTGCAGCAAACTGAGAATAAAGCCCTATTCGTAGTAAGGAGATTTTTAAAAGACAATTATTTGAACAAAGCTCATTCCTATAGAGTCCGGTCCATTCCCGTCCATAATTACTGCTTACAATCTGGCAAGCCGGGCCGATAAAAAAGGCCCTAAAAAGATGGAAGCAATTGTTATCCGCTGTGTGTGCAAATTCACTCCTTTCTCCAATGTCTTTATGGGGCTGGCATAGAAGGCTTCGTAGCTCTGGTGTTCAGGAGATAAGGAAGGCAGCAAATTAAAATCTTAGGAATTTCTTCTGGGAGTTTTCTAGGGCAGAAGCAGGTTTTAATTGAATTTTTACCTCCTTCTTTGCTATCATTTGTTGTTATTATGGTCAGTCCATTGTTATTCTGAACTTCTTTAAACAAATACAGATTTGCCATTTGCTTTCAGTGTGTGTGTGGGAGAAAATCAAATGACTATTCTGGAGATGCCAAACAACAGAAGGTAAGCAGAGAAGACAAATTGTTAAAAATGAAACCAATTTGATATGCAATATTTTAGTTTGATGGATTAACCACCATATTGTGTCATCAATCAAATGAAGTATGAAAGGCTGCTAACTATATTCTTAATTATTAAACACTTCCCCGGTGTTCTGTAGCTGGTCTGGGTTTAAAATTTTCAATTAAAGCCTTTAATTTTTGCTTTTATTCCACATTTAAAAAAAAATCTTTAGTTCCAAATGTCTTGATTTATATAGATTTGATGTAGCATCAAAAGTTTACTCTGTTAATTGCAGTACATACAGAACTGCAGATGTCTTCCTTATTGATCTCTGAGCCTTTTCTTGTCAGTCAAAGACAGAAGATTGCGTAGGCATGAATCACTCTGCAACCCACTCAGCAACAGGAGTACTGATCTTTAAGTGAACCACATCAAGACAGCGAGGTCTTGTGTGTAATTTAGACAAAAAAATTGGAACAAATCTTCATTTCTTTCAAATGTCACTCCAATTTTCTGCTTAGAGGGTGCACACAATCCACTCGTACGAAAACGACATTCCAAACTCTTAAGAAGCAAACTAGTAGCTATATATTATTTTTAACAAAAAACATTTGTTTACCCAGCTTCCCCTCGAGAGATGAGATTTTTCAGATCAGCGGTTTCCAGCTTTGTTTCATCAATAACTTCTGCAGTTGATGTACGGGAAAATGTGGAGCAATAGACTGGTTCTTTGTTCATTGTTCTTTATTCGGTATTAGTCTTTTCTACCACTTGAAACCAGCATAGGGACCTGATCTAGACCAGCTGAAGTCAATGGAAAGGCTCCCAGAGGACTTGCATTAAGAATCTCCATGGTGAATTCTGTTTACCTCCAGTCATTAGCACTCCAAACACTAGAGCTATTAAAGCCAGATGGAAAAGTACAGTCAGAGTTGACTTAACAGAGTAACGATCCACTCGCGTAAGGGACTAAATTATTTCCTGGACAACTCCTCTGAATTCAGCTGGCATTACACGAAGAATGAATCCGGCCCAATTATACTGAAGCTGATTTGGAAGAAAGAAATCACCAGCGCTCTTCAGGAAAACAACCCAAACCAAAAAATGTCTCAGTAGATATCGGAACAACACCAGAGAGAGTTGTCTGCATTGATTCTCTCTGCTGACTTGCTCTATCGCCAAAGCTGATTTTCTTCCCAAAGTCTGAGTTATTTCCAAGCATTCCCATTCTCTCCCGGTGTTCACATTTGAATACCGCTGATGCACGTTGAGGAACAGTGACATGACTCAATAGTTCCCCTCAGCCAAATCATTGTGAGACTGGGATATTTATTGTGCTATAACAGAGGTGATTATATGGATAATGACTGTCTAGATTGAATTGCAGGGTACAAATAATCTTTTTATTAGTGTGACCTGCATTGCTACAATATAGCTAAAAAGCCTCATGTCTATGATTCTAGAGTCCAACTGTCCCAAGAGCTGTGGGGCTAAACAGCCCTGATAGAGCCTCAAGCGAAAATGGAAACACATTTGCCTCAACTCTTTAACTATTTGCAGTTAGCATGACAAGGCTGCGCAGATACCCTGCACTGCAGCTTGGTCCTGACTGGTAGTACGGTACGTGCCCCTCTTGTCTGTCAAACAAGGCCCAATCTTGCCGGGGGCTGAGCGCCCTCCTTTCCGACCCCGGTCAGTGCAGGAAGAATGCAGTCCTTATGCTGACTGGATTTACTTTTCCAAATGCTGGCAGAGCAGAATATAAAAACCTTACCTGTGGCACCAAATCCCCAGCTGGCATGAACTGGTTTCCCTCCATTGTAAACAATGCAGCGTTGCCAATTTACACCACTTGAGGAGCTGGCCCTAGGTTGCCACAAATCTGTTCCCCTTGTCAGACATTATAAAGAAAGAACTGTGAATTTACACATTTAGCCTAAAACCGTGCAGCAGTGACCTGCCGTATGTCTGTACAGCCCCAGCGAGCTGCACAGCACTTGACGGACGTGGATGCAGATGAAGCCCTGGGTCCTGAGAGCTTGCAGTCTAAGGCCCTGATCCGGCAAATGCTTATGTAAGCACGTGTGTGTGTGTGTGAGAGAGAGATTCAGATAACACAAGAACTAGGGATCACACAATGAAATTACTAGGCATCAGATTTAAAACAAACATAAGGAAGTACTACTTCACACAATGCACAGTTAGCCTGTGGAACTCATTGCCAGGGGATGTTGTGAAGGCCAAAACTGTAATGGGGTTCAAAAAGCATTAGATACGTTCATGGAGGATAGGTTCATCCATGGCTATTAGCCAAGAGGGTCAGGGATGCAACCCCATGCTGTGGGTGTCCCTAAGCCTCTGACTGCCAGAAGCTAGGAGTGGATGACAGGGGATGGATTACTTGCTAGTTGCCCCATTCTGTTCATTCCCTCTGAAACACCTGGCACTGGCCACTGTCGGAAGACAGGATACTGGGCTAGATGGGCCGTTGGTCTGACCCAGTGTGGCCACTCTTATGTGTGTAAGTGTTTGCACCCTGATCCTGGCTCTTGAATGTGCACTCACCCTGGCCTGATCTCTCTCTTTCGTTTTATCCCGCTGCCCATTGCCCTACTGTTTGAGCACCCGTTCTGTATAATCACTAGCGAAACCCATAGTGGATCTCCTGGTGTCTCTGGCATTTCGCATTTTTGCTGTCAAGAATCTGCCTGTCTTTCTTTTGTTGGTCTTGTTTTGGGTTTTAGATTTTATCAATTTTTGTCTAGTAAGGATTTAGAGGGAGGAGATGGTGTCGGTGTCTGGGTGTAGAGGGAGTGGCTATCAATATTGTGAGCATCGTTTTCATGGCAAAAAGGCACTGGTGTAACTCTGGAATTAACTTCAGTGGATTTCTTCTGGATTTACACTGTGTAGCTGAAATCAGAGCCTGGCCCAAAGTCTGTGTTGACTGCACTGTAACATGTTTCCAGAACCCGGTCCAAAGAAAGCAGCAACTGCATATTCTTGCAATTTTTAAATAAAACCAGAAGCTCTTAGTATTGCTGTGTATCTACCCATAGGCCAAAGATGTACTAGACTGATAGCCTGGAAGGGCTCCGGCATTTGGACTGCTGATGTCCGAGGCACCTTGCTCTTGTTGTTCTAGCAAAAGCCTATGCTGTCATGGGCTCTTCACGGCTCCTGGGGAACAGGGGCAGGATGGCATAGCCAATGCAGCAGGACTTGGAAGCCCCTCATTGTTCTTTGTGGTCTCCACCATCTCCGAGAAGCACTGGGCTGAAACGTGCCCACAGATATGAGGCCAGAGGACACTGGAGCCTGTCCATGTCTCTCTGTACACTTGCTGTCAGAGCGTGATGGAGAGCAATGAAATTGTATTCTTCGCCGGTGACTGAAACTGGTGCCTCGGTTATGGTTCCAGCCTCTGAAGGGAAGAGAATCATAGAAGATCAGGGTTGGAAGGGACCTCAGGAGGTCATCTAGTCCAACCCCCTGCTCAAAGCAGGACCAATCCCCAACTAAATCATCCCAGCCAGAGCTTTGTCAAGCCTGACCTTAAAAACCTCAAAAGAACGAGATTCCACCACCTCCCTAGGTAACGCATTCCAGTGTTTCACCACCCTCCTAGTGAAAACGTTTTTCCTAATATCCAACCTAAACCTCCCCCACTGCAACTTGAGACCATTACTCCTTGTTCTGTCATCTGCTACCACTGAGAACTGTCTAGATCCATCCTCTTTGGAACCACCTTTCAGGTAGTTGAAAGCAGCTATCAAATCCCTCCTCATTCTTCTCTTCCGCAGACTAAACAATCCCAGTTCCCTCAGCTTCTCCTCATAAGTCATGTATTCCAGTCCCCTGATCATTTTTGTTGCCCTCCGCTGGACGCTTTCCAATTTTTCCACATCCTTCTTGTAGTGTGGGGCCCAAAACTGGATGCAGTACTCCAGATGAGGCCTCACCAATGTCAAATAGAGGGGAACGATCACGTCCCTCGATCTGCTGGCAATGCCCCTACTTATAGATCCCAAAATGCCATTGGTCTTCTTGGCAACAAGGGCACACTGCTGACTCATATCCAGCTTCTCGTCCACTGTAACCCCTAGGTCCTTTTCTGCAGAACTGCTGCCCAGCCATTCGGTCCCTAGTCTGTAGCGGTGCATGGGATTCTTCCTTGCTAAGTGCAGGACTCTGCACTTGTCCTTGTTGAACCTCATCAGATTTCTTTTGGCCCAATCCTCCAATTTGTCTAGGGCCCTCTGTATCCTATCCCTACCCTCCAGCGTATCTACCTCTCCTCCCAGTTTAGTGTCATCAGCAAACTTGCTGAGGGTGCAATCCACACCATCCTCCAGATCATTAATGAAGATATTGAACAAAACGAGCCTGAGGACTGACCCTTGGGGCACTCCACTTGATACCGGCTGCCAACTAGACATGGAGCCATTGATCACTACCCGTTGAACCCGACAATCTAGCCAGCTTTCTATCCACCTTATAGTCTATTCATCCAGCCCATACTTCTTTAACTTGCTGGCAAGAATACTGTGGGAGACCGTGTCAAAAGCTTTGTTAAAGTCAAGGAACAACACGTCCACTGCTTTCCCCTCATCCACAGAGCCAGTTATCTCATCAGAGAAGGCAATTAGGTTAGTTAGGCATGACTTGCCCTTGGTGAATCCATGCTGACTGTTCCTGATCACTTTCCTCTCCTCGAAATGCTTCAGAATTGATTCCTTGAGGACCTGCTCCATGATTTTTCCAGGGACTGTGGTGAGGCTGACTGGCCTGTAGTTCCCAGGATCCTCCTTCTTCCCTTTTTTAAAGATGGGCACTACATTAGCCTTTTTCCAGTCCTCCGGGACCTCCCGCAATCGCCATGAGTTTTCAAAGATAATGGCCAATGGCTCTGCAATCACATCCGCCAACTCCTTTAGCACTCTCGGCTGCAATGCCTTCGGCCCCATGGACTTGTGCTCGTCCAGCTTTTCGAAACAGTCCCGAAGCACTTCTTTCTCCACAGAAGGCTGGTCACCTCCTCCCCATGCTGTACTGCCCAGTGCAGCAGTCTGGGAGCTGACCTTGTTCGTGAAGACAGAGGCAAAAAAAGCATTGAGTACATTAGCTTTTTCCACATCCTCTGTCATTAGGTTGCCTCCCTCATTCAGTAAGGGGCCCACACTTTCCTTGACTTTCTTCTTGTTGCTAACATACCTGAAGAAAACCTTCTTGTTACTCTGAACATCTCTTGCTAGCTGCACCTCCAGGTGTGATTTGGCCTTCCTGATTTCACTCCTGCATCCCCGAGCAATATTTTTATACTCCTCCATGGTCATTTGTCCAATCTTCCACTTCTTGTAAGCTTCTTTTTTGTGTTTAAGATCAGCAAGGATTTCACTGTTAAGCCAAGCTGGTCGCCTGCCATATTTACTATTCTTTCTACACATCGGGATGGTTTGTCCCTGTAACCTCAATAAGGATTCTTTAAAATACAGCCAGCTCTCCAGGACTCCTTTCCCCCTCATGTTATTCTCCCAGGGGATCCTGCCCATCAGTTCCCTGCGGGAGTCAAAGTCTGCTTTTCTGAAGTCCAGGGTCCGTATCCTGCTGCTCTCCTCTCTTCCTTGTGTCAGGATCCTGAACTCGACCATCCCATGGTCATGGCCTCCCAGGTTCCCATCCACTTTTGCTTCCCCTACTAATTCTTCCCAGTGTGTGAGCAGCAGGTCAAGGAGAGCTCTGCCCCTAGTTGGTTCCTCCAGCACTTGCACCAGGAAATTGTCCTCTTCACTTTCCAAAAACTTCCTGGATTGTCTGTGTACCGCTGTATTGCTCTCCCAGCAGATATCAGGGTGATTGAAGTCTCCCATAAGAACCAGAGCCTGCGATCTAATAACTTCTGTTAGTTGCCGGAAGAAAGCCTCATCCACCTCATCCCCCTGGTCCGGTGGTCTATAGCAGACTCCCACCACGACATCACCCTTGTTGCTCACACTTCTAAACTTAATCCAGAGACTCTCAGGTTTTTCTGCAGTTTCATACCGGAGCTCTGAGCAGTCATACTGCTCCCTTACATACAGTGCAACTCCCCCACCATTTCTGCCCTGCCTGTCCTTCCTGACCAGTTTATACCCATCCATGATAGTACTCCAGTCATGTGAGTTATCCCACCAAGGCTCTGTTATTCCAATCACATCATAGTTCCTTGACTGTGCCAGGACTTCCAGTTCTCCCTGCTTGTTTCTCAGACTTCTTGCATTTGTATATAGGCACTTGAGATAACTTGCTGTTTTGTCCTGCTTTCTTAGTATGAGGCAGGAGCCCTCCCCTTTCGCGTTCTCCTGATCATGCTTCCTCCCGGATCCCACATCCCCATTTACCTCAGGGCTTTGGTCTCCTTCTCCCAGTGAACCTCGTTTAAAGCCCTCCTCACTAGGTGAGCCAGCCTGATTGCAAAGATGCTCTTCCCTCTCTTTGTTAGGTGGAGCCCGTCTCTGCCTAGCACTTCTCCTTCTTGGGACACCATCCCATGCTCAAAGAATCCAAAGCCTTCTCTCCGACACCACCTGCGTAGCCATTTGCTGACTTCCATGATTCGACAGTCTCTACCCTGGCCTTTTCCTTCCACGGGGAGGATGGACGAGAAGACCACTTGCGCTTCAAACTCCTTTATCCTTCTTCCCAGAGCCACGTAGTCCGCAGTGATCCGCTCAAGGTCATTCTTGGCAGTATCATTGGTGCCCACGTGGAGAAGCAGGAAGGGGTAGCGATCTGAGGGCTTTATGAGTCTCAGCAGTCTCTCCGTCACATCGCGAATCTTAGCCCCTGGCAAGCAGCAGACTTCTCGGTTTTCCCGGTCGGGGCGGCAGATAGATAACTCAGCCCCCCTGAGGAGAGAGTCCCCGACCACCACCACCCGCCTTCTTCTCTTGGGAGCGGTGGTCGTGGAACCCCCAACCCTAGGACAGTGCATCTCATGCCTTCCAATTGGCGGAGTCTCCTTCTGTTCCCTTCCCTCAGATGTATCATCTGGGCCACTCTCCGCATTAGTACCTGTGGAGAGAACATGAAAACGGTTGCTCACCTGTATCTGCGTTGCTGGTACATGGACGCTCCCCTTTCTTCTTCTGGAGGTCACATGCTGCCAAATTCCTTCACCATCCTCCTGTCCCCGCTGCGCAGCCTGCTCTGAATCTTCAGAACGTTGTGCCCGTAGAAGCATATCCTGACGTCTGTCCAGGAAATCTTCAGTTTCTCTTATGCAACGCAGGGTCGATACCTGTTGCTCCAGACCTTGAACCTTCTCCTCCAATATGGAGACCAGCTTGCACTTTGTACAGACAAAGTAGCTTCTGTCCTGTGGAAGAACGACAAACACGGCACATCCAGTGCAGGTCACAACAGCTGAACGCTCCCCATCCATATTACCGTCCTTCTACGAGCTTCCTCAGGACTTGTAGTAACTACTCAGAGAAGCTGGCAAGATGTCAGCCTCAGTGGGCTCTCCCCGGGCGAACTCCCAGGCAAACTCCCTCTGTTAGCCGCTCTGCTGTTCACAGCTGACTGGCTTTTTATAACAGTCAGGCCCACTCAAGGCTCACCTGGAACCAAGCACTCCCAATTCACACGTTTCAAACAACCAATCAAGCATACGGTCAAACTGTCCCCACAACAGACACTCAGATACTCACCAACACAGCCTCCCTAATGCAGCCCTTAGAATACCTCCTCTCAGACAGATCCCAGGCAAACTCCCTCTGTTAACCACTCTGCTGTTCGCCGCAGTCAGGGAGCACCAGTAATGTCAAGTCTTGGTCCTCCTGCATGGGACCTCATATTTCTATTCCCCAAGAAGCAGGGCTCCGGCAGTGCAAAGTAGGAAGCTAAACCGGACTACAATAAGTCTCTGTTAGTAGAAGGACTTTATTTCGGGGAAATTCCTCTTGTGGTCAGATCACATTAATTCTGCTAGTTTTTATGCATGAGATAGTTAGCAGTAGAATCAACAAGCTTGCTGTAAAAAAGCCTCATTCATATGGAAACATATGCAGCAATGTCCAGAGTGAGCTCTGCCTCGACGTGGCAGTATGAAAGGGGACAGTTACTGTATATTTAATTAAATACTAGTTGATTATTAAATAGGTAATAGCTGATAACCCTCAATCAATGTAGTAAATAACTGGTGTTTAATCTGCTCTTGTGGCTGTGCAGTTTTTCCTACTCTCTTTAGCCACTTGCCCCCAGTCCTCCCTGGTGCTTTTCCTTTTGACGCCGTAGCCTCCTTGAGCAATAGGCATGGGATGAGGATGCTATATGCATATTAGGAGCCCTGCGTGCTCAGCTGGGGATCCAGCAGTAAATGCTGGGTATGAAAATGGACATTACATTTTGAAGGCAAGCTGGATGGAAGAACAAACGCAAACCTGGAACGAGATCCGGCTGGTGGGCAAGGAGGAAAGCTGGACCGTGGCTTTGAATGGTTTTTCGACTTCCTCTGAAGCATCAGGGCATGGCCACAGCTGCAGAAGGGACACCGGATGGAATGGGCCAGCGTGCTAAGGAGGTACCGAGAATCTTCTTTCCTAGATGCTTGGCTGGTGAGTTTTGCTCACAGGCTCTGGGTCTAACTGGTTGCCAGATTTGGGATCAGGAAGGAATTTTCCCCAGGTCAGGTGACAGGGACCTTGGGGGTTTTCACCTCCTTCTGCAGCATAGGGTGAGGTTCACCTGCTGGAATCATCTGGGCATCTCAGACCTAATCAATTCCCTGCCATTGCTGGGGCCTCGGGCATGGGTGTCACGTCCATCTCTCCTGTTCTCTGCCAGGGGCACACAACAGCTGAGTCTCCTGAGGACTGAAATGCTTGGGTCTAACTACACTCATTCGGCTCAGCTTGGAGGCATCTGGGGGAAATGTAATGGTCTGTGATATACGGGAGCTCAGGCTTAATGACCTAATGGTCCCTTCTGGCTGATCACTCTCTGAAATGTTTGTACAGCACCTGCCACAGTGGGGCTCTGTTCCTGACCGGGGCTTCTGGTCTCCAGGGAGACGCAGAAATTCATTAACGAGAAGAGGGAGCAGGAGCGCCACAATGTCCATGTTTGTAAGTAGGCGTAGGACTCGCGACAGTGCGTCAGGACTCCCACCGTGCCAAGCACGGCACAAGGACGGCGAAGTTACAATCCCTGCCCTGAGCCCTGCAGCACCTCCGATGGGACTTCTAATGGAGCTGCCAGGGTCCCTTTTCGACCGGGTGTTCTGGTGCGAAACCGGACACCTGGTCACCCTAGTGTTAGGCTGTGTCCTGATCTCCCTTCCTTTTCATATTTAAAACACCAATCAAACCTAACCTGAAAGAGCCGCCAAGACCAGGGTACAGTAAGCAGTGCTCATGATTTTATACCGCTGTTCTTCCTAGCCCCACTCGCTCCTTATCATTTGTCACCCTCACCCGAGTCACTTCTAAAATGTAGGCCCTGGTCTAATGGGACTACTCATTAGAATAGAATTACTCGGGTTCCTAAGTGTTCATATTAGAGAGAGAAGGTGGGGGAGGTTATATCTTTCATTGGACCAGCTTCTGGTGGTGAGAGAGACAAGCTTTCGAGCCACACACCGCTCGTCTTCGGGTCTGGGAAAGGTACTGCCGGCATCAGAGCAAAGTGTTCAGATGGCCAAGCTCTTAGATTGTAAATTCTTTGGGACAGGTTCTGTTTTCTTTGTGTTCTGTGAAGCACTTAACATGCTTTGGGGTGCCATTAAATAATAATAATGATGGAAAGCCTGATGCAATTAAAAAAGAAAAAGTTGACAGCGAATCCATCACAGATTGTACCTGGCAAAAGAGCAATGTTTTGTGAAGGAAATGATGATGCTTTACCGAACTTCCTTCTCTCCCTTTGTTTGAAGGTGACCTCATTGCACGTCAAAGCCAGCACACCCTAGTAAGGATCTCAGACCACTCACGCTTCACAGCAGCGTGCTGAATTCACGGTGCTGCCTGCAGCTTGCTTTGTAGCTAGGATAAATTAGTCCCTCTCTCTGGGCTCGAGTTTAGTTTTACAAATCAGGATTTATGGTGGGTGCCGGAACATCTCTGCTTTTAATAAATGCACTGTTTGTCTGAATAGATTTTGTTAGGTAAATGGAGCGAAAAATCATAATGACTCCAACATAAATTGGAGAGCATTACATCAACAAACCACATTAATTTTAATCAGAGGCTAATTAAGGTGAGCGCTCTGCTGGTGCAGCTCACCGCCCTTCCCCTCACCCCATAACGAGAGTTCACCGGCCCTGCCTGCGCTTTTGAGAGCCAGGCATGAAACCGCCATTGCTGAGTGGAAAGTCAATAGTGCCCCTTTCTCGAAAGGGGAGAGATCTTGCTGCCGGGGAATCCAGTGGGACTTTCCTGTGGGAGCAGGACTGGAACGTAGAGGAACCAGGACTCAATGCTTTATAGAAACAAGCCTGGAGAAGGACACGATGCGCTGGAGTCTCTCATTCATGAGCCTTCATGCCCCAGAGTCCCTGGGTGTGATTTCTCAGGTGCCTTTGTTGGGTCGCCCTCAAAGTTATATAAGTACGATAGAATTATAATTATGTAGTAGTAGAAATAAAGATAGACAAAAGAATATATAGGTATTGTAAAAGGGTATGAACATCAGTTCCAGGCTGTTGAATTTCACTCTGTAACAAATGCAAGGCCAAAGGGCTAATTATTTCAGGCCAGTACGGATAAAGAGTCTGTGCTGGAAAGTGATAAGAACTTTGAGAAAACAATGCTGTTCTTTAAAACAACACCCTGATGCTCTTCCCCCGTGGTGGCCCCTTGTCATGCCTATGTAAATCTTCGTATCCAAAGAGGGAAAAATAGATAGTGGGATAAAACTTGTTAAATGAATCAAGAGTCATAGATTGTGTTAAGTAAAAGAATGAATGATGAGTGCATGGAATTGAAAGCCTGAAGCAGGGAAATAATTGGTTATTAAATGGTGCCAGCCTAATCCTAAGAATTTCAACCTTGGTATCAATGGGCCGAAGAATATGCAAAGAGGAGATAACTGGATGACCCCTCAAAGGGCGAACCGGAATCCACCCAAAACGCATCAAGGAAGAACAAGAAGATAACACCTAGCCATCATGGAGCCATCATGAATGTACCACCTGCTGATTGAGCTGATTGATGGTCATCTCAACTGTAAATTCAGCATGATGAAGCAACTTCCATAGACTTGTATTCAACCAGAGACCTATAAAAATTGGCTCCAGGGACTGTGTTCTTTGAGTCTGGTTCTACGACCACCCTCCAGGAGCACTGGATGCGCATCTGACAACGACTTGGCTCCACTCTTGTATCCAGGCCACCTGGCCAGTGACTTGGCACGAGCAACATCTAGGCTGGTAACTATAACAACCTTTTTGCAGAACCTGTGTGAATGTCTGTGTGCGTGAATGGATTTCTATAGAAATTGCATATAGTAATATTTTGTTGTATTTACAATAAATGTGGCATTTTGCCTTGTCCCTCTTACAAGATCCTGGTGGTATCATTTTTATTAGTGTAACACCTTGACATGTGCAAAAATCACTGGGCGTGGGGCCTTGGGCAGTGTTTGACTGAGTAGCTATTTCAAACAAGCCGCTTACCTGCAAGTGCTGTTGGAGTCACCGTGCTGTGGTAGGGGAAGGAAGTCTCCACGGCCATCCCTGCACTTAGCTGCTGCTACTGCTATTTATCTGATTTACAGTCGTGCTCTGAGGCCCCAGCCCAGACAGGGCTCCACTGAGCATGGTGCAGTCCCTGCCCTGAAAAGCTGGCAATAGAATTCTCTTTCCTGGCTGCGCGGTAGCCTTTGGGGCCTGTGGGAAGATCGACTGTCCACTATGCACTCACATGGGACTCCTCCAGCACATCAGGGATGCATGGGGGGGGAAATAGGTGACTTTTGTGACACTCTTCCAGAAGGAACACGTGCTTGTCTTTCAGAGAGATCAGCCCATCAGCTTCTGGGGTTTTGAAGTCACTTTTTACTTTTTAATTTTTAAAAAAAAAAAAATGTAAACACTGGTGTGGGCAGAGAGACGTGATTCCTAGTTTGTTTAGAGATCAGTTTATCACACCCCAGCTGCTCTTACCTCCAGAGCGGTCGGAAGTTCCTCAGGCATACAACAGAATGGCCAAAGAATGGTACCGTCCTGAGCAGGGCCTAACCAAAACCAAAACACTTTGCCAATCTGTGAATAGCTTGTCAGGCCAATAAGTCTCAGTGAGTTGAACTGCTGGGACTAAAGGGATCAGATGAAAAATGGCTTCCAAGAATCCAAAGTGAGATTCCATTGAGAATGACTTAGTCTGGGATGCGTTTAGATTGTCGACATGAACTATCTACTGTGACTTCAGGGCATGACTTAGTAAAGCCTTTTCTGTACTCTCTGGCCACAGTCTAAATCAGTAGTAATGGTTTCACTGTATTGTCTCTAGCCCCTGGCTTTATCATTTCTGCTCTACGCTCTTTAGCTCAGTGGTGCGTGTACAGAGGAATGACTAACTCGATCTATTCTCTTTTTCTAAATATTCAGTTTTCTAGAGTAGCCGGGTCCCAAAGTGCAGGGACATGACACAGCGAAACACAGAATGGCACCAGAGAGGAGGTTTATATAAGTGCGGTGGCTCTTAGAAAAGGCAGCATAATGCGCTAATGGCAGAATGCACAGACCTCATCTCGGGAGTGTAAGAACCCAGCCCTGACTATGTAAAGACTGGGTTCTGGAGATGCTTAATCTTGGGCAAGGAGGCCGGGGAATGCATAGCCCTCAGTCCAGGGGTGGGTAGTAAGGGAATGACTTACGGTACTGTCGGGACAACTTGGATTCATAGATTCTAAAAACGGAAGGGACCATTGTAATCATTGACCCCCTGTATAACACAGGCCATAACTTCTCCCAAATAATTCCTAGAGCAGATCGCTTAGAAAAAAATCTTTTTAAATCTTGACTTTAAAATGGTCAGTAATGGAGAATTCATCACCCTGGGCTAATTACTCACTGTTAAAAATGCATAACTTGTTTCCAGTCTGAATTTGTCAAGCTTCAATTTCCAGCCAGTGGATCCTGTTAGACCTTCCTCCGCTAGACTGAAGAGCCCGTTATTAAATCTTTGTGCTCTGCATAGGTACTTATAGGCTGTAATCAAGTCATGCTGTAGCTGTCTCTTTGTTAAGTTAAATAGACAGAGCTCTTTGAATCTATCGCTATAAGGCATGTTTTCTAATCTTTTAATTGTTTTTGTGGCTTCTCTGAACCTGCTCCAGTTTATCAACATCCTTGTTGTATTGTGGGCACCAGAACTGGATACACTATTCCAGCAGTGGTCACACCAGTGTCAAATTCAGAGGTGAAATAACCACTCTACTCCTATTTGAGATTCTCCTGTTTGTGCATCCCAGGATCACATTAGCTTTTTTGGCCACAGCATCACACATGAACTCATGTTTAGCACCAAATCTTTTTCAGAGTCACTGCTTCCCAGGAGAGAGTCCCCCCATCCTGTAAGGATGGCAGACATTCTTCACTCCTAGATCTATACATTAACATTGTATTAAAATGCATATTGTTCCTCGTGCCCTATTCACCAAGTGATCTAGAGAGCACTCCGAATCAGCGACCTGTTCTCTTCTTTATTTACCCCTTCCCCAGTGTTGGGGTCATGCTCTTCTACACAACTGCACATGAGCATTTGGAAAAGTGTGGGGGAAAAATGACCAAGGAAATTCTGACATCTTCAAATCAGGATGCCTTTCTGGAAAGTATGCATTAGTCATGCAAATTACTGGGCTCAATCCAGCAGTAACCTGGTGAAATGGAATGGCCTGACATATACAGGAGGTCAGACTTGGTGATCTAGTGGTTCCTTCTGGTGTTAAAATCCACAAATAAAGAAACAGGAAAGACAAATGCTGGGAGAAAGGAAGCATTAGCCTCATGTTACATCAGGGGAGCAGAGAGGGGAAGTGACGTGCCTGGGGCATCTTCCGTGTGCCTCCCACAGACTGCATCACAA